>NW_027466468.1:3182500-3720000 GCF_050575085.1 Anarhichas minor | reverse complement strand
AACAGTAATGTTCTAAACCCTCTCTACAGGCCATTGTATTTGTCCACAAGGGGGTGCTCAAGGATTATTTATGCCCTAATACTGACCTTTTGAACATTCGCTACACCAGAGCTAGGTTGCGTCCCATGACAATTGTGAACATGCCCACATTCTCAAATGTTGGTCTCACCGAAAACATAGCAACGTAGCAACTTTCCTGCTTCCGCTCCCGTTCCTTAAAGCAGCTGTGGAGACTGTGGCTGTGTGGTGGAGCAGGGTCGTCCTTCAATCAGAGGATCAGCGGTTCGATCCCTGGCTCCGCTAGTCCATGTCAATGTATCCTTGGGCAAGGCACTTAATCCCAAATTGCCTACGGTGTATAAATGGGCAAGTGGCACCTTGCATGGTAGCCCCTGACATCAGTGGATGAATTTATCATTTACTATAGTGAACAACTAGGAGTCAAACACTAGGATTAAGACATCAAGTTTGAAACATATTTACAGGAAAATACAAATTTATACAAAAAAAGAAGTGGCACCAAACATTGCGACATTTCAGAGCTCCCCCTAAATTTCCCAAAAGATGCTTTCTGGGTCGTTGGAGTAACGAACGTGTTGCGCAGCAACAACAACCGCACATGTAATGAGGAAGTGGATCGGATGAGTTAATCACGGAGGCAAAGATGTTACCACAGTTTCTATTTATTTTGAAAGGGCAACGGTCAATTGGGAAACTCCAACTTGACAGACCAATAGTGTAACTTTATCACTCACTCACTTTTGAGACAATAATGTGACAGTGTAGAAGGGGTCGCAGCTCCAGAGAATTATCACTTGCAGCTCCCTTCAGCTTGACTGAGATTTATAGAGTTTCAACACATTGTTGAGCTGTCCCACAGCTTTTTCACTGTTTTCACAGTTACCACTCTTAGCATCGTTTGTAGCTGCAGCAGGCAGTTTCAGCATCTCCTACGTGACCATTTACTGGTTTTCTCTGTTTTAAAACATTATGAACTGACTCTGATGAAGTGATAAACCGCAACTAACTGGCAGAGAAATCAATAATGCAGTTAATTCTTAGTGTCAGCCCTAAAGTAGTGAAGGTAAAGGCTGTTTGTTATTACAGTATTATTGCTGCATTTCAACAGGTGTTCCAGCATGCAGCTGATTTCTAATCGTCACAGCTCTTTAAGTCTTGCAAAGAGCTCCACAATCAAAAGAGCTGGAAAGTGAAATGTAGTGTGATTGACACGGTCGCAGTTTGAAATCAATGGCCTCACCATGAAAGCCTCTGAGCTGTTTGAACATGCCTTCCGCTGTGAATGTCGCGGTGTCCGTCTCCGTGTTTGCTGCTTGCGTCTGATATGATCTGCCGTGTCTCCCCAGGGGACGGAGACTCCTTCCTCAGCATGGCCGAGTGTCAGTACATCATCAAACACGAGCTGGACACACTACGGGCCAAAGACGAGACTCATGTACCGGGACACAACCAGGTCAAGCTCTACCCCGGGAAATCCATCAGTGAGTGTCCATCCACCTCTCACCCTGTCACTTTCAAAATAGGCTGATTGGATGAGACAAAGGCAGACATGCAGTTTAAAACCTCTTGTACACGAGAGCCCCCTTTAAAGGGGGCTAGAGGGGGGCGGGGGGTGGTGTACATGTGTACAATTCACTTTTTTTCAATTTTTTTTTTTTTTACCAGCAATAGAATTTATAAAATACCACATTAAGACACCAAGACCCTGAGGAACACCATAGAAAAAGCCATGCTGTGATTTGTTATCTAGAAGTTAAACTTTTGACATTTGAAGATTTCTGCAAGAATTGCATAATTTTTTCAGGGATTGGATGGCGAGCACTTCTGTTCTGGAAAATGCTGCTAAACCCCGTTATTGTCATTCTACCTTGGAAAGCCATACATCTTCTGAATGCCCTGTGCCTTTAGTTTGTGGTTCTACAATTTCATGAGGCTGTGATTATCTTAGAGGTCCTAACAGGTCATTTTAAACAGTGATGTCAAGTTTCCCAAAAAATGGTCTCACAATATGAAATAGCTACTATGAGGACTAACATCACACATGAATAAAAATATGAACACCAATTTGTGCAATTACAAGAAAGTTTAGGGTCACCAGCATGCAGAAACCATTTTTGGAATAGGCAAAAATACCCCATTTGTACTGCATGAAAAGACTGCATGGATTTGCCCCAAACTGCATGATGTTATCATAAAGTCTGTAAAGGGGAGACTCAAGGGTATCAATAGAACCCAAAGGGACCCCTTTGAAAAGTGGCAATGCCAGTTTTCCCTCGCCAAAAATGTGCCTAATTTCTGAGCGTTATTTATTCCTCCTGACAATCTATCATGACATGGGAGCAGTAGATGCCTTTGGTCCTCTAGTTTCATATGATACCAGTATCTTCACTCCAAATGTGTAGAGGTTTTGTAGGCCAACCCTGCAAGTTAGCATCTCACTGGTTCCCTAGACAAAATATAAGAAAATAATCTTTGTGACCAGCAAACATTTACCTTTTGTACCTTTTGTCTTAACAAATGAACACCCCTTTTATGATTTTTTTTTTTTTTTAAGTGTGAATGCTATCGGCAGAAGTAAAAATCTAACAACCTACACCACGGTCACACGACTTCAAGTCACCACTACCAAGCTAAAGGCTACCAAGCTACCAAGTCGGCGTGATGGCGTTCAGTCGTCTCATTTAGCCACTTGTTAGCTTGGTATTTACTGACGTATTTTATATCATAGAACAAAACGTTCAAATCTCCTCAATTTGTGTTATTTCAGACATCCAACCAAAAACAAATGATACATATTGGACACAGCCCTAATGGTAACCATTAACAAACAATAACCACTGAATAGTGAATTATACTTATTATTATATTTCCCTTCTTCCTGTGGCAGCACTACTTTGCCTCCTCTCCTTTTAGAGCAGACTGAACACAGCCTGTCTCTCCACTGCGGCCTCCCTACCTCACTGTCTCTCTCTCTCTCTGTCTTTGTCTCTTTCGCTCTCCCTGCGACTGCAGTATGGAAACAATAAATATGCAAATGCAGTGAAATATCCCAAAGCGAGATAAGGAAGCAATGAACTTGCAGTGGAGATAGGGTGCCTCTATTCAGCGCCTTTTATTTGACAAATGGTGTTAAAGCAGAATGTAATCATTCTCGACAAATGATGCACTCAAGAAATGGCAGATGGCACGATAGAGCTTTCATGTACTCGTATTTAGTCGCTCTGTATTAGACAATGGAAATGATTGGTATAGACAGTGCATTGTGCACAATGGGCTGGCTCACAGCTATTGTTTGCCTGTCCTTGTTTTAGAAAATGAAGCTGCATGTTTATGTGGTTGGGAAAGTGAGTTCTGACAAACAAAAGTCAGGGATAAAAATGCAGCAAGGCTGTTTTCATGTCACTCTAAAGCCAGTGAAACATCCTCCAAAGAATTCAAACTTTGAGCAAATAAAGATTCACCCAACAACCTATACACATAATATTTTCATTCATCATGACTTGCATTGCTAAAGCTGATATTATGATGCTGGCTAAGCCCATTACGATAAATTCTTGTGTTTTAAAATTGCAATAAACAATATTATTGTCATTATAATACCATTTTATGCCACTGACATGATGGCATAATAATGCAACTTCACCCTTTAACGTTTAATTCTAAGAATATTCAAACTTACGAATTGGAATGTAACTTTTTTTGTTATATCCTAAGTAATTAAAAAATGAATTAAATAAAGGCACACAATGAAAAACAATAAATAAGCACTTAAATAAATATTAAGCATTTGATACAAGAGTATAGAGAGTCAACAGGCAACATTCTGCCAATCCGGTTTCTCAATGGTTAAGACCTTTGTTAACGCAAAAGGAGAAGGGTTGGATTGAAGCCGCGGCCACATGGATCATTGGTTAATGAACACAAATGCCCATTAACTACTGACTTTTTTTTTCTGGACTGTTTGCTTTATTGTCCTATTTGTGTCAGTCAAATCATTTTACCACTATTTGTGAATATAATGAAACATGTGGGACTCATTTCTTAGTTTTACATTAACGTAAGCAATTTGTGCCAACTCGAGCAAGCGTCTAGCAAGCAATTCAACATCTATTGAGACAAATATTGTAGTAATGTCCTTACAACTTTTGACCACTGACATAACATGTGAATAAAGCTCATCATGGTTTGTCTTCTGCTGTCATTTCTAGTGCATCTTTACGATGAAGTGCGCACTGTACATGGATGTGCTGATTACCGATTTAAAGTAAGACTTAGCATTAGCTAGCTAGCGCACCACACGTTGCTCCACCTCTCCCCCCCCCACTGGCAGACTACTCCACTGAACGGTAGTGAACAGTACTTTAATTTATCAACCAGAACCAGCTGCACACTGAGAAAGTAGAAAAAAAAGTTAAAGTTGGTATCTTGTACCAAACGAGCCAATCAAAGCAAATTAACAACATTCTACCTTTAAGTCCAACTCTTATTTAGCTTTAACACAAAATGATCCCAGTGCAGCTTTGAAAGCAACGGGCAATATCCAGGTCAGCAAAAATGATAGAGGTCATGTCCATATATCGTTGGATAAGTCGATAATGTAAAAACGATTGAGGCCATGACCATACAGTGTACGATAAGTCGATAATGTAAAAATGATCGAGGTTATGTTCCCACAGTGTACAATAAGTAACGTAAAAACGATGGAGGTCGTAACCATATACTGTATTGTACGATAAGTCGATAATGTAAAAATGATCGAGGTTGTGACCATATATTGTACAATAAGTTGATAACGTAAAAAAATATCACGGCCGTGACCCGATAGCGTACGATAAGTCTATAACGTAATTATCGAGACAGGCCTTATGACGGCACTGAAGTCAGTCGGTTGCAGCAAAATTGAACGGAAAAAATGACATCACAGGAAGTAGCCGACTCTTTTCTCATTTGCATCCTAGTTCGCAGACTGCTGTCCAAGGGGATCCTGATCCAAGTCTTTCCTCTCCACGAAAAGGAGGAACTGAAGAGGCTGTCGTTTTCTTGGTACCAAAAGGTGAAGCTGTCCTTTCAGCCTCTCGGTAAGTAGATGAGAGAGTTGATCTACATGATGACTACTACATGAAGCCCTATTTGCCTTCCAGTTCAGAGTTGTTCTCAACCTTTACGGATGTTTTTCCCTCTTTTTATTTCTCTTCAGTATATTTTTCCTGTCATATTTTTAAATTACTTGCCCGCTACTTTCTTCTCCATTCTCTAACCCCAGATGACATCCGACACTACTACGGCGAGGGTCAGGCCCTCTACTTTGGCTTCCTGGAGTACTTCACCTTCGCCCTGGTGCCCATGGCTCTCATCGGGGTGCCTTACTACCTGTTTGACTGGGAGGACTACGACAAATATGTCATCTTTGCTGCGTTCAACTTGGTCTGGTGCACCGTTATCCTGGAGGTACGGACAGTGATTGCGTCTGCTTACAAGTCACTTGAAGGGGAATTAACAATCTCAGGGACTTTTAAAGAAATCCAAATGAATGAAAGGAGCATGATACATTGTAGTTTGATTGAATAACATTCCAGTGAAAGCTGAGTAACCGAAGAGCCCAAACCTTTCCCCACCCCCCCCCAACCAGTTGTGGAAGCGTGGAAGCGCCTCGCTAGCCTACCGCTGGGGCACGCTGAGCAGGAAGAAAGCCTTCGAGGAACCTCGGCCCGGCTTCCACGGCGTCCTCGGGTTCAACCCCGTGACGGGCCGCGAGGAGCCGCTCTACCCCAACACCAAGAGGCAGCTGCGCATCTACCTCGTGTCCCTGCCCTTCGTCCTGCTCTGCCTCTACTTGTCCCTCTACATCATGATGATCTACTTCCTGATGGAGGGATGGGTGCTGTCGCTCCATGACGCAGAGCCCACGTTCTGGACAGGAATACTGTGTTTCATCCCCAGTATTATCTACGCTGTGGTCATAGAGATTATGAACCTCATCTACAGATATGCTGCTGAGTTCCTCACTGAGTGGGGTGAGTAGTCCTGATTGTTTTGAATGCACAAAATCCACACGCAGAAAGAGTTTATTTAACTAAAGTTAACAAATAGATATAAGAGAGACATTTTCGCGTCTGAAACTGTACACGCTTGGCTCACGGGAGAAGTTTCCGTTGGTTGCAAACTACAACCTCACCGCTAGAAGCTACTTAATTCTTCACATTGCCCCTTTAAGTCAAACTTTACAAAAGTATTTATTTCTATTACATCTACTCGCCCCTACACATCTGTGACACTAAAGGGACAGTTTAAAGTGTTTAGAAAATCTTTAAAGATGGTACAATTCAGGTAGGGGTGAGGATGCACAGAATGGGCTGGATTGACATATACCTGTCTGGTTGTCTCTCGGGGTAATTTAGTTAGTTTGGTTGTAAATGTTAGGACGGTAACAGACACAGGGAGAACTGTTCATGCTGAGAAAATTTTAGGGGGGCTGAAGCCCCCCTAAAATGTTCTTCAGCCCCCCCAAATAATTTGGCATTATTGGATAAAAAAAAAAAAAACTTATTTTTTTTTGGTGATGTCATTAAATTAAACTATTGTTTCTCACATGGACAAGTTATTTATAACTCTAACATGCTACATATGTGCGTGCGTTCTGGTTTGTATGTTTTCTCCCCCTTCAAATTACAATCCATTAGCCCATCATCATACTTAACGATATAAAGTTGACACTGTCAGGTCCATTCTCCATCCATTGTGTACAGTCCCTTTAAGAATTAGGATTTAGGAGTAACGCGGATATGAAAGCTAGTTTATCCGTCTTTCCTTTACAAGCAGGAAAATTATTTCTCTCTTTATTTGAGAAAAGTTCATATTTGTGTTGTCAAATTTCACTATGACCCTGAAATTATGTCTCTTGTGTTATCATATACTGAATGCAAGCAAAACTACAGAGCAAAATCACACTCTTTCTGATTGAACCAATCTATGAACTGTCTGAAACAATGGATATCCAAATAAAATTGCGTGCAAACATGCCACTCCCCTTGGGGCTAAGCCCCCCCCTTTCTTTGAATCCTAGAAACGCCCCTGCCCCAGGGTTTTCTGCGCTTGGGCTTGGAGACGGCAGAAAAAGTTCTCCTAATATTTCAGTTATTGGACACAAACAACATTATCGGAACACATTAAGAAGGAAACATTTTGATAATTTCCTGTTTCCTTTTGGTTGGCGGGCGACATGAACTAAAATGCAGATTGGATTGCCCGTGATGTGTTTCTATATATTTCCGTAGGACGAGCGAGGAAATGTGCTGTGGGTGAAATGGACTTTATTGTTGTCACTGACATGCTAACATTTGTGTTTTCCTCCTCTGTGTCTTTAGAAAACCACAGGCTGGAGTCTTCATATCAGAATCACTTGGTCCTTAAAGTATTAGTAGTGAGTATTAATAATCACATTTTTAACACACGACGTCGCCAATTTCATCCGTCAGAGTGCAGCTAACACCGTCTCGACTCTTTCCCCCGCAGTTCAACTTCTTCAACTGTTTCGCCTCGCTGTTCTACATCGCCTTTCTCATGCAGGACATGGTGCTGCTCAGACAGGTAGGCCTACCTTCCTCCAGTCCTTCCTTTATTCCTTTAAGGTTTCTTCCTCTTTTTGTATTATTATCTTCCTTCTTTGTGCCCGTGTTTTGTTTTTGTCTAAATTTACTTCTGTTTCCTCTCTTCCTTCCTTGGTTCCTTTAATATTTCCCTTCTTACGTCTTTCCTACCTGTGTTCTTTCTTCCCTCTTGCCTTTTCTTTGTTTCTTTCCTCCAACATTTTTTGGCTTCTCACCTTCAATTTATCTTCCCTTTCTCCCTCTTTCCCTCCTAATTTCACTTTCTTTGCAGTTTTCTTTTCTCCCTGTTTTCCCACTTTTATTTACTTTCCTATTCCATCCACCTTCCCTTACATATCCCTGCCTCTCCTCACCCCACCTGGTTTTCATGTTTCCATCTGTATCCAGAGTCTGGCCACGTTGTTGATCACCAGTCAGATCTTGAATCAGTTCATGGAGGCCTTCCTGCCCTACTGGCTCCAGAGGAGACGCAACAAGAAGATGATCCGCAAAGTCCAGAAGAGAAAAACCCTGGAGGACAAAGAGCTTCCTCTGGCCGATCAAGTCCGGCTGGAGGCCGACATGAGCACCTACTTGGTAGGTGCAAGCGGACTATGAAAGCCTTTACATGATTTTTTTCTCACGCGTCCCTCCGAGTCCATGTGTGTACGTGTTGGTCAATATGTCCGTCTGTGCCTCCCTCTAGGGAACCTTCGATGACTACCTGGAGCTCTTCCTGCTGTTTGGCTACGTCAGTCTGTTCTCCTGCGTCTACCCTCTGGCTGCCGTCCTGGTGGTGTTGAACAACATCACAGAGGTTTACTCTGACGCCTTCAAGATGTGTCGTGTGTTCAAACGACCCTTCTCGGACCCGGCAGCGAACATAGGAGTCTGGCAGGTGAGCCGCACGGACCGCCGGCTCGTTCGTGAACAATCATGTCAGATCACTTGCGCAGCTTTTAAGCATTTATCAGATTTTTCTCGACACAAAAGGAGGCAGTTGATATTATTTTTAGGAACTGAAAACACATAACATGATGTTCTTTATTTGAAACACTGTCCGTGAGAATATTACTCCCCCCCCCCCCCCCCCCCGGGGATAAAATATTGTTTCTATTCCGAACACTGCCAAGTTGATTAAGAACAAGATATCACGTAGTCGGCACTGTGGCCCAGCTGGCAAAACAAATAAAATGGTTTTCCATTTGTGGGACTAAGCCGCTGACTGCTGCCGTCTCTCTGTCTGTGTCCAGCTCGCCTTCGAGGCCATGAGCGTGATCGCTGTCGTGACCAACTGCTCGCTGATAGGCATGTCTCCACAAGTCAAGGCTTACTTCCTCGACTCGGACACGCAGCTCATACTGTGGACGGTGGCTGTAGAGGTAAATACACACACACACAAACACACTCGCACACTCACACACACTCACACACACACTCACACACAGAGACACCCCTGAAGTGCGTGATCCCATACAGGACCTGATTGTTTTGGTGTGACTCGTTATAAAGCAAGGCTCGGCTTGTCTCGTATCACAACACCATAAGAAGCAGGGACTAGTCTATTTGTCAAAATAATGTTCAAGGATTTTTAAATATTTGCTCACTGTTGGTTATATAAGTAATGATCTACTCCTCATTTCTTGTTAATTGTAACTCACTGTGCTCTAGCTACGCTTTGTACTAAATCCTGTAGTGTGCTGCATTACATCTACTGGAACCTACAAGATTGTAATGGACGGATGGACTTTATTGAGCCCTAATGGGGAAATGATTGTGTTACAGCAGCAGCTTATCTAGGCAATACACAACAGTAAATACTCAGTAAATAATTGAACATATCTACACTGGAAGAGAGATGTATATCTATAGAATGCATAATATATTAGAATACACTATAGATATACCAAACTATTTCAACTAAAATATAAACATAACATACTAGTTATAGTGTGCAAATTCGTTGCGCTTTAGTTTTTTTTAATGCAATGAGGCCGACTGAGTATAAATATGTGCTAATTTTGCAATACATGCACATGTAATCATGTGTAAGGTTATTGAAGGGGCAATAAGAGTAGAGTATGGTTGAGACAGAAACTGGAGTGTTAGAGGGTTATTGCTTTGGGCAGGAAACAATGTCCTGTGTCGGTCCTTGTGACATCGAAGCTGAATCAGTCCGTTAGAGAGAGAAATGGTAACAGCTCAAAAGGGCAAACATATTGTCCACAGTCAAAGACGGTCAAAGACGGGAGACAAAATGTCCGGGGACTCAATTTATGTCCAAGGCTCCACGACTACACAACTGTTCCACACTGACTCTGTCCTCTTTACAGACATTATAAACCAGGGGTTCTCCACCTTCCAAATAAATGGGGAAAAAACAAACTCATGACAAAAAAGGGGAAAATGATTGGCGTGGTGATATTGAAACGCACTGCCCATTATTAAAATAACGCATTTTAAGTTGACGTTTTCTTATTTCCTGGGCGATTATGGAGCCCCGGAAGCAGAGGGACTGCACAGGCTGCATTCTTCCTGAAATCCACAACCACCTCAACTGTCTTTAGAGCGTTGAGCGCTGAGTTGTTCTGTCTCAACGTACAGTACCAACGAGAACAAAAAGTAGTTTCATATTACTTCAAAATGTCTTCAAAAGTTGTGTTTGAACAGTTGCAACATGAGAGTGAAGGCCACACACATGTTACACCGTATATATTTAAGGCCACACGCATGTTACACCGTATATATTTAAGGCCACACGCATGTAACACCGTATATATTTATGGCCACACGCATGTTACATCGTATATATTTAAGGCCACACGCATGTTACACCGTATATATTTAAGCACATGCATGTAACACCTTATATATTTAAGGCCACATGCATGTAACACCTTATATATTTAAGGCCACATGCATGTAACACCGTATATATTTAAGGCCAAATGCATGTAACACCGTATATATTTAAGGCCACACGCATGTAACACCGTATATATTTAAGGCCACACGCATGTAACACCGTATATATTTAAGGCCAAACGCATGTAACACCGTATATATTTAAGGCCACACGCATGTAACACCGTATATATTTAAGGCCAAACGCATGTTACACCGTATATATTTAAGGCCAAACGCATGTAACACCGTATATATTTAAGGCCACACGCATGTAACACCGTATATATTTAAGGCCAAACGCATGTAACACCGTATATATTTAAGGCCAAACGCATGTAACACCGTATATATTTAAGGCCACACGCATGTTACACCGTATATATTTAAGGCCACACGCATGTAACACCGTATATATTTAAGGCCAAACACATGTTACATCGTATATATTTAAGGCCACACGCATGTTACACCGTATATATTTAAGGCCACACGCATGTAACACCGTATATATTTAAGGCCACACGCATGTAACACCGTATATATTTAAGGCCACACGCATGTTACACCGTATATATTTAAGGCCAAACACATGTAACACCGTATATATTTAAGGCCAAACACATGTAACACCGTATATATTTAAGGCCACACACATGTTACACCGTATATATTTAAGGCCAAACACATGTTACACCGTATATATTTAAGGCCAAACACATGTTACACCGTATATATTTAAGGCCAAACACATGTTACACCGTATATATTTAAGGCCAAACACATGTTACACCGTATATATTTAAGGCCACACACTTGTAACACCGTATATATTTAAGGCCACACGCATGTAACACGTATATATTTAAGGCCACACGCATGTAACACGTATATATTTAAGGCCACACGCATGTAACACCGTATATATTTAAGGCCACACGCATGTAACACCGTATATATTTAAGGGCACACACATGTAACACCGTATATATTTAAGGGTAACATGGAGGTGCAGTCTTGCTCTGTGCCTGTAGATATCTTCAACAAGGTTCAGTTGATGGAAATTTTTGCTCACTAGATGGAGTCAGAGTCCAGACTAGATCCATACAGGTTGAGAGAGAAGGAGTAAGAGACACACGGAGGGAGGGGGAGAGAGATTTCATGTGCATGAAGTGTGTGTATTCTAATCATCATTGTTGTTCCCTCCCCCTTTTTCGCTGTCTTCTATTCAGACAGTACACACACACACACACACACACACACACACACACACACACACATATATATGCCTCTGGAGAGAAAGCTCAAAACAACAGCACAAACGGAAAAATAGCAAGGACATAGTGAATATGGGGATGACACTCAGGATCAGGACATTCATAGAGAAAACATTCGTATGCTTTTGCACCGCTTAAAAAAAGCTCTAGAGGGGGACGATTGTTCTAACCGTCCAGCAGACTGTAAAACGCTCCATAAAGTCACACTGTAGCTCACTGTGCCGACGCAGAGGCAGAAACTGGGTCATATTGATTGTCTGCACGTTTGATTGAATGTGCGGTCCGCACAGCCGGATGATAAACTCCACTGTCGGTGGAAAAGTTGTTCACTGCGAGTGATTTATTTTATTTATTTATTTCTCCGTCGGCAGCTGTCTAGATAACCTTGTGTTTAATTAAGCCTTCCCTTTGGTCAGAGATAGATTGAGTTGTTTCTGCCTCACTCTGCCTCAATGCAGGTTTAGAACACTGACTTCATCCCAGGAAACTGCATCTGGACAGACTTTTCTCACTCTTATGGTTGTTACCTATTTCTTATGTATTAATTAGAAACAACCAACATTAAGCAGATCCTCATTTTGCTGCAGATTCCCCAAAGGCCTTATGAAGTGAAGTCTACAGGCTCCACTGTGAGAACCTCAGGTCTGATGACAGAGTACGTGTGCACTATTGCAGGGTTTTTAAGGCCCACCTCTGATTGTTCTGATAACTTAGAAAAAGGAGGAACAAATAAAGTGGGCTGTAGCCTAAAAATGTTATGCCACTGTCAGCTAATGACAAAAATAAAAATGCTGCTCTCCCTCACTCATCTTGTGATGCCATAATGAATCAAAATGTAATGTATTTAGGGTCATATTTCCTCACCACACGTTTTGGAGCTTTTGATGATGCTGGGTGGTCTCCCACATCACTTTTTTGTTAAAAAAAAATAAAATAAAAATTGTGTCACTGTACAAAACATACAAATACAGATAGTGGTTAAATATTCCAGGTGACATAGTGAAGAGTTTGTCAAACACGATGCAAATTTGTTCATGCCCGACTAGCAACAGAGCTCAGAATGTCTCATCCATCCAATCCATTTGCTGGTGGCATTAACTGTCCATTACAAGAGGATGAACTCTGATGTTTTCAGTGAACTGCTGCCACTGTTAAGCTAAAGTATCAACTTGTACACGAGACATGGTCTATACCTGTTATCAGCGTCGGAAATACACGAGGGCAAAGGGCAAAAATGCCCCTAAGAAATATAATTTTATCGTAGCCTATATGACCCAGTCCAGTTGCCATAGAATGTTTTTGATTTTCGCCTTGACTGATGTTGCGTGTGCGTGAAGAACCAAACTTTCTAAACAAATAAATAAATGGAGCGCTTCTTAATCAGACCTGTGACTGCGGTCAACTGAGCAGACACTTAAATTGTAGTGCACCTACATGCTGAAATTCACGGTAAACGGCGCAGATCGGGAGCGAGCGAACGACTTTGAAAGCTAGCGGAAAGATTAACGTGAGACAACATCCGGTTTCTTCAGACGAACATCCGGTTTTCAGAATAAGATGCCAACAAAGTATACATATTGCATAATGGGAATTAGATTAAATGAATTATATTCACATCAAGTATAAAACATTCTACCTGCATCTCGTGAGTTAAAGGGAAAATACACCTAAATTGTGTGCAAAGTGTCTTTATTCTTTGATTTGAGGGTTGCTGGAAATTAATAATACCTGACTGACAGTCAATTAAGATTTTACTAAGCAAAAACTCTGAATTTGTACCTTTAAATGGCACATTTAAAAAAATGTTAAGGTGCTCTAAAAATGTTTTTCTCAAACATTCCACACAATGACTGATGCATAAGTTCAGGACAAAAATGGGTAATATCACAATATTTAAGGTGCGACAAAAATATCTTTCTCAATAATTCCATACAATGACTGATGTATATGTAATCAAGGCATCGTTGACTTAATAATTGTTAATAGTTGTTTAAAAAATGTAATAATAACAATAAATAACTACAAAGAAATAAGAATAAAATTGAATATGATTGTCTGATTTATGTTTGTTTTTTGTTCATAAAATCTAAGAAAACACTTTGAATCTGTAGACTACTGCTTAATAGTCTTATTGCCATTTGATGACAATTGCTCATATACTGTAAGCCTAAATAAGTATATTTATTATTTTGAACAAGTTTCAAAAAGTGCCCCCAATTTATTTTAAATGCCGCTGGATTTCAGTCAGTGGGGGCAAAAATTGCCCCCTCAAAAATATGTAAATTTCCTACCCTGGCTGTTATAAATGTAAAAGACAGGTCATTTATTAAGCACATTTCCTCCAGCCCCACCTTCAGGACACGACATGTCAACTTTAACAGACCAGTTGTGTTACTTAGTTTTTTTTAATCATAACCTTTAGTCTACCTCAGGACAAACTTAAAGGGTAACGTTGTTATTTTCAACCTTTTCAACCCCCTACGTTCCTGTGTTTTTGTGTCAGACTGACTAATGGGGGACAACATGTTTTGTAATTGGTCCACTGTTGAAGGAGAACACTGCAGACAGCAGCCGCTAAACAGACTGTGATGTAATCGCTCGAGGCGACTCTGTCTATGTACGTCCACTAAAAGTGCCTGTTTTTGCCACGAACAGATTATTATAAATGTCTGATAACATTATGGAAAGAACCCTACAGAGAAATAAAACCCATGTCTTTACCTGTCACTTGATCCAGTCTGTTTGTTATTGTGTGTCTCGTCAGGAGAAATCTCATTCTGAAATACTGCACCAATTTTAGAAAATGTTGTTCCCATTAGCCACTTGGACACAAAAACATGGGAACATAGGGTTCAGGTTTAAAAATACCCTCCAACCCTTTTAACCTCACTGCTGCTTGGTTTGGGTTTTAATGTCCAGACTCCAGGAGCTGCTTGCAGCAGTGTTTTAGGATTTTAGTCTTCTCGATTTAAAAGCTCGGCCGAGGAGATTGACAGGAAAGTGAGGCCTTCTCGCGCTGACAGGGAGCATGGCGCCTCTCGTCCATCCCCGCCTCCCTCACGCCGTCTCCCTCACATGACCTTTTATGGCAGTAAGTTTGCACGCCGACCCCCAGGGCGATGTTCCCTGCTTGACTTATACTCTGCCCCCCACGCCTGAATAAGGAGAGGAGATGAGGCGCTGCTCTGGTGAGCACAGAAAAAAGCTGTGTTGTGTTGTGTGTGTGTGTCTGTGTGTCAGCGACCCATCCTGCACACACTGACACACTGGATCAGTTAGACGTCTGCACGCACACGTCTGTGCACGCTCCTCTTTAATAATAATAATAATATAATGCCTCGGACCTGTGATAGAAAGGCTCGGTAGAGGTGGGAGGAGTGAAGTAGAGCGAGCAAATGAAGCAGTCAGGGAGGAGAGGGTTGAGAGGAGAAATGATCCGAGGAGAGGGAGAGGATGACTTGAGAGAGAAGGAAGATGACTTGAGAGAGAGAAAAAGCAGCACGTGTGTTTTCTGATCAACCCGACTCACCGGCTGATTGTACATCCGAGCACGTTCCTCCCTGTCACCATCCAGTGCATTTCTCAGAATAGAGCAAGCAGGCTATTAAAGAGATGGGACGACCAGAATAACGATAGCTAGGTTGTAAGGTTGTATAATGTTCAGTGTTCGAAGCGGGAGCCACAGGCGGACACACACAGATGTCGCTTATTGACACAACATCACGTACTGTTTTTATCGAAAGCCGTTAACAGGCCAGAGGGTTCGTGCATTTTAAGTGTGTGTTTTTCCTCCAACAGTTTCAGATTTCACTTTCACAGGTCAGTCATCATCTTTGAACCTCCTTTTCTTTTTTAAAGAAGGGGTTAAAATCAAATCAGTCAGCCCTTCTTATCTTGGTTATAGGGCGAGGGCTGGCGGGAGGGAGAGCAGCGTCTCGTCTCTTTCCAGCAGCGCTGCCATGATACCTGAGTAATTACTATACAGGGCTTACACACATCAGTGAGCAGTAACCAGGCAACCGGCCGGCCGGCGACAGAAGCAGAGACTTTCCCTCAGCATCTCGGATCTATCTGCTCACAAACAATGACTGTTCTAAGGGGGGCCTAGTGGGGGCCAGTGCCCCACTAATATTGAGCCCAGACCCCCCTCCGGCCCCCCTCTAACAGTGGCGAATATGCTCGTACATTTTTCACCCCGCATTCATCTCCAGAGTAGGGGATTTGTATTTATGTCGGTTAATACAGAATGAGTTTAGAACCACTTCTCTCAAGGCATGAACTGTTTTCAAGGATTAATCATTTTATCTGTGATTTAAAGTACAATATGCAGTTAAAAATTTTTTATTTTGACAAAACCGTACGCACAAGAGATCAGAATTGTATGATGGATTAATAGCCTGTGTGGTGTAATTCCTCCTGGACCGTCCTGAACGAACAGCGCAGGTTTTCCCTTCAGTCTTTGTCCAATCAGGGCCAAAAAACCAGAACATGTTGGATCTGCATACTGAGGAGTATTTGTAAAGGTTGTATTCATTAATAGGACTATTGGCAGGAATCTGGCGATTCAATACGTATCGTCATACAAGGGCTACGAGTCGATATATTGCGATACTGTGAGAGGCAATATACTGAGAATTGTTTAATTAAATTGAAGGAAAACTGTCATAGTTAAAGAACACACTACCATATGCATCAAATCTGAGTAAAAAATGCAGTTGAAACAGTTATATCTGCGTCAGTGTTCAGGCAGTATGAGTTAAAGACGGATTAGCTAATTATTTGGCAGAATATGCTTTTAACACATTGAAGCTTGATAATTGCTGACTGGTTGTTATGGCTATAGTATGTTGTCGTGTTTCTGGCCACCTGATGAATCAAACTCACCTTTTAGCTCTGGTTTGGTCTCACCAACCCATTAAGAAGATGCTGCTTCACTATGTTCACCAGCTAGCTTCTTACTGTGCGTGTCAGCTGGAGGTTGATGAGAGTGATGAGACTGAACCTAGCAGTACATTTGTGGGCCAAAAAAAATGTGCCGAAAGATGCTAAAACACTGAAGACATACCGGCTTTAAATAAACAGTATTCTATTTCAGTAAGACTTTATTCATTAAAGGTTCAGCAGGTTGATTTGACTAGCTTTAGTGTAAAAGGTTCAATCATAATTCTGTTTCATGAAGTCTAGACTGGTGTCCCACAGTTTCATTTCAACAAAGAGAAACACGTTGTCATCATAGTAGCTGAGCTTGGTAATAAAGGGGCCATTGTGTGCCACTTCCATCTGGGTTTTGCCAGTTTGTCTGTTTCTCCACGATTATTTTCCGCAGCCCACCACACAGTAATCTCCTTACACTGTGTTTTTAGATAATCAGATTATATATGAATAGGGATGCCGCCTGAAACTCGATTCTAAATAGGAATCGTTCCAAATGAGTAAAAACCCTGAATATTGATAAGGTCCGGAGTTAGCGGTTCTGCTATCGGTTCTTTAGAAGTTACAGAGTGAGATCTTGTCTCTCTGTCTCTATGCCTGTCTCTCCGTGAGGGGCGGAGTCGTGCTTTACTCCGACACACACACCGACTCCAGCTCAGTACGTGAGACACGCATTATGTAAAGAGAACAGAAATACTCGAGTAGATGCTGAGAACTCTAGTTGTATCAAATGCAATAATACCCTCACAAGCAATGGAGGTAACATCAGTAATGTATCAAAACATTTGGCAAACAAGCAGATCATGAATCTGCAGAAATGCAGTTTTCCACTGTTTGTTGAGCAGCCGTCCATCCTCCACTGCAGGTAACGTTAGTGATGCTTTACAGAGTTTGATCATAAGAACAGGCTAATCAATGAAAGCTAATTATTTAGCTGCAAATGTATTTTAAAGATTTTGGAACTTTTTTCCAGATCCAGGAAAAGGAAATCCAGTGATAAGTAGTGATAACTCCATATCACGTGCTGGAGAGTCTGAGTTTGAATATTATATTCTGCTAATGTCAGATTACACATGAAACTGCAGAACTAGCAGTTCCTCATCAGTTGGATTGAAATGTTAGTATCTCAATTCACAGTAAAGCGGTGCCATGGTAACAGCTTTAAGTGCCGAAAGAGCAGTCTAGTCAGCCATGCAGCCGCATGCTCTCAAAGACATGTCTGCTCTCATGGTTAAAGATTACAGTCTTTGGATTAGGACCCCCCACTGGGTTCTAACTAGACATGGGGGATCATGTAGGTGAAGGAGAAGACCAGTCAAGTTCCATGTAGCGATGGCAATGAAATCACCTTTAAAACTGCATTTGAATTTCCATCACATCCTTTAGTGTCGGGCACAACAGAATTTATTGTCAGACCTTGAACAGAACAACATTTCAGACGTCACGTTCTCAGGCGCCGTCCTCTGTCTCAGCTTAACCTTGCGCCGCTGAATCACTCAGAAATATAAATTAGCCTCCAATAGCATTAGCAATCAACTAAGAGCCGGCGTGTTTATTGTGCACTTTCCATCAATGTGACAAGTCCCCCGGGTCAGGGGTTTCTTCTCTCGTTCCGTTGTTAATTAGCGGAGCTGCTGTGCTGACTGGAATGACAAAAAATCTGAGCTTCTGAAGCCAGAAATGTAAAAAACCCTTTGAAACGGTAAAGGCTCAGGACAGACCTTTACTCACCACCAGGGCTCATAATTACCATTTCTGTCTAACAGCTCATCGTGGAAGTAAATCGAGGCAACGCAGTTCATCCACACATTTTCCAAAAACCTCACCTTGTGTTACCTGTGCACAAATAATCGGTAACATCCTGGCTAAAGACCCCTGAGGACGATCATTGGACTGTTGGTGACGGGAGTATTTCGTCAAATTAAAAAGTCTACAAGGAATGGTTTCAAAAACGTAGGTTAACAACCTTGGTTAAAGCTCAT
The DNA here is from genome assembly GCF_050575085.1 of Anarhichas minor. Taxonomy (NCBI): domain Eukaryota; kingdom Metazoa; phylum Chordata; class Actinopteri; order Perciformes; family Anarhichadidae; genus Anarhichas; species Anarhichas minor. The sequence goes on along the minus strand of NW_027466468.1, from coordinate 3,701,298 downwards.
ATCAACATTGTGTGGGTGAGCCCTGTGAAGTTAACATTAGAGAGTCACAGAAGCATATTACCACTGGAAGCTCATAATCATGCGTCTCACCCAAATCACTTCCATCTACAAGCCAGAAACCCATTTCTGTGAAGCAGTCTGCTCCCTGTCCACTGTAGCGCGCATCGGTCCATTACCGTGATGAGGAAAAAGGGTCCTGAATCAAAGGAGCTGATGGCAGTTGGCGGTCCTCCAGATGGCACAGGTGTGTGAATGTGTGTGTGGACGGTGGCAGTTGAGAGCTGTTTGCTCAGCATTAATGGACGTGAATGTGTACTGTCATCTTCATGGGAAAGCACACGTCCTGCTGATTCAGGTGTGTGCAGGTCACCTGTGTCTGATAACCAGAGCAGCTGAGAGAAGACATTTATCATCACACAATTTGCTGGGTAATAGTTGGTACTGTATCAGCAGTTTTCACACGTACCCTCATATAGCACATGTACTTTAGAGCGTAGAGTGTTGGAACACCAGGTTGCAATAGAATATAGAGGATGGTTTATTGTGATATTTTGGTTCAAAGAAGTCATTAGTACTATCTGCAATAGGACGGTGATATGTTTGTTATTGTTTGGCTCTGGAGTCCATCATATTGAATTGATCGTAGTAAGTTTTAGATTTTGGTGGTGAAGGTCACTGAGACCTCACGTGCGTCCCATTCTCGTGAACGTCCCAGGAAACAACAGGAGGGAATTTAATTTCATCTGGCACAAACATCCTCTTGAACTTAACAAATTTGGTAGTTCGAGGTCAAAGATCAGGTGACTGTCATCTGACTGACCAGATGCAGACTGTGGGTATAAGCTTTGCCATTGGCAGCACATCACATTGTTAGCAGCATTGTCCTCCACAAGCTGCTATCTGCGCTGTGGCTAGATCACCGTCGCGGCGTCCTGTGCTCAGCGCCGCCCAAGACGATTGTGATTGGTTTAAGGAAATACAAATAAGGGTTTTTTCCCCTCTATACCAGAATGATAACGTGTTGAGTCAGCCCTTTCTTTAGCGCTGACACAGAAGATATCTGTGCTGACATTTTGGACGGACGTGGATGTAAACTCTGACTTGACTGGATGGTGGATGCACAGAACCTCAAGGAGGCCTTTTTATTTTTATTTTATTAGCTTCATTTGTACACAAGTAGATATCGTGGGTCTAGAGTCGCAGCCCTTTTATGCATTGCTCCCCAAGTCTAGGACAGGTCGGCAAGATAACGGTCATGTGTCTCACTTGTTGATAACCAGACAGGATACAGAAAGCCTCCCATACAAGCAAGAAGCTCAGATGCCTGTAGTTCAGACACAGAGCCTCACCCGGGAACTATTGATACCATGTGTCCTGTATCCCATAAAAAACATAATCAAGTTATATCGATCTTTCTTTCAAAGCATGCCCTCCTTACTACATTTTCTTTTTTAAAGGATGCACATACAAACATCAGGGTCTAAAGTATCTGTTACTCCATGTGATGTGTCTGTTGTTGTGTGATTTCAGCACGGGCTGCTGGCCTTCAAGTTCATCCTGACCTTCCTCATCCCAGATGTTCCCAAACACATCCAGATCAATCTGGCCCGCCTGGAGTTTGAATCCCTGGAGGCCCTCAAGAAGAAGGTAAAACCTGACAACACAGTCACTTCAACGTAAAGCCACTCGACAACAACAGCGACGACTAATACAAGAAAAGAATGCAGCACAATTAGACGATTGTAGGCTTCTCATGTTTAGAATATCGGAACCAATTTATATATTTTAATGACGGAACAAGCCTGTCATATTGTGGTGGACCCTTTAAATACATCAAATTAAAATAAAACCAGTAATACAATAAAATAAAAATATACATGTTATTAGCATTGAACGGTCAGAGTGTCTACTTATGAATGACATTACCTATCAAGATGCTGGAAAGGATCTATTCTATATAGCCAACGAGGGGAAACCAGATAGTATTATATATTATAAATCATCCGTTTAAAGGTAACCTCGGTTTCTTGATTTGAAGACGCATCATGACCTCCTTGATCCAATGTATAAAAGAGCGAGGGCTTAAAAAGGGTTAATCGTGGCGCTAACAGTAACACGAGTCTTAGGCAAAAGGTTTGTGAGTGGATGTCTAAAAGAAGCAGCTGAGTAAATACACAACGTCCTCTGTGCTGCATTGTCCACAGAAAGTGACGCAAACAGAACTTTAGTTACATTAACTAGTGAGAGAGACACGAGTGCAACAAGATAAGCTGTTTCTGAAGACTGATGAACTGGATTCAATTTATCTCTGCGCTTGTTTGCTGCTGTTAAAAAATAAAAATAAAATAAAAAAGAAGAAAGTTTGTGAAAAATCCAGACCTTGAAAATGTCTATAAATAGACATGGGTCTTTAAAAGTGCTTGAATTTATATATTTTGTGCAAGAATATAAATTAAAGTTCTGATGTTTGTATTTACTATGTAACAGCACAGTTGAGAAGTGCTCACACATTCCAGGCTCTCTTTGTTTAACTCTTCTGTAGAGCCTGCTACTTCTCCGTGTTGTTGCAGTAGTTAACCTCCATCCCTGTCTCAAACTCTGCCGTGTTGGGTCTTTGCATTAGAGGGTCCTGGGCTTGGGGAATCCTTGAATTTTATGTTTGAGAAGCAGTGGGAGCTCTGGGCATGTTATCCGACTTCCAATGAAACTCCCGCATTACTACATAGACGCATGCCCTGGCTTCTAAGAGTGACAGAAGACCATGAACAGATCTCTCAGCACTAGATGTTTCATATGTGTGCGTGCTTCTTAAAAAGGAGCAGCACACACACAAAGGGGAGGTAGTCTGATGCCAGAGACGCTGACAGGGTTTGAGCCTCCGATGCACAGCACTAGGTCATGTCTGACCCCATTAAGGAAGGTCCTACTGCAATGTGTTGTGGTGATGGCCTTCAGCATTAACAGTGTGTGAGAGTTTGTCCTCATCAGCACTGTTATCCAGTTCAAACGCTTAGTGACCAACAGGCTGGTTCTTCATATCAAAGTCAAGGACGCTTCCTTGGTAGGACGAGGACTGTTTTTGTTTTACACATGACATCAACAGTGTCTGTCAACGTCAGTATGTTCCCAGATACTAAAACCTCCCACAGACTGATCACAGAGGGAAACAGATGGCGTGGTTTCAAATGACTTCCTTTGTTTTCTCAGCCTCAACCAGCAGGAAGCCAGATTCACACAATTCTCCCGCTTTGGAAACCTGAGCAAAATATTCAGTTTCCACTCTTATGGAACAAACCAATTAAAGCGGCAATCATCAGCACACTTGAACAGCTTAACGTTACTGACCTGCAGTGGGAATTCATTGCTTTAAAACCAAAATGGTATCGTGTATATATCACACCTTTTACTGCAGAGCTAGTCTTTAGCTCAGACGCTGCTGGAGAAGAAGGTGTGTCTGCTTTGTATTAAAAGCACAGATATAATCGACACATAATGGGCGTGTGAGCATTAGTCCATTGTGAGGGACTAGTGATTAGCTGTCTAAGAATAGACTATATTCAATTTTGTGTATCAATTCCTAAAAACATTTTAATCCATTTTCCAGTAATAGTCTACATGCAGTACATGATGTTGGATGTTATAAGGACATAAAGTGATAAATCAGATCCCTCTGTTCACAGTTCTGAACTTTTATGCATTTGGCGGCATGTTCTTAATACTTTTACATAGGGGTGTCATGATAAACCGGTATAGAGAATAATTAAATAATCTCTCGCCTCTTAAATCACGTATTTCTACAGCTATGTTACAGACTCTCCCCTCCCTCTACTCGTATCTTAAGTGTAATTCATCTGATAAAAAAAGAGTCAAAAAGCACAATAAACAAAGTTCAGAGATGAATTTGACTGATAGCATTTCATTTTTCTGATTTTTATATAGATATCGCAATAATATCGTAATCGCGAACTCTTTTGGCCACAATAATCCTGTCGGGAAAATGTAAAATTGTTACAGCCTTAAAATGACAGTTTTCATAAAATACAATTAACAGAATTGCAATATATGGCGAAATATGGCAATATATTGAATCCTCCACCTGTATCATGATACATATCGTATTGCCAGCATCTTGCCAATACACAGCTCTACTGGTGACCATGTTAACCAAGTTCTTCATGTGTGACCTATGAAGTCAAACTCCGCTAATCGCTGTATAAGCAGTTTTATTTGTGTAGATATAATTCTTGCATTGCGATGGTATTGCTGATAGAACATTTTGTCCAGCCCTAGTGTATCTTCTTCTGATTATCGTGTATAATCAGAAGGTTATGTCCTCACACATACATTAGGATAAACACACACACACATGGTGGTCCCGTTGAGGCCGTAATAACTCCCTCGTCAGGCTACCAGCCTCCCCACACAACGTACACAGCGATGTTATGCTTACGTCCATTACAACATGCTCGCCCATAGCTTCCCATTTAGCATTAAGTATGAGCTCTTGATGCCTGTCCCAGAGCACTTTGCCGAAGACAAATGGCGTGCCCTATGTTAATAGTATTGACACGGCTCCTCCGCGGTAAAGCATTAGCTTGCTCGGCACCGCAGCCATTTGTTTGATGTGGGCTGACGGAGGCTGAGTGCTTTTCTGATGAGCTGTGTGGCTCTTGGTTCATCATGTCTCTCATGCGTATTCTTTGTCATACGTCTGCTGCTGCACAGTACGCAGCCATTTATACATGTTTGACCCTTTACATACAGCTTCCCCGTCCTCAATGTACATAATCCGGTCGTTGTAACACAGGTTACACACAGATTGTAGGTCAGTCCTTACCCCTGAAAGGTCACAATTCACATTGTTACATTAGTCTGTTGGATAAAACAACGCTAGTTTATTTCCTGTCCTGGTGACATGCTTGCCATGGCCTGGTGTATCCTTTTGTTTCGTTGGGTGTGATCAGTGTTGCTCTGTGGTCTCTTGCTTCTGCAGAGATCGCTCCGTGGAGGGTGAGTAGCTCTGGCTATGTGAGTTTGGGTGATATTTGGTTTGGAGACTGGAGTGACGTTTTAAAAGGGTTTTGTGTTTTCTCTGTTGAGCACTTGGATGCTCATCTAATCTCCTAACTCCAGTGGTTTGTTTGTGAGTCTGTGATATAACATGAGTGAGTTTGGATATTTAGCAGAATCCCCTTTTCCCCGGCTATAACTGGGATTTAAACCAGTCGATTTAACAGTCAGCATGGCATCATACTTAACCTCATCACAGGTCATTTACTCAAGTTAAATGTATGTACCGGTGCGTAAATGGTTTCCTTTCCCCCCGTAGCTTGTTGAAGAGCCCTGTTTGCAGCGGATGAGTCTGTTTGACCTCAGACACGCAGGCAGACAGACAGAAAATCACTGTGACTGAGTTAGAGACAAATAAAGGTAGTTAGACTGCTAGACGATGCACAGCATTACAATGTATTGACTGAAGCAGACAGAAAGACAGTCGAGACGGTTGGGGAACGAAATTAGGCTGCGTAGTTAGAAGAAACCAAATGAACACAAATGTTGCAGAAACATTTATATTTGGGTTTTGATTATGTCATCTTCTTTTTGTGGCGTTCAAACTAGTGACGCCAGAGTTGGTGTGCACATATTACAGTAGGAGGGAAGAACTACACTCAGACTCTTAACTTTCATCAGCATACATTGACCCTCACGCAGGACAAGGACAGAGAGAGGGTGGAGCTAAGTGAAACTTGATGCTAAATATATTTTTAAGCGACAAAAATGTTGCACTTATCCTCCATGAACTGAAAACACACTGTGAAAGAATTACAGTTCTTAGATACACGGACAAATTCCAGACCTGTCAATCACAGTAAGCCCCGCCCTAAAGCATCCCCTGCTTTATGGTCTGTTTGACTCTAAATGGACCATCATTTACTAAATGAACATCATGCTGTATTGAAGAAGACTTGAAACTAGAGATTGAGACCATAAACTCATGTTTACAATGTTTACTGAGGTAATAAATCAAGTGAGAAGCAGAGTCATTCTCTCATAGACTTCTATACAACCAGAGGAGTCGCCCCCTGATGGTCAGTAGAGAGAATGCAGGTTTAAAGCACTTCTGCATTGGTTTCACTTTTCAGAACCGGAGTTTGCTGCCTGGTACAAACGCATGTTTGACTTCTCATCATAATACCTTAATCTGAATGAATTTGAAATGACAGAAATGAACTAAAATAATATTCTGTTCACCATATCATCATCATCATACTAGCTGAGAGAAGCTTTTTAGACTTCATCATTCTTCTCAGCAGATGTCGGCACATCAACTTCTACAGATCAGTAGTTGCTGACAGCTCCGACTGCAGGCTATGATATTAATGTAGCTGCTCATTGGCTCTGTGCCAACACGCACACCGACAGTCACAGGAGGGCATGTAGGATGAAGTGGTGAGGGAGGTCTCACGTTCCCACAGGAGACACTTGATCAGATGGACAAGTGACTTTCTTGGCTGCACTTCTCCAGCTACAAGTCACCTTCCTTCACACCGCCATCTGAGCAGATCAATCACAGCAGAAAGAACACTTCATACCTCAACCCTGACTTCATTAGACAGAGTAGATACAGCTGAGAACTTCCATGTGATGTCATCGCAGTGAATACATATGAAAAGACACTTCCTGAAAGCATCCCTGTATTGTACACATGCCTCCATGGACTGTATGAAAAGATGGACGATGCGTCTCCCCTTCCTCCCACTGTACAAAAATGAAGCCAAAATAACCTGGATACGGGCGCCGCCATCTTGTGCAATTGGGGCCAGTGTCTGCGCAGTAGTGACCGGGAAGTGGTGCCGTGGTATCGAGGTCCCGCCCATACACCAGCCCCGACCCAATCACGAGCCGAGCACGGCCGCATCTTGTTGGCGCGAGAGCCAGCTAGCTGTGATGTTAGCACCACAGTAGCCGTTTGGCTAGAAAGACACAACAGCTCACCATAGATCTTAATAAATACATTTATAATCAAACTGACACGGCAGGCTCGTGATTCGTGTTTAAGAAGCGTCATCTGTGTGTCTCATACAACAAACATGGCAGTACGACGGCACCGGCTAACCTATGGAATTGTTGCTAAGCTAGCAAGCAACACGGTGAGTGACTGTGAACCATGTACTATATATAAGGATATTTATATACAGTCTATGTTTGAACCAGACAATCACGATTATGGAAAGTTACATCCCGCCACGGTCCCTGAGCGTGTCCACAATATCAAAGGTGAAGAGTACGTTGTAGTTGCAGTACATTATGTCACGGATTACTACAAGTGGTGGGTGAAGCGGAGGTTACTGTCCCCAGTGATGTCTAAACAACGCACCGGTCTAAATATATACAACGAGTGCTTGGGGCTGGTTCTGGATCGCTGTTGCCGGACTGTAAATAATTGTATTCAATATCGGGCTTTGACCAATAAACGTCAGTATGTAGAGCTGAAACAATTGGCGAACTAATCGATTAGTCGATGGCCGACGAGTGGCGACTCTTTTGATGATGGATTAGTGGTTTAATGCTGCGGGTAATGTGAACATTTGCTGCTAGAATTCAGCAGTGTTTAAGGAAGGATCCATTAAGGCCAGAGGCCTCCATCAGACAGTCACGCAGGGATAACAACTCTCACCCTTCATGCTACATGCAGAGTGCTGTCATCCCAGCCAGTGGCCCCCCCTCTTTGTGTTAGTTACCGGTTGATTGTAAACGGAAGTTAGAGCGTCTTTAGCTTCTGTACTGTGACGTATTCTCCAGTGAAACAGAATATTTGAGCGGCGTGCGGTTACCAGAGGGGTTGAAATCATATCCTTTGCTTTTGATTGGACCGCTAAAAATGGGGCGGGCTTAGAATGTAGTGCGCTACGGAGCACTGTTCACTCCACACACACCTCCCTTGTCGCTAAAACTTGCAGATTTATTTATTGATAGATGGATGTCGTGATATTGATGGTGCTAGCTTACGTAAGCACACGTCGTATTTAGTTTACAGAAAGAAAAGATGATTGGATTTTGATATAACTCTAGATATATTGAGATTTTGTGTTAAGTAGGCGCACATATCACCAATCTTTTAAAAATGTAAACTTTAGTTTGAAACTCTCCTGATTGGCCAATAAGCAGAAGCTACAGCTCAACAGTAAACCTTTAGCTAAGAACTCGTTTAGAACTCTGTGGAAACCCTCTGAAAGAAGTAATCCCACCCTCAGGCCAATAGGAACCTCCCTCTGTGGCACGCTGTCATAAACTGCATTAGAGTGGCACAAAGCCACCACTCTGCTAACACGTGTCCTGCTGCAATAGTGACTTTTCAGTTCAGTGTTGAAACAAACCCTCAAGTATCTCTTGATATCACGAGTAAGAGTTTAGAGGTATTCAGTTAGAGCAGTTATTATCTTTTTACTTTGCAAACCCATCCCCTCAGAAATCCCTACAAAGCTGTGGGCGTCCTGTTCATTAAAACGGATTCGTTCTCTGGATTCTCCGGTCTTTCAGTTCGTAAATTAAAAAGGCTTTAATTGCCTCTTTTGGTGTTTAGCCCCCTTGAAGAATCCGCTCAGAGGGCTAAACGGCTGCCTCAGCACAAACCCCTCCGTGGAAACAGTCTGTGGGACAGAAGAACCGGCCGCTTCGCGTCTCGCCAGAAGCATGAAAGAATAAATTGATTACAAAGTAACTCTGCCAAGATCAGGCTCCGGGGAAGTGGAGCGTCTTCAAAGCTGCGGGGCGTTATTAGAGAGCAACCGGGACGCGTTGGAGAGCATCAGGGCCAACCGTCTGTACAGTACGGCCCTTATTCTACACACACACATACACACACACTGTCTTGCTCTTTTCCGCTCCCGTGTAACCTCGTGGAAAAAACCCCAGCGGTGTTTGGACAGCTGCGAGAAGATCCGCCCTGTGTTTCAGGATCAGGTTTTGGCTCGCGGTGCAGCTCCGGCTCCCCTTTCCCTCTAAAGCTGTGCGCTGTCAGCAGAGCGCCACTAACAAAACCCGCCTGCCGCTCCTGCAGGTCTCTGTGCGATCCAGAGAGCTCGTCCTCAGTCCCCAGGACAGACCCCCTCGTCCCCCTCGCTCACGTGGAACGCTGTTTTTAAAACACTGCTCAGAACTTAACGACATTGTGAGAACAGAAAGAGACATTGTGTCTCTGGGTGACTGAGGACACAGGTACCACTGGAGAGTGAAGAGGTGTTCACTCAGCATTGTTGAACACCAGAATCTCACTTGCTGTTCTCCAGTTGACTGTCTTAGTAGGAAAATAGTTCTAATGAACACTGGATCATCCAGAGTTAACCAGGGCATGGCTGACGGTGACATATGGGTACAGTTTGAAAAGGCCCTTGAGGCAAAACTGTGATTTGCGATATTATTATATATATAAATACAACTCCCTTCACCTCTCTTTATAAAAAGGAATCTCGGTAAATAAAACCAAATGGCTAGAAGCTTCTGATTGTGGTCCTCGCATCCATGGAGCCTGTTGTGCTTCAGGTGTTCCAGACGCTCTCCAATCATTGACTGTGTGTCCACCATGTATTGCATTAGAAACGTACATGAATAAGACTATCCTGCTGCCTGCTTTCCTGTCTTAGCAATTAGTTGTACGGGTCGTTGCAGCCTCTGACAGGGAGTTCTCCCGGAGTCGGCGGATGCTCTCTACTCCCGGCGGTGGTCTCCTGGCCGCGGGAGATGACGGTGTGGCTCATTTACTCGTTTATGCCACTTCGGATTTAATCCAGGAAACGAAGCGGGACCGAGCAGCCCCTGGCACGGTGAACACACAGAGGGCGTAACGTCAACTATCAGGCGTCTCCCAGACTTTCAGTGGTTTGGTTGAATTGTGCGTATTCTTATCTTGCTGTTACTTAGTCGTTAGTTACTGATTTACTGATTGTGCTCTCAGAAAAATGGATGTGGGGCCCTGAATCTTTGAGGCTTACTGAGGCCGCTCCATTGTAAGTAAAGTAAAGAGTGAACTGACGGATGTTTACGATGCACAGATTTTACTGTCGGCCTTCGTTTTCTCCTCCTAATAAGTCTGTTTGGTTCCGACCTGTCTGATCTCCACAGTCAGCTTGACGTAGTGTTAATAAACGGGACCAATGAGACGTCCTGTAAACGGCACCAGGGCCCACAGAGCTCCTCCTCGGCTACGTGCACATCATCACAGTCATCCTGGTGGGAAGCTGCTTTCTGCTTATCATTCCAATAAACTGCACGGCTACTGTACCAAAGCAGGATGGATGCCAATTCCTTTTAAATAAATGACAGGCTGACCCGCACATGCAGCACGTTACTCCAGCGGAACAAATCCACATGAACCTGTCGCTGTGTTTCAGAAAATGCTCGAGGCCTCGGAGCTCAGCAAGACCGTCCAGTGAGGAGGAGAGGAGGACCTGCAGACGGTGACGGACCGCCGGCACCCGCTTCACACAGTTTATACAGGACACATGTACGTATCAAGACCACACCCCTACGGAGCTCGTGGGGCTGATTTTATTTTTTTTGCTTATCTGCAATATCTTCAAAGCATGAAGACCGAACGGGCGGCAGACGGTTGTAGACACATAGCTAGTGCGTCATGTTGGTCTGTGAAGGAGATGTCGGGGGGGGGGGGGGGGGGGGTGTACACATGAAGTAAACGGGGGGATAAACAGGTGGTGAAATCACAGATGAATGCTGTATTATGACGTACTGTAGCTCATATGAAGTGATGATGAAAGGACTTTTTTTCTGTTCTGTCATATGTGTGACTAATGGTGTGAACACAGTAAACCAAAGCCTCCAGTTATTCACCGACTGGCTAAACTTAAAGCTGCTCTTTGTTGACGACATGTGATCATGTTGTATTGTGCACTCCAAGTAAAGAAGCAAATAAAGTTCCAATCTCATACGCAAGCCAACACATTATTGTGAAATCTCTACTGAATACGTCGGTGGTGTTGAAATGTTAAACACTATTTTACTTTGAAAAGCATCTTCGTTTATGTGGTCTGAATTCTGCTCTTTGAACTTTTCATGAGATCATTTCAAAAAACTTAATTCGTTAAAAGAAATGTTTAAATGCTAACAAATTCATGAAGGAAATGAAATTGTCTGATAGAAATAAAAAGCTATAAACATGTTGCTAAAACCTTTTCATTTTTGGATATATGATTGTAATTAAAATCTTGAACAAAATGACTGTTACCAAAATAAGATTTAGAAATTCAAACTTCAATGTGTGGATCCCAAGAAGAAGCAATCAAATGTTTAATGCAGTACATGTATGGTATTTATATTTCAACAGGAAGTCGATGGTCGTGCTTAAAATGTTGTTGCTTCCACAGACTTGTTGTAATGTTGTCTTGCGTTAGCATGCACTGTGACCAGGGTATAGTCAGTCAGTAATATGGAGCTCTTGTAACACCCGTGGTGCCTTGAATTGCAATCTGAATATTAGTTTTTTCTGTGCTCTGGTATTTACATGACCTGATGTATTGAAAGTGAGGAGAATAAAGTCTGTTGAAAGCTTCTAAAGGAGGAAATGAAATGTTTCCTTGTTGGTTTTCACTGATTCATCTCCTGGAATGTTACGATTCTTTTGGGAGTTAGTTCAAATGAATTCTAAAAGTGCCACCTCAAAACAATATGACTATCAAAATATGTATTTATGATATATATGTACATTATGTGTATGTATATATATTTGTAAATATATGTATATATATATTAAGTCATAGTCATAGTATAGTATGTCGAAAAAAGATTTTTAAAAGTTTAGAAAACCCTCATATTATAGTATTTGACAGTATTGTATGTAAAAAAACGATGATAAAAGGTTATATATGTATGTCGAGAAAAAGTGAAAAACAAACCACAGTGCAGTATGTCGAAATAAGTCATAAAACAAGTCGTAGTGCAGTATGTCAAAAAAAAATCACAGGTTTCAAAAGTCATAGTATAGTAGTTAAGTAAAGCTTCTTTTAAAAAGGCATGATTCGGTATGTCAGACTGTAGTATGTCGAAAAAAGTAATAGTATAGTACTTCAAAAACAGTCAGGTGAAAGTCATAGTATATGTCTGTTGGAATTTACATCATAACCATATTTAATCATTGCAACCATTAAACGCTGTCCTCACTGCTATATCATAAGAAATCTTAATTATCAATATTAATTCAACATTTACCACTTGGAACACAAAACATAACATAATAACATGCTTATCATTAACTAGTCAATAATCAGTCAGTGATCAGAGTTGTCTTCCTGCTCTGACACGTCCTCCAAATCACCTTCAACCTCCTGTTGGAACAGGTCGAGGGCCTGTTGCACACTAAATCCTGCTGCCATGATGTCAGTCAGCTACCTTCATAATGTTATGACAGGCGCCATTGATTTCCACTGACAATATCTGAATATTAGTTATTCTACCCTCTGGTTTTTACATTATCTAATGTATCAAAACTGTTGATACACAGCACAAAGTAGATTGAAACCGTAATAAAAAAATAAAAAGGGAAATGAAACGTGCGTCCAGCTGCACCTGCTGTGTGTTTGGCCCGTTATTGGATTGAAGCGCTCGAAGCCCGGAACATGCTTCACTGGATGTGGAAATAGGAGACTTGGTGCCGCGTCAACTTCTTAATGTGTCGCTTTAGTGCTGGAAGTTATTCTCCGTGACTCGAGGATCAGCGGTCTCACCCGGTTTGAAGAAAACATGAAATAAAATCAACCAAGAAAGACTCAGAAGACCACACGTATGAGACAGTATTCCACATTTTATTTTTGGATATTACCATAGCTATATGCAACTTCTGACGACAGGTATCAACTACAGAATTATACACTGAATATTTCTGTCGGTTCCAATTTTTTTTTTAGTTTTTCCTTCTTTCCTGCTGCTTTTTGGTCCAGTAACATGTTCTGGTGGCTGATTCTGTGTCACTGAATGTCAAACATTGAAACACATGCACGTCACTCACCCGGATACAGTCGAGTAAGACGACAGTCAGACGGACCCGACAGTATGAATAGGCTTGGTTTGTTTTCAGCTGAGACACCCATACAGTAGTACTAATTATCATAAGGCTAGATCACTGTACAGCTATGCACCAGAGGGCTCACCCGGCTGTTCTAGATGGAGAGACGGAGCACCGTATTTACACTCTATTTACATTTGGTTTGAAAAAGAGAACTCAGACGGCAAACGGAGAGAAAGAAACATCAGACAGAGCTTTCCTGTTTTCTGTTCAGTCCAGTGAGGCTGCACACGTTTGGAATAAAAATAAAATGAAACTAATAAAAATGTTTCTGTACAGATAGCTGCAACACACCGTATAGCTTATTGCCAATGCCCTCAGAGAACCCCCCCCCCCCCACAGACCGTCTGTCTCTGGGCTCCTTTAAGAAGCTGGAAGTCTTATCTTTTATTACATGTCTCTCTCCAGCTGAGCTCTCAGCCCCCCCCCCCCCCCCGCACCACCGTACATGTTTCAAACAGCAGATCGCTTCCGAACAAAAATGTACAAGTCTTTAAAAATAAACTTTACTTTTCAACATACTTTATATATACATACCCCACACGCCCACGTGTACAGTAAGCTTTGGGTGACACGTGGGTGCAGGTGGGACTGAGAGAAGCCAGCGGGGGGGAGGAGGGGTGATGTTGATAGGGAGAGTCAGACACAGCTCATGTTCTTTATCAGCGACACATTTAAAATGTGAATAAAACAAATAGGAACACCTCATTTTACATTGATGGTCAGCAGTAATATTTCAGAATGCACCATAAACACTCGTTCATCAAGTGTCTTTAAATAAAGAGCCACTCAGGTCTAACGGGCTGTAACAGATGAGCTGAAACCATTCTAGTGAAACAACATAAAACAGATTGTCTGAGTGCAGTACGAGTCCAGACTGGAGTTACAAATTAAAAACTTCTCTCGTCTTGCGTGGATTCATAGAAATGAAATCCACTTTATAATCCTGCTGCCGGCCAACATTCAGAGTGTGAGGGGAGGGGAGGGGGGGGGGGGGCAGTGTTTCTGATGGAGGGTCAGCTGCCTGCTACTGTACAGTAGTTACAGTATGAGGGCTGCTGTTACGAGGGAAAAAAGACATTTTAACAATAAAAATGTACTATTTTGAGAAAACACAGCAGTGTTTTGGGGATAAAGTTGTAATTATAAATGTAAAAAGTCATATCAGTCATAACTTTTCAAGAAGGTCACAATATTATGAGAATAAGTTCTTCTGACTTTATTCTTGAAATATTTTGACTTTTTCCTCAAAATTACAACTTTATCAGAAATATGACTTTTTTAAATGACATTTAGGCTCTCTCTAAATATTAAAAATGTTTGGTGAAATTACAACTATTCCGAAATTATTTTGACTGTTGTCTCCTAAAATGACTCGTGATATTGACCTTTTCACCAAATGATTGACTTAAACTCATAAAAACATTTCCCCCCTCACAGTACAGCTAAAAGAAGTGTACTTCTACCTTTATATTCACCATCAGACATTTCAATACGTTCTGAAAGCAGCACACTAGTTGCACTGACGTGGTGAGACGTGAAACAAAAGAAAAGGGTCGTAAGCACACTGACGACAGTTAAAAACAAGCGTTAACAGGAAGGTGAAGGCGGGCTCTGCTCCAGCTGAACACAGCGAGTGATCCGACGTGAGAGGGACTGAGAGGGGGCGGGGCTTCAGATGACCTGGCAGCAGCTGGCCGGGGTCGAGGTACAGAGCAGGCCGTCCCTGGAGCCCCCGCCCCGCTGGATGTTCACGGAGATGGTCTTCTCGCACAGAGGTAGTTGAAGCACGCCGCTTTTCAGAGCGCTCAGGTTGCTGTGAGCGTCCCTGCCGTGCGGCGCCGTTTTGCGGTGGTGGTGGTGATGGTGATGGGGGGGGTGGTGGTGGGTGCGAGGCAGGGCGGCGGTGGTGGGGAGGGTGATGGTGTCCAGGCTCCCGGTGGAGCCGATGCACATCCTCCAGGCTGATTTCTCCTGGATTTTCACGTTCCCTCCCGAGAGGCCGCGAGGGTCTATGATGAACTTACCCCCTCCCCCTCGACCCCCCCGCCCCGCGCGGTGATGCTGCAGCTGGGAGCTGAGGCACAGACTCATCAGCTTCAGGCTCTCCACCAGCTCGGTGCCGCGGCTCACCGTGCGGGACGAGCGGGCCAGAGAGCTGAGGGAGGGGCTAGTGGTGCTACTGTTGTTACAACAGCTGGAGGGGCTGTCCTGTCCTTTGCTGCCCCCTCCTCCTCCTCCTCCTCCTCCTCCCCCACTCCCACCACCCCCACCCCCTCCTCCTCCTCCTCCTTCTCCCCCATTACCACCCCCTCCTGGAGGACTCCCCCTGTCCGGACCAGAGGTCCCCCCTCCTTCTCCGGGAGGCTTGCTCTGCCCAGAGCTGCTGCCTCCCCCGTTGCCCCCCGAGCTGCCGGGCGGCCCCTCGCTGCTGTCCCTCCTGTTCCAGCCGTAGCCGAAGCCCGAGTCCTTATCCAGACGCCGCCGGTGGCTCTCCGAGTCGTCATCGCTCGTCTCGGAGCTGGAGCACGACGACCCCCGGCCCTGACTCTTGCGCCGGTGGTAGCGCTTCTGCGTGGGCCCCGGGGACGAGGAGGAGGAGGCGGCCCCGGAGCCCACGCCGGCGGCGTTACCGGCCATGTTCATCTTGAGGCGGCTGAGCTTGGGCGGCAGGCCCTCGTCCATGTCGAAGTCGTCGTCTGACTCCCCCTCCTCCTCGAAGATCTGGTTGAGCACGGGGGCGCTCTTCCGGGAGGTGAGGCGGTTGGTGATGGATTGGGGCTTGCGCCTCAGGACCACCTGGGTCGGGAGGGGGGACGGGTCCCGCTCTTCCTCCTCTTCATCCTCCACCAACCTGAAAAATGCACAAGACTTTATTTGTTAGATAAAAAGAGGATCGAAGCAACGCCATGCCAGACAATTTAGAAGGGCTGCAACTAACGATTATCTAATATTTTCTACATCAATCGATTGGATTCTTTAAGTCTGATGATACATTGTCAGTGTTTTCTTTTTAGACCGGTCATAGTCCAAAACCAAGAAATATTCAAAAGACTTTTTTCTAAAATCACTACTGATTATTATCAAAATATGGAATCCACTTATTCTGTCTCCTCTGGTTCTTAACTAACTTCTTGTTCAGGGATAAATGGACATAAATGACGACACCACTGAAGCTGAATCCCACCTGAACAGGCACGTTCGCTGCTTGGCTGCTGCTGAGGTGGATGGAGTGGGGGCCCTGGTGGAACCAGACCCAGGAGCGGGGCCCGACGCAGCAGCACCGGCTCCCTGGAATGAGACGGAAATTTAAAGAACATAATAAAATAAAACAGCTACATGCTTTAAAATACATCAAAACAGGATGTTAAGTATCCAGTGCAGAAACAAACTGAGCCAAACATTCCCAGCGATGGGGACGGGACGGGGGGGCGTACCTGTCCCGGAGAGTCGGTGGTGTCCTCGCCGCGGCGGCCCAGCTCCATCAGGCCCTTGGAGCGGTGTCCGTTGAGCAGGTTCTCTGCGCTGCGGGCCGGGGACTGGGGGCCGCCGGCGTGGGAGATGGAGGACGCCGCCAGGCTGTCCTCTATGTCCTGGTGCATGTCCACTCTGGTGGGCCACGACTGCCTGTAGAGGTATGACAGGAGGATCCCACTATGAGTTTCATATTTCATCCATTCAAATAAATAAAAACCTCTTCTTAAGCCTTTGATCAGTAATTATACAGACCAATACAAACGGAGCAGAGAGGAGAGGCGGAAATCAAAGAGTCCACTGAGATGATGGAAATGTCAAACGATACGCTATCTGACCCGAGTGGGACGAATAGATCCACCTCCTCCATCGCTCCACTCTGCTTTGTTTGATCAGGACTCGTGTTACATCACAAGCCCAACAGATGTGAATCTGATTACAGGTTAATTATGTCCACGCTGTGTTTATATTCAGCGTCAGTCATCGTCTCAAAACGCTGCCGCACAAAGGTCACACTTTGTTAGCTAAACCACGGCTCCTCCATTCACCCACAGTGAGTAAGGCCCCCCCCCCCCCCCGATGGAACAGAGTGTGCCTCCGGTCTCTAGACCCGGAAGAGAGGAGGAAGAGATTATCCAGCCGGTTAGTCAGCGTCACAATGGAGAGAGAGAGAGAGAGCTGTGAGATGTCCTAACATCATACTCGTGCAGGATACGTGCCTCCTGTGTAGAGTAAGTGATGGATAGCAGCTTCTCTCCAAACAACACTGAAAGAGTGTCAGCTTTTAGTCATCACTGCTTAGGTCACCATACATACAGCAGGTCAACCCTGTCTCACGTTTAGAGGAACACCTGTTTTGTACCAGACTACAGTCAATTCTTGAGAATATTCAGACATTAGACCCGCAATGGAACATAAATTAAAACACAACTAAAGCAAACATAAAGGACTCTCAGGCTCTGTTAACAGCTAATGTTGTCTAATGGGAGGGAAACCCTGCTGTGTGTTCTCACGTCATGTTGGCTAACATGTTGGTGACATTCTCATGTAAATTAACACAACGGGGAAGATGGAGGTCATGTCCATATATATCGTACCATAAGTGTTTTAAATCCCTCAAACACGTGTGACAGACATGTTATGGAGACAGTTTAAGAATAAACAAGTTAAGCTCTACAGCAGCTAGCTGGTGAGCAGTGAAACAGAAGCCGTGCCAGCATTAAACATCCATTCTGCTGCATCTGATGACTTGCACCAATCATAAAGACATGAATAAAAAACACACCTGCAGTGTGTGATTGGCTGTACCGACATTACAACATATGATCTCAAGTGTTACACCTGCTCACTGGTTGTCTAATGTTTTCCTCCGTGTGGACTGGAGGCCTGCTTACCTCACACACACACACACACACACACACACACACACTGTAATGTATCCGAGAGGCCTTATCCACCGTGTGGGTCACACTGAGCCAATTAGCAGGTCACACTGTACTCTGTACAATCCTCTGCACAGGAGGCTAAAGGCCCATCCCACCAGAGCTCACAAACACCAGCAGCTTCTCCACTACTGAGAGGACGGAGGAGGAGAAGCACCTTCACATGCACCACTTTGTCAAGCGTGAGAATAGAGGTGGCAATAATCATAAACACTTTCTGATGCAGTGTTCCGCGACAGAGGCCAGCTCAGCGTTGTCACTTCCACTGTATGTGCAGGTCACTGTTGCCATGTGCTCACCGTCTGTGGGCAGCTGGAACATGGGATGACTGACTGATGTCTCCTCTTTACCTGTGTTTACCCTTTAAATCTTCAACCATTCCAAGAATAGAGGAAATAATAAACCTTGGACATAAAAAAACCCAAAGGTATTATTCTTAGACTTGTTTCACCACCACAGCTGTCCCGCTGAAGCCTCCTCACTTCCTTATTTGTTCCTGTTCCTTTTATAACTGTACGCCATCCAGCTCTCCCTTCCTGTTAACAGGAACAATGCTGGCAAGGAAGCAAAGATTGGAGCACTTGGAAAGCTGAAGTTATAAACCAGGATGTGTTTTCTTAGTTTATACATTCATGACGACTTTCATCCCTTAACCTCACCAGTGAACGGGAATGTGAAACGTTAAAGGTTCTTTCAGACATTCAGAGCATTAATGGAGCAAAACACAACAAGTATTGTCTTCGTAAAGATATAGTGGAGTAATGTCTACCAGAGCAGAGAATGAAGCGACTCTCCCTCTGTGTGTTGTTATCAGAGCTCGTTTACATAGCCAGGCCGGCAATGTAGGCCTTTTAGTGCATGTTAGTGCATATTAGACTAAATAGAAGAAGTGGACGTAGTTATGCCGTTATGAAGCCTCGAGTTTGGGGTTTTGGCCGTCGCCATTTTGACTTTTTGCAACCGGTGAACCAAAGTGACCATATTTCGACTGCGGAGGAGCGACGTATTGATGCCGAATACAGCCCTGGTAGTGGTAGCGACCTGTCAATCACAGTAGCCCCGCCCTAAAGCATAATTTACTAAATGAACATCATGCTGTATTGAAGAAGACTTGAAACTAGAGATTGAGACCATAAACTCATGTTTACAATGTTTACTGAGGTAATAAATCAAGAGAGAAGTAGAGTCATTTTCTCAGAGACTTCTATACAACCAGAGGAGTCGCCCCCTGCTGGTCAGTAGAGAGAATGCATCTTTAAGACACTTCCGCACTGGCTTCACTCTTCAGAACAGGTAGCACGTAGCACGTAGCACCCACCCTCCGGTTCCATCCATACGTTTACTATCCACTTATCCACGTTGAGAGCTGTGTGGAGGCAATACATTTGATCACATTGTTGGATTCATCACCTTTAAGTCAGGATATGATGGAGTATCTGTTGACTATTTTCCCTCCTACTCCACCTCCTCCCTGAGCCCAGCAGGTGGAGGCCCAGTGACCCCAGAAATGGAAATGAAACCTTTGGAGATCTAACCTAGTCTTAAGCAAATGTGGCAGAGCTCTGCCAAGGGGAGCCAGACAGGCAGTGGAGCGAGATAGGTCAATTACCCTCTTCACGGCTCGCACCGTGACTCAGATTATGATGATGAGCAGTGATAGTTCTGCTTCACTAGAAGAAGAAAAAATCTGGAATGATGCACACGGGCCACAGCCTGAGGAAGGTCGCCCTTCAGCTCAAATAGAAGCTTGTTCCTTTACCTGAAGTGGGCCTTGATGTTGCTGGGACTAGAGGAGCGGGTCTGGACCTCCTTCTCCTGCTTCTCCCTCAGGATCCTCTCTGCTAGCAGGTAGTATGTGGCTGTGATATGGTTGTACTTGTTGGTCTCCAGGGCTCTGAAACAACACAGTCAACTATTACAAATGGAAGACAAGACGTGGGCAAAGGGCATCTTCCTAGGGCAGCAAGGACTATTTTTATTATAGATTAATCGGAAGATTATTTTGTCAATGAAACGATTGTTTTGTCTAGCAGAAGATAGTGAAGAAAAAAGCATTCCCCCAGTGCAAAGTGACCTCGGTATGTGTCTGGTTTTGTCTGACAAACAGCCCAAAAACACAAGATTTTAAATTTACAAAACCAAAAAAAAATGCAAACAATAATTTGATTCTCAAAAAAGTTGCAGATTCATTTTCTGTCCATAGTTTAAGTAACTGTTAAGCGCTTACAATGTAAACATCACTTTCCATTTCATTCACCGCTTGTTCTGTGGAGCATCGATTTTCAACAAGCAGTTCTGATGATGGTACTACTGCAGGTAGTAGTTATAGGGCTCTACAACAATCCAATAAGAGTGCTCCAATATGGAAGCAACAAACAATGACGTCACACAGTCGAACGCTTCTAAAGGCCCAGGCTATAATAACTGATTGTATGATCTGTCCCTATCTGTCAATCACAGTAAGCCCGCTAGGGGTGGGGGGGGAAATCAATACAGCATAGTATCGCGATATTTAGCGTGGCGATATTGCATCGATACACGGAAGCCAAGTATCGATCTTTCATTATATAAACTATAAACTTTTTGGTAGTAGAAAAATAAAATAAATTGCTTTTTCAGTCCACTAGATGGTGCTGAGTTGTTTTCTGGTGAGGTCAGCAAAGGTCCCGGGTCAGCGTGATTGGTAGGAAGTTGGTCAAAACAAAGAGAGACATCGGAGAAAGAAATCAGAAATGCACCGTTAAATCAGACGTCTGGACTTATTTTGGATTTTTTAACAAGGAAGGGAAGAAGGACATGAATATGACACATGAATATGACACCGTCGCAGTGTTTTTTCACCGACACATCTGTGCCCAAGCCCTACAGAGAAGTGAAGCTTAAAGTTGAAGAGTCTTTGAGTACAGCAGAAAGAGTTGCATTAACTTGCGATGCGTGGACGTCAAGCGCAGTGGATTCCTATGTGACTATAACAGCACAATATCTCAGGGGACTGGTGACTGCTGTCTCACGTTCTCCAAACTAGAGCAGTAGCTACACGCAAGTCACACCGGGGCAAACATTACAGACCTCCTGCAGAATGCAGCACAAGATGGGGGATTGCCGACAAAAACCTGGTGGTTGTAACAACGCTTCTAACGTGGGCGTTGCCGTTCAGTTAGCGGGATTCCTGCATGTGAAGTGTTTCGCTCACACGCTCAATCTGGCCTCACAACGGGGTTAAATCTGCCAACAGTAGCCAGGCTCATGGGGAGAGTGCAGCGCAAAACTGTCTCTCTGCCCTCGACGTCCACGCATCGCAAGTTATATAACTCTTATATCCTACTTATATAAGTTATAGTTCATATACTGAGTCCACACGTTTGCATTTAGTTAAGTTGGACTATGTAGTAATACATTCAGTTTGTCAGGTTCATGCCACATTTATGACATTGTTGGTCAGTCTGTCTGCTTGACAATCATATTTTGCTGCAATAAAAATGATTGAAGTGAGATGAACAGACTGAAAACTTATTAGATAAAACATGTTGACACAGTTTTCCTTTGGGGACATCATTTGAAGTTGAAAAAAGTAATAAATCGCAATATATGTTATCGCAATACTCAGAATATCGCAGTATCGTGATAATATTGTATCGCGGGATCTCTGGTGATTCCCACCCCTAAAGCCCGCCCTAAAGCATACTCCTCTTTATGGTCTGTTTGACTCTAAATGGACCATCATTTACTAAATGAACATCATGCTGTATTGAAGAAGACTTGAAACTAGAGATTGAGACCATAAACTCATGTTTACAATGTTTACTGAGGTAATGAATCAAGAGAGAAGTAGAGTCATTTTCTCAGAGACTTCTATACAATCAGAGGAGTCGCCCCCTGCTGGACAGTAGAGAGAATGCAGGTTGTAAGACACTTCTGCATCGGCTTCACTCAGCATAAAGAGAAGCACATTCCTCCAGTAAGCATATTTATGAAAGTGATGCTGCCAACAGCTGTACAGCCTGGAGGAGCCAGAGCATTTCTGTTCTGCAACGTTACAGTAAATAACTCGGTGCCTTAGATACCCTTTTGAGTAGTATGTATCTAATAAATCATTCAACATATTTCTGTTGATTCACACATGTGGTGACCAGTTCATGATGCCTAATGCTGAACAGTGCAGGGCTGCGGTCTCTTGTTCACTACACCGTGTGTTTTTGGTGTATTTTATTTATATATATATATATATCTATCTCAAGTGGGGGCACAGGTAATTGACGGGCAGGCCAGGGCCATTGTGTGCTGTGGTATGAGAGCCACTCAGTACTCCTACCTCTCTGAAGCCGACTGTAGTGAATGAAAACCTCCCAGACTTTTTGTGCCACGCAGTGTGTGGCAGCCAGGCAAGGTCTCTGCTGTGTGACACTTTCAGCTTATGAAAGAGCTACCGTATCAGACAGGAGAGAACGTAGGGTAAAGCACAACTGTAGTGACGACACCCCTCTCTCTCTCTCTCTCTCTCTCTCTCTCACACAGATGCATCAAAGAGTGATGCTCAGTGAGCTGTAGATGTACGGTTTGTCTCTTGTGAGCTTATCCACAGAGCATCTATATGAGAGAGACACTAGTGTGCTCGTCCGTCAGCACACACGTAAGCGCTCCCTGTTGGTGTGAAAACAGATCTATGACGTTGTATTTGTGGTGGTGTTGTAGCTCTGAAGGCAAGAGAGGAGAGACAAGGAAACGGGCGCAAATGGAGAACGTCGACTCGACGCTAGGGTTGCGAAGGGTTGGGGAAATCCTGAAAAATATCTGAAAAAGGGGAGTATTGAATCATTTTCAATTTGTTAAAGTGGACTGATTTGGGGGTAAAACACACCTTTAAGGAGTTTTTCCTGATCTGATGCGAGGGTCCAAGGACAGAGGACGTCGTATGTTGCACAGACTGTAAAGCCCTCTGGGGAAAATGTATTTGTGACTCTAGGCTATACAAATAAAATTCCAACTGTATTAAAATGAGCAACACTGGGCTTTATGTCATGTTAAATGTCTGCCCGTTTCATTGAATTGTAAACAAGCACTTCATTCAGCAGTCGTCATCCTCCAGATCCCGCCTACATTAGCCTCCCCCAGAGTGCAACTGATCCTTGCCTTTGGGAACGCTCACACCAACGCAGGCAACCGGCTGACCGATGCAGACGTGTGTCATGGAGGACGTCCATGGACAGGAGACGGAGGTCTGAGAGGGACATTGTGTTTCTGGAGAGGGGTCATACGGAAGGGTTTGTTGTTGTTGTTCAACTCCACTGTTGATGTTTTTTCCATTTCTATTAGGAAGGTTTACAATGATGTCTGCTTATGACACTATAAATACAAAATGAGCAAATAATTCACCTGTTATTTACATTTTATTACAGTCAGTTCCCGTGAAAAGTTTCCAGTTTGAATATTCAGGTGAGCTGTTAAACTAGGCTGACAGGAGCAGGTGTCAACTTGAAATGGTGACTCTGTAATCAACAGCTGTTCTCCCTTTTATTCCCTTTTATTTTCTCTTATGCAACTCTGTCTCAGCGTGTAGCAGCACACCAGGATTCTCTCATAGCTGCAGGGTAAACGCGTGTGCTGTGTCTTAGTGAAACGGGTTCACTCACATTTTACTCACAAAGGGGAACAGTGTGACTGCCATCAAACTATGACTTTGATAAGATGCCAGCTAAACTACCTGGGTACTGATAGTGAAAGTTCCATCACAATCTATTATTGCCCGTCATTTTACGTGTGTAAATTAAAATAAGACATTGGTGTATTTTGAAGGCAGAGACTGTGATTCTAATCTATTACGCCTTTTGTCAGATTCCTCGAGTATCTCTTCACGGTCCGCCGGCTGCTCTTCATACATCTCTGTAACTAAGAAACAAAGTGGATCAGGCCGAGCCACTACGGGGCTGTGCCCAATGTCTTTATTGTCTTTACATTCAAACTTTCTATGTTTATTCATACAGGTGTGAGCCTCCCTTTGTGTGTGTGTGTGTGTGTGTGTGTGTGTGTGTGTGTGTGTGTGTGTGTGTGTGTGTGTGTGTGTGTGTGTGTGTGTGTGTGTGTGTGTGTGGCAGCAAGTGGAGGAGCAAACGGTTTTGACCGCAGTGAAAATGTGTTTTTTAAAGGCTGAACTCCAGTAAATACAGACTGAATTGTGAAACCTTTCTAGTATCGGTATATTGTTAAGCACTAAATCAAAGTAATCACATGTGGCTGTATGTGGGCTGTGGGTCTGGTTTTCATTGATGTGTGTGTGTGTGTGTGTGTGTGTGTGTGTGTGTGTGTGTGTGTGAGAAAATCCGCTGAATTACCAGTGGTTTTGTACAAGGCTTTTGAATCCACTTGTGTTTGAGCAGGAGGGAGTTGATGACAGTGTTGTATTTCAACAGATAGACAGATAGCCTTTTAGAGCCCTTGGTGACCTACATGCCCCTCAATTGGCCAATCAAAGACACAAGAGCTTAATTACAGTAGATTGGCTTTGTAACGTCAACTGCATATTTCTACTCAGTACCCTGTGTGATGGTCCCTGCTTAGTCTGCTTGTGTCGGTTACTGTGTCTACCTATCCTGTCTTTAGGTGCTGTAGGAGCCTGAGCTGTGTCCTGCCACATCTGTAACACCTGGGCCCAGTGCCCCAAAGGACATATAAATATACAGTATATAGATTGAATATACTTATTTCTGGCCTTTTGTTTTTTACACCTCAGACTTCATTATACGCACACATCCACATGAACACTACAGATGTCACTGACTAACAGGTCACATCTGGATATACCTCTCAGTTTATCTTCTGTATTAGAAGAAATGTCTTATATCTGCTGTCTATATGTCCGTTCCCGTTATTGTCACAACCCACGGCCCGGGTTATGATACTTAGCGATCATTGAAGCAGAAATGCATAAAATAACATAAATTAAGTTGAATAAATCATGTCCAATAAATGTCTGTGCTGTACATGCACCACCGCCCGCTCATCTCCTTCGTTGCTATTGAAAGTAGTTTTGGTCATTTTATTAGCAAAGGAAAGAATTTTCATGAGCAGTTGTGACTGATGAAGATTCTGCAGTTCTGTTTGTGCTCGTCACATTTTAATATACTTGGCAAATGGCCAAAGGAAAGGCAGGGCGTAACAGCGATTATGCAAACCAAGGGTGCCAATGTTACGAGGATGAAAGCACGTCTTTGAGCTCTACACTGCTGTTTGAACACCAGAGAGACAGACATCACACAACTTACTCCACTATGGCCTCTCGGTCGGCGATGTCTCCGAGCACCATGCGCTGGATGATGCTGTTGTGTTCCTCGTCCGACAGGCTCTTGTGGGAGACCAGGGGAGTGTTGTACTTGGTGGCCGGGGACGGGTCGACCCCCTGCAGCCAGGCATGGCTCTCAATCTCCTCCAGGGAGGCCCGTCGCTTGGGATCCCTCTGGAGCATGCGGTCTATCAGACTGGAGCATGGAGGAGACGAGAGTGAAGGGGTAGGAGGAGAGGGAGGATAAAAGAGAAAGAGCACACGCTTAAAATGTATCGGAATTCAAGAGACACAGAAATCCTGTGAAATGATCACATCATATTTATGCGAGTGTTGTGAGGGACGTGGTCTCAATCGCACCAACTGGACATTCGGTTCTGGTTGAGTCTATTGTTTTTCTAACCCACTTTAGATTAAACCACACCCACTTCTCTATGACGAACGGCTCGACGTAGCGACACCGGCCCACTATCCGGCTCATTTTCTGTACCCAGTGTGGCATGAAAGCATGGTGGAATTAGCAAGCTGGCTAGCTAACTAGCCAGGTGCTAAATGAGCACAATGTAATGCTTCATCCACACGCTTTCAAGTCCACAGAAAGAAGTGAAGGGGCATGTGCTGTGCTACACTTGTTATGGAAAACAAGCCGAACAAAGTTGTCACTCGTAATTCCACATGGCATCCAATCACACGGTCGCGTTGAAAAAGAAACCCGATAGACCGGTTCTGGTTGATGCCGGCGGTGAGAGCATAGGGGCTCCTGGGTGTTGAGGACTCCAGGTGCATGCTTGTGAAGAAGCTTACTGACTGCTTCCCAGGTGCTTAAAGGTCGCCATCTGCTCCGCTGGCTGTCTCTTCCGCCTGAGGGAAGAGACCCATCAGGACCGCGTTGTCAGAACGATTGACAGCTGACTGGTGTGGCTCTGCTCTGCTTCTCACTGTGTTAACACCGTCGCACCACTCTTGCCCTAACAGTGCTGATCTGTTGCTTCAGTTTGTCTGATCAGAAGATTTTCGGGGGCTGGGTTTTTCTTTCGTATCTGCGGTAGAGATTAACCATTTTTATGCAGATAAAATAAAGCAACTATAAAAGTTAATACACTTAAATTATCGACATGATATGAATTAAGTGGGAGGATGCGACTCCTGAAACTGACGTGATGCGATCCACTAGAGAGAAGATGTATCACTCTCTGCTGTAGACCCAAAGCATCCTAAATGAGCCTCTTCCATTGAAGATCATGTTGGACCAGAGCTGTTTGCCCTACAACAACAGAGAGGCAGTGAAAAGGTCAATCGGTGTTACAGAGTGATGCGTCTTTTACCTCATAAACAAAGTTACTCACATAATTAATGTCCATCAGAGTCCGCTTTTTATGACTTACCCCTGGGGCTGTCACAATTGTCAAACAGTGGTGATTAAAGATTACATCTTTCTGTTCCGTTTCATTTTATGCCACGCAGCGATGTATTGTGTTTGTAACGACACATAAATCCATGTTGTTAATATTTGCCCACCGAGATGATGCGATCGTCAACTAATCTTCAAATAGTTTGCTGAAACAATGTTTCGTCTCTCGCTGCACACAGATGTATTTTAAATAGCTTGTTGTGAAACTGTTGCGTAGGCCAACCAGGTGTCCAGAACACCTGGTTCAAGACAGATATTCATGTAGAAAGAGGCTTTGTTTGTATTTTCAAAAGTTAAAATGCAACGGGGGAAACACAAAGCCAGTGTTGAGCTGAGTTTGTACTCGTAGTGAAGCCGGAGCGAGGCGCACGTTACATCTACAGTCTATGTGCATATCTCTGAGCTACACTTTGTGTCTCTTGATTCTTCACAGTTCGTTTTGTTTGTCTCCCCTCTGGTCTTTCGGAGAATAACAGAGTATAAACGCCTCCGTTCATGCTCGGAGCTGCTGCTCTGTCTGCGGAGTAAGCGCGAGTCTAAACAAAGCTGTAATTGGTCGGGATGGAGAACCACCTTCACTTTGTAAAACACAGCAGCTGGGTCTCATATGAGCTAGAAACAGCAATAAGACTGTTTTTTTTCTCCTGACATTAGAACCTTGCTGTGTATACTACACTCAACCCAGCCGATGGAAAGCAACCAATTCACTTTCTATTTGTTGCCACATTTGTATCTTTGGCTTTAAATTCCCTCGATTGTAGAATCTAACGATTATGCTAAATGATCGAGGTCAGCTCTACTAATCCCAGTTATGTAACCAAGTTCAATACGACCCATTTTGTCGCTGTGAACCACCGTATGGAGCAGATGAGGCATTGGATGCATGGAGCGGGCTGTAATGTACGGTGACAGACTGTACGAGACATCGGCCTCGACAGAGCCGAGGATGTGGAACTACAGCTGCCCGGCTGGGAGCTGAAATTCAACACAAATGACACCGTTGAAAGCCGAGATTGCAATTTCATAGGATTAGATGGGATATGGAGTCTAGTGGGAAGACTAATATTAATATAGGGAAAAACATCATGCATCCAGAGACCATCTTTATCATCTGCACAATAAGGCGGACAGATGACAGACTGACAAAGGGGAAACATAAACGTGTGACAACAAAGCATAACTTTTTCCAAATGGAGAAGATCTTCATGAGGGAACTTAACGTGAACAAATCTATTTGGAGTAACATAACCTGGACTGTCAAGACCTTGTGCAGTAGGTGCTGTCTGAACTACAGGACCCACGATACCGTAGGGTGACTTGAACCCCACATGGAGTACGGGACGGGACTGGTTTTATTGACGAGGGGAGTGGAACAAACCCATCCACCCACATGTTGACACGTTTAGACTAAAGCTGAGAAACCTGCGCAACCAAGCCGGTGCCTCATTTTGAGCTTTACTAAATCCATTTCCCCCCCCCCAACTCTCTCCAGTCCTCGAGTGTATTTGTGCTACAGTGGGAGCAGACCATGGGATGGATGCTGGAGGATAACAGGCTGGGCAGAGCGGCCTGTCAGTCATGCTGGGGATTAGGGCTCCCTGAGGACCACAGCCAGCAGCAGCAGCAGCAGCAGCAGCGGAGGGGAGATAGAGGTGGAAGCCCCCCTATCTGCACACTGATGGCAAACACTGCAGTACTACCAAGTAGTTTCCACAATCACACTCAAAGTGATACAGTGTGGAGAGAAGCACGGACATATATGGAGACAAATTAGGATTAATGACGGTGATTGATGGTTTTTATCTTATTGGTCAGGGTCAATGCTCATCAGCTTGACTTAGACTAGAAGGCTCATTTTTATCGGTCATATCTGGCTGGATTTTAAAAAAGACACCCTAAAAATAGATATAACAACACTTAATAGGCTTAAGTTAACATTACAACACTACAAAACATAATGCATAAGTTAAAAAATAAGCACAAGTGGATCTGTGAGCCCTTTGGTCCATATTCTTCCAAAATACTTAATCATTATCAACAATTCCCCTGAACAGACCAAAACCAACAATGATTTTTTTTGCTAACTTGCATGGCCTGTGAAGCGGCTGAGTGGCGGTGAAGTGCGGCCTGCAACGAGCCGCCATTTAATGTTTGTGGAAAAGCTGCGGCCGTTCAATGCTACAGTGTAAACGACAAATCTGTGTTTAAATGAGAAGGAGAGATAGCTAACGTCCGGTATACTAGTATCGGATCGGTCTGTCTCGGCCGATTCGCAAGTTCGGGTATCTGAATATGTTGAAGCCCTACACAGACTTGATACGCTACACACACGATTTCATGGATGCAAACCAAGGCAACTAGGCTGTACAGACTTTGTACATACAGGCCCCTAACACAACGCAACAACCACGGCCTGCAGCAGAATACGCACACTCGCCTATGTCTCTCGCTAACACGACACACAGACCTTGGCTCGGCTTCTTCCCGTTGCCGTCCTGGTATCCGAGAAGAGGAGAGACAATGTCCTGCTTTAATCTGGGGTTCTCACCAAAGACACCGGATCTAATGTTCACAAAGAGGGTCCGTTTAGCTCCACAAACAAGGCGTGAAGACGGGCTCGCTTCATTTACGGTGTAAAATCCTCTCTCGCACTCATTCTTCATATTTGTGAATACATGTTTTGCAGTTTGAACAATGGAAACGGCTGCAGTACACTTTTAAAGCTACAATTGCAAGTGACAAATAACTAGTGACTTCTAGAGACCCTACAAACAGCTGTCTTGTCCCATCCGTCTGCCTCTCTTTCTCTGTCCCATGGGACCTACACAGAGAGATGGTACTTCGCAGTCACACAGCCTGTTTTTCTACAAGTTGCACACACACACACACACACTAGTGTATAACAGTCCACACATTCCCACAGGAGGGCTCATCCAACCGACCCACGAGCCAGAGAAACTGTTGGTGTGTGAAAAGGACATGCGAGAGAGAAATGTGCATCGAAACAAGGCGTAGATATTAAACTCTGTTCCAACAATGGATATCAGCAGGCAATGAACTGACTCAATCTCTGTCGGTGATGTGTGTGAGACAAATACAAGAGGAGGGAGGGCCGAGTGTTTGTGTGCAGTCCCGTGTGGTTCGTACAGCGATGACAGGAAACGAAGGAACGCCGTGTTCTGTTTGGTCGATCAGAAACACAGCCACGCACACGTCACGCTGCGACGGGAGCACAATCGTCTGTTTTTATGAGTGGATCGGAAGTGGGGGGGGCGGGGGGGGGGTGTAAAGCAAACATTTTTCTATAAAGCCTAATCCCCTGAGAACAAAATCAAGGACGACAAAAACCAAACAAAGCTCAGAAGGAGGAGAGTGAGGCGGTGAATAATTAATTAATTGAGGCCCGTAAATGCATTTTGGTGAGTCGACGGGGACCAGAGAGTAGAAAGGCCTCCGCTCACATAGAGACGAGCGACGAACACAAACACACATGTCGAGGAAAACTGGCAGTCAGGAAACAGGGATGCAGATCTCATGGGAGTTCTTATTTAGAGGACGAGTGCATAAAAGAAAAAACAAGCCAATAGGACGCTTGCAACAAACCTCGACCTTTGTGATGCCGATGTCTAAAACTGAGCCCGTTTAAAACTCAAAACGTGTCCCCCTAACCTCGTAACTTACAACGACTCGGACTCTGTGCTCTCCTTCTGTCAAAGAGTGCATATAAGTAGGTAAAATACAAGCCACTTAACCACTCAACTGAATAGATCAGCTGGTGTGCTACCAGCTCCACATGCTATTTTTTCAAAACTCATTTAAGGTGAGACACTACGGTGCAGAAACAACAGGTGTTCCTCCAGGTGGCCACGGTGTTGACATGACGCCCTCTCTACATTAAACATGTTGGTATTTCAACAAGGCAGTTTCTTTTCACTTGTGTCAGCAGCTCTACATAGAAGTGCATTTCTTGCTAGAATTCCCACAATGACCAGGAAAGAAATAAAGACACGCACACACACACACACACACACACACACACACACACACACACACACACACACACACACACACACACACACACACACACACACACACACACACACACACACACACACACACACACACACACACACACACACACACACACACACACACACACACACACACACACAGGTGTAGTACTCCAGACGTATCGTGGGGCATCAGTGGTGCAACAGGCGTGTTGTTCAGCAGAGCAGAATGATTCATTGAATTACAGCAGACATTGTGATGTAATAGAACGCAATGTTCAAATCGCAAAAGCTGCAATTAAAAATATATTTTCTAATGCTACTTAATCTAACCAGCCAGAGGGGCCGGAAAAACGTGACCCCGTGAGCTTCACGTGCACACAAGCTGCCCTACGCCAGAGTCCAGTACCGAAACATCAGCCCGCAATTATCTCAGAGTCAAATCCGGACCCCGGCCCGGTTATAAATTAGTAAAAACCTGGAGTATTGACAATAATGAATAAGAATAAGAATTAATAAGGTCCAGAGTTAATGGTTATGCTATTGGTCCTTTAAAGGTTATGTTCGGATGCATTTAAAATATTTTAGAACTTCCTGTATTGCTGCTCAAGAAAGACTATTTGTTACATACAAGAATAATAAAAGAATCAAAAAGAACCGATAAGCAGTATCGCTAAGAATACTAGTATTGATAAAATGCTAACGATACCCATCTCTAACCAAGACCAGGTTTCAGTGCTAACTACGTTTACATACTACATCCTTCGTTTTGAGATGCACACACTTGATTTGTTTTTGCAGTACTGTCCTCCAACCCCCTTCGTCACGTATGAAATCCACACCTGGTAGCTAACAATGGTTGATTACGTCTGTTTCTCTAATTGCCAACGTTAAGAGAACGAGGTGAAGCCACACAAATGCCGCACTTTAGCACGACGAAGCCCTGCAGCATCAGCGGAGGCTGGCTGGAAATCCCCAAACCTGTGACATGTGTGGCTAATTCACCCGTGAGTGACACCGCGAGAACAAAACGAAAGCTAAAGCTCTGGACACAGCATGCGACAAATAGCTCTTCTGCTTGTGAAGCCAAAGCCCATCAGATTGATCACAGCTGCTTCAGCTTAGCACTTCAATCTAGCCGCATCTCTCCTTGGACTCGGAGGAGATGAGCGTTTATTTCCTGTGTCTAAAAATACTCCGATGTGCAGCAGTGAGAATGTGAAGAAGAAAAAAACAACATGCTGAGCACACAGGCTCTGGTGCCATTGCTCATGACATCCACCCATTTCCCCATTGCATCAATCCAAAACACGTACAGGCATTGAGCTGAAATAACAGGAGCTTCTCTTGTCTTTAAAAAGTGTGTGTAAGCCGATCCACTGTCACACGCAGGATGTGAGCGACTGTCTTTCACAGGCAATCCTGCAGCAGGTCTTCTGAGCCACTAAATTCAATGTTGTGATACCAAATAAGGTATAAATAAGGTAAATAGTGGATACACAAGGGTCTGGACTCTGGTTACGTTCGATGTGGAGAGCAGAACATTTTCTTGATTAATTCTGGCCACATGCTGGAATCTATACCCCCCGTGCATCTGGAGAGAATTAATTAGTACAAAATTAGTGATTTACAAACACACATGGGGAATTACGCGAGTGCTAATTTATCTGCCTAACTGCCTCACTCACTTTGGGGGTTGGACATGTGCTTGTTTTGTGTGTAGCTGGACTGTGCTGCTCTGCAGCTGCTCAAAGGCTTCTGGTCTCTGCCAGCTACTGGAGCAAAGTGGTCTGCAGGGCTCGGAAGGAACGAGCGGGCTGCCGCCGAGTGCCGGTGCCTGGGTCGAGCTCCACAGGTGGGCTGATCACTTTAAATGCTGTGTGCCAGAAAACTACAAATAACTGAAATGACTGAGATTTAACATTTTTGAAATGCTGAGGCTTCACAGCCTATGGTTCATACAGTATTTATCTGTACAGTATATATATACAGATACAAGGCACACAAAAAGATGTTCCAGTGTGGATGAACACACTGTGTTGATATCAACTTTGCTGTAGTTAAACCACGGACAAAGGAGTGGGCGTGGTCACTGTGACATCACCCATCGGTTTGTGGACTACTATTTTGAAGCCTCGAGTTTGGCATTTTGGCCGTCGCCATCTTGTTTTTTTTGCAAACAATAGTGGCACGAGAGGGTGGAGCTAAGCAGAACCAAATGCTGAATAAGACATTTTTTGGAGGCCAAAACTGTTAAGATTAACTTCAATGAAGAGAAAACGCGCCGTGAAAGGGTTAAAGTTACAAGACGAAAACATTGGCCCTGTATAGTTGAGCTTTACTACAAAGTGAAACGATTGTGTTGTAACATTTAGTATACAAGACATGTTGTACGGCCACAGCACAATGTGAGCTAACCGTACTGGGATCAGGTGTGCAAGCTGCGGTAACTGCAGCGTGGTTACAGGTCAACAGGCCGAGTCAGCTTTATGTGATGTGCTGTCCTCCATACCACAGCATAGGCCTGACACAGAGAGATGTATTCTTCAATGGTTTCTATCAGAAGCGGAGTAGACCGAGCACCGCTGTGTGTGTGTATCACTCACTCTTTGCAGGCGCTGGAGACGTGGGCCGGCACGGTGTATTTGCAGTCCATGATCATGGTGAGAGTCTCGCTGTCGTTAGCTTCCTGGAACGGCGGCTGGCCGCATACCAACATGAACAGGATCACACCGAGACTCCAGATATCTGAGGCAGAGGGAACCAAACAGAAGACGATCTGAATCCAGGTGTGCTGCCGGTGTGCTTTTATTTGTATTTGTTTCTATTACAAGATCAAACCGTACACATATCACAAACATTTCAAAATGGATAGAATACCAAGTTCTTTCTGGACCATGTGAAACACTGGTGACATAATATGGATTATCATTTAAGATTTACATGTAAAAAAAACAGTAGTAGTAATATCTCCAGTCAGACACTCTCAAACTCACATTTTTGTACTTTTTTAATATGATATTGTGTGACATATAGTCATTAAACACACCCTGTGGAATCTACAAAAGCAGCCACGGACATTTGAATGTGCTCAAACGTCAACAAAACAAGCAACTGGAAAAGTTGAGTTGAGATGAAACACTTCTGAATCTTCACAAAGTCTAAATGAGGATTTCCTTCTGAATGAGGTTTAGTCATGTGGGAAGTAATCTCTATAAACAGATTATGGATTCTTATGTAGAATCTGTAGGCAAAGGGACAAGATTTAGGTCCTGGAAGCGCTCTGGTTTCTGTTCGTAGTCCAAGAAGTATTGACCAATCACGTTCAAGCTGCAAAACAGGCGTAAAGCATTGGAAGAAATGCAATCTGCTTGTGCAACAACTCCCTCCAGGTGTTCCTGAGATATTGCGTTCATGAGAATGGAACAGACGGACGAACAACCCGTCTATATCACAACGTTTGGTAAAAAGCCTTTTTTGGGCCCAATGGCATCATGTGACGGACCAGGAAGTTGTAATTCTATGGTTTTGCCGTTATGTAAAATTTGGTCAGACCGATAACCGATGGGTTGTGAGACTTTGTGGGAGGTAATATCAGTGACTGTCGGCTCTTATTCTTTGGGCTGTGGATTATATAATCTGTTCAAATATAAACCCCAAGGCACCGACCAACACTGCAGATTAGCTGATGTTTCCCCTCCATGCCTCTATCCTCTCTTCCTACCGTCTTAAGAAAGGTTGACTCCAGTGGAAAAGACGCCACAGAATGGAAACCAGGAGACAATTAAGGGGAAGTGGGATGAGTCTCAGGGACGGAGGGAAGTGTGAGAGTCCTACAAGTAAATGTCAGCTCTTTCTTTCTCCCGTGGCATTTTAACCAATCCCGTCTCCTCACAGCTGGAACAAAGAAGGGGTCGCGAGCACATTAGGTCTATTTCATCGAAAATCCAAAACTAGGCTCTCATGCGCAACGTTGACACGCTAACGTGGGTGTGCCAACAGTGTAATGAATGTCAAATCAATTCCCCTGCGCTTATGTGGGCTTATCCAAGTGAGCGTATACTCAGGGCTAGTTGCACCCTGGGAAAGCAAACTCTCAACATGCAGAAGCACTGGGCCATACATACTTTATGCAACCAGAGACACACACACACACCTTGTTCCAGCAGTGTGAACCGTGCTAAAAGCAGGAGGGTGAGAAAGAGCCTCCGGCATGTAGCTAGGACGGCAGACACCTTCCTGTCACTACTTATAGTATGCAGTCAGTCAGTGTCACGCACACACACACACACACACACACACACACACACACACACACACACACACACACACACACACACACACACACACACACACACACACACACACACACACACACACACACACACACACACACACACACACACAAAAAGTACTTACAATCACATGCAAACATCTGTGAATTCATTTCCCCTTGTTCAGCAGTGAAGCAGAGCCAAATCACTCTGGCTGAGAGGAAGCAAAAGAAGAAAAAAGACAGCAGCCGCAGCTCCAGTTAAATGTTGGCAGCTCTGAGGTAATTACCATGAGGAGGATTTTTAAGTAACTTTCCAATTAAGCTCAGATGCCCTCAACACTTAATGGGGTTGGCAGAAATGGACATACACATCAGAAACTTTTGGTTGTGGCCGAAACGCACGATCAAGACTCGTCACGCGGATTGTGAAATGCTTTTAGCTACAGGCTCGGCTATCTGAGTTGTGCTGGCCCTAACTTTAGACTCGGCTTGGCGTCACTGTTGCAGGCCTTGGCCTCAGGCTAAGCAGTGCTGTGTTTAATTAAACTGAGTGAGTGATCACTCAAGAGAGCAAAGCGGAATGAGCTGGACTCCAGCTCACGGTGCTTTTAAGAGCATTTGTTTTTAAGCGAAAAGCCTCGGTCAATTGACGTTTCAATGTATTTAGCTTGTTTTGGATTTTAAACCCGTTCATACTGAATTCAATCTCGAGACACACCTGAGCTCCACCAGCACGGTTGACCGCTCTATGGAGCTGTCCTCCGTCCTGTCTGTCACAGCCACCGGGGTCATGGACTCTCCAGGAGAGGAGTTGTCCCTGAGGTGTGTTTATCCAATTTCACCCATGATCCCACAG
Organism: Anarhichas minor; assembly: GCF_050575085.1. NCBI lineage: Eukaryota > Metazoa > Chordata > Actinopteri > Perciformes > Anarhichadidae > Anarhichas > Anarhichas minor. The sequence goes on along the minus strand of NW_027466468.1, from coordinate 3,665,478 downwards.
CAGCGGTGAAATAACGAGGCAGTACAAACACGGCGTGCATGAGGAAGCGGCTGTGGCCGACGGTGGTCTAGCTTGCACAACGCAGGCTGTGGAGCGGTTTAGAGCATAATTCCTCTTCTCTGTCCGAATTCCAGATGGAATTTTGTTCTAAAGGCTGGGCAACAGTGAAAAAGGCATTAGCCACAGTGAGCCGCTGCTTAAGCTCAACAAATGGTATGCAGCGGGGGCAACAGACGCAGTTGATGATTAAGTCTAGATACATCAGTAGGGTCACTGTGTCCGTAACCCGGTTTAAAAAAAAAGCGCATGCAACAACGTGATTCGACCAAAATTTGTGTCATAGCTATTAGTCCACCTCACCAAGCCTTGTGAGATGTTGATGAAACAACTGGTGTAACGCGTGTTCAAAGCTAACAGCTGACACGCATTTCCAGGAGCCCCCTGTGCTCGGCGTCACCACGTCAACAACTCTCCTCCAGCCTGTACCGATGTCTGCTCTCCTGTTGCAATATGAACAGACGCAGGTATAGAGAAGGGTCAGCCCAGCATGGTCATCTCGCTGCCCCGTGCGACCATTGACCCCTCGCTAAGCCCCCGCCCGATGATGTTATGATGGAGCCCACACTGTCACTAACTGCACGCCCTGAGGAAATGTCAAATTTGCATTTGCAGCAACTTAACTCCTACACAGCTGAAAGAGAGTCATCAAAATGAAGCAGATATATGAAAGTACAAACAGGTACGCAGGAGAGAAACTAAACTTCTAACCACAGAGATGCAGCAGGAAGCTACGAAAGTACTGAGAGTTGAAGACGCAACGTTGGCGAGATATCACCACAACCCACTTTTTACCCCGTCACGTTTAAACTAGTAATAAAAATCAGCGCGGCATCGTTTGACTCGGCGCAGCCAATAAAAAAACAAAAAGAGATGTTGTGGCTGGACAGCTACGTACTAACTGGCCCTCAAATGATTGCTCTTAAACCGTCCTTCAGGTTTGAATGTGGCTCTTTCTCACAGTGAGAGCCTTGCTTAGCGCTGCATGTTGTATTCCCTCCAGCAGGTTGGCACAAGTCTACAACTCTACTACAGTACCCCTATACATCATTGTTTAGTCGTGGTGTAACGGACCATTGTCGATCCGTGATCTGGAAGGATCCCCCTCGTGGTTTGGCATGCATGTGAACCCCGGATTAACTGCACAGTTTAATGTTAACCACCACAGTGGGAAATAAAGTTTTACTGACGATCGTTATCTGCCAATATTTAGTAAAATATGCGATCAGGAAAATGTCATTCATGCTTTTCTAGTCGCCGATCTCTCCCGCTAATGGCCAACGAACGAAGGCTCCATTCAGTTACATTATGATGCGTTCAGGTTCTGTTCAGTGAAAATAAGTATTGGGTGAAGGTAAATTATAGTCATCATGATGTGTTCACATGTAATCTAGTAAAATGTAGTGTAAGTAAAACTTGAATAAATCCAGTTGTATGAAGGAGACGTTTTCACAACAACATAAATAGATATTAGAGAGGGAATAATGAGCTGTTTACAATACCTCTAAACAGCTAATTATACATCATTAAAACGACTAATGACTTTTCAGAACCATAGGTTGCCGGCTGGCGCATTCCTAGAAAAAAGCTTCGGTGGAGGTATCACGGAACAAGGAACTCACAAAGCTACAATGAAACAAAAGTAGCCAGGACACAGAATATATATATCAACAACAGTTCTCAGAGACGTTAATCAGGCTACAGTAGGACTCAGATGTGTGGATTAATTAGGGCCCGAGCAACCGACAAGTGTCAAGCATGTCAAGCAATCAATTCATGTCCAAAAATGAAATGATTGCTGTATTTCCACGGGGCTCTCTGTCCTATTAGCCTAACAGTGTGCAGACATGGCAACCTCAGGCCTGAAGCCGTGGAACGCTGTGGAAGTGCTGAGCGTCTGATCTGAGGGACAGGTTGATTGGCTAAGAAATAAACCGTCCTTCACAGCCAGTTAAAGTTGTTTGGAAGAGTGCTTTAAACACTTGCTTTAAGAGCATGTTTAATGAAGCAAAAAGGTGGATTTTCTCATGCGTTATTTGTTGTTGCTAAGCTGCTAAAAATACATTTATATATTTTCTCTGCCTCTTAATATCCCAACTTAAGCCTGGATTTCCAATTAAGTAGGAGTGTAAATGAGTCCACTTCTAATCTCCCGCTGTCAGCTGCCTACTTTGTACCTTTGTTACGTTACTGATGCCTGGCTGTCTGGCTACGTGAACACCAGTGAGGGCAGCATGAAAGAGAGCCATACCTAAAAAGGATCTGGGTCACAGAGCTGCTGCTTGCTTTGGACACATTATTGCAATCTTCCTGCTGCTGTCTCCTCAGAGCGGTCACTTCAAAATGTGTGCACAACACAGAAAAGAGGACTATTTCACAGCAGCACCGTCTCACCTCACTTTCTACCCGTTCTGTGGAGCATCATCTACAGATTCACAAACCCAGCAGCGTGGAGCATTGTTCCTATTGGTTGCTTCCTTCATCCAGAGGCTTGATGGGAGGACAGAATGACTGCACCGGTCATTTAGGCCAGCAGATCATTTTCATAATCAATGAACACGGTCCCCACTCTTTTATAGAGATCATATTCCAGGAGATCAGTGATAATCTAGCTGGTATGACAGACAGGGAACTCGCCATGTTCCAGTCAGTGGGGGCCTGATTTAAAAGAAGGGCAGTCCACGGCTGTAACTCGAAATAACTCGAAAGACAATGCTGGCTAAGTAAAAATGTACCGTTGGTCGTTATTTAGTTGTTGTTTAGGGCTCCCATTCATTAGCCAACTCTCTCAACAATGCCCAACACACATTTGAAACCATTGTTCCTAGTAGGAGTTGAATCACAAACCTTAAACCTTTTTGGGCAAAACAAGTGAGCAAGCAGGTCAACTTTACAGAACTGAACCAACAACAGCGTTTCCACTACGAAACCAAAATACTCTCATCCAAAGAATACCATTTGAACGTTAATATGATCCTGATCATAACGTCGCCTTTTCAGATTGCAATATAATCCGTTTTGAGGAGCTCTACATCACGCTGCATCTATACTGTCATACAGATGAAGAGTGAAGGGAAAGAGATAACCACAGACTAAATACAGCTAGAGTTCTCTGTGTCCTTCATGAACCATCTAGTGACTTTGTAGTGCGTTTAAACTTGGTAACAGAGCTTGGTAGAATAAATTAAGTGATATAATCTTGTGTTTGTCCAAGTCTTTATTGTGCATTGGCACGCTCATAACTCAATGAAGTGTATTCCCACACAGACTTGAGCGGTTCTGGCAAAAATAGAAAACAAGTGTAAACAGGACAAAAGCAGCAGATAATGCCACGCAGCTCCCAGCGCTGTGTGGTGGCTCACACAGAAGAACAACCAAAGGGATCAAAACCAAAATGTATTTAAAGCAAAGCAGCCATGTTCATAGTTTAGACCCCACAGAGGGGCCGGCAGCTGGAGAGTAGAGACTAACCTGCAGAGTGACTTGTAAAACAGGGAGCTCAAGTCAAGCCATCCGACTGGTTCATAACTGTGTAAAACATGGACGTAGTCTCTGTGACGTCAACCATGGCATTCACTCACTCAAAGCGGCCCTGCCCTTAATTACGATTAACTTTAAACCTTAATATGATTACATGGGTGAGTTATATAGTAATTCACCTCCCGTACGGTCGTCATGAACATGAAAATGAATAGACCAACACTGGTTTTTGTACCAGGTTGGAGACATGTTTATTTCTGTTTGGCGTGGGGCTCTATGGGCACTGACCCGCTTTTTAGAACCAGCCTCAAGTGGACTTTATAAGAACGGCAGTTTTTAACACTTCCACGTTAATTGCTCAACACCCAGAGGTTGCCGCTTGGTTTGTAGATTTAACAACCACATAATTCCCAACCCCGCTAATTCCTTTGCGGGGGAATCGCTTCTCCCAACACGGAGCAGGTCACAAAGTGACAAAGTTAGCTGCTAAATGGAAACATTTAAGGTTAACTTCTATGGAGGAGAGGACTGGGCGGAGCCCATTTCCAGAAAAAAATGAATCCACCTGCTATAAGTCATGCAGCGCTACATAGAGAGGAGGTTCCACAGTGTTGCCCACAATATTAAAGCAGCAGAAATACACTAAGCACTGGCCCCGCAGCATCCACACCTCCCCCTGACAGATAAAGACAAGCCTGGTACAAGCAGCCATCACAGTCAGCCTACTGACGCTGGACACTTTCTCAGCAGTTGCACAATAAATGGCAACATACACGAAATGTAAATAAAATGCCAAATATAGAAATCAGAGAACGCTAGCATGTGATGACAAAAGAAACATGCTAGCTGCTACGCTCCTCAGCAACTGCATTGGTATGTGCAGGCAGGCAGCCCAGGAGGGCCTACTTTACTGTGAACATTATTATATAAAACAATTTAAATTGGAATGTGTCTAGAACTTTCATATTGCCATACTAGATGGCCATTGTATAAAAGCAAATCCATCAGTTCAAGTATGCAAAAAGATTGTTTTCAAGGTATCTCCATATATAATGTACAGATGTAAGATTAGAAGTCATGCTGAAGGAGCACACACCTGTACTCCTATTAATGGACAGCAGTTCTAGAGGCTGTCACCAACACACACGGAGCCGTCATCCTGAAGAGCTCACACACACACACACGCACACACACACACACACGTAAGAGTGGAGAGCACTCTGGGTGACAGCTGTTAGAGCTGCTGTCACAGACAGACCTGCTGAGGCTCCACATGCAGGAGACTGCAGGTCTGCTGCTGCACATGTAATCGCTCCATGTGAAAAGTATCAAGATGAGTTCGTCAATTACATCTGTGTTGTTATCAACACGCTGCTTTCAGTTTCTCACATCCAGTACTTGTTGGTGGTGGTGTCTACCAAGACTGCAACCAAGATCATTTTCATTATCAGTTCATCTGCAGGCTGGTTTTTGATTTTTATTAAATCGTTTACCACAATTCCACAAAAACCCTTGTTGACATTGTAAGATTCCTTTTTTGTCTAAGAAACATCACAAAACATGAATATTCCAATATCAGTGATCCCTTACACCACTAACACACATATACACATACATATACACATACATACATACATCTACTTGCTTTTTTTAACCCATCAGGAGTACAAATATGCATAAAATACACCAAACTTTTTGGAAAAATGCATCTTATTGAATAAAGATCCAACTATTAAAGTAGGATAAAAGAGTCCTTAAAAAGAAAGGCCTTGTTGCAGCGATGTGCCGTCCCTCTGGGCCGAGAACAGAGAAGTATCTGGCCGAGACCTTCCCGGGTCACGTCTCCGTTGCTTGTGTCGGCGTGGGGCCGAAAGGGCCGAGCGGCAGCCTCCAGAGGTTACGTTATTTATGGTGGTTTACGTTACCCACCGGCTCACAGCCTGGTGTTGCCTAGGAGGCACAACGACCGGAGAAAGCGGCCTCGATTTGTCAGAACGTGGCATAATGACAGATGTCGGTTCAACCGGTTGGCATGAAATCAAACCGGTTTATCGACCCAAGTCTAGGTACAACACACGTGCCACGTCAAATACATGGTTTGTCTTTGAAAGGGCTTTTTCTTCCAGCGTCTGAATTACAGAAGATGTGAATCTCATCTCGGTCTGTAGCTCCAAAGCCTTTGTTTGTGAATGCTCTTAATGTAGAGGGCCATTACTGCCCTTTGCTTTCCTCTGCTGGCTTGTCTGAAGCTCCATCAAGCACAGCTGCTCTGCTTGTATTGGGTATTGGGGGGGGGGGGGGGGGGGGGGGGCACTCAGTGTGCACTTCAACATACCACAGTTGTCCGACACATTTGAGCCTTTACAGTCTGATGTTTCAGCAGACTTGAGGCAATAAAAGAAAGGGATTAAAACTTTCCAAGTAATAAGATTCTTGGAATTGAAGTTGTACTTGTGTTGACAATGAAATTAACGGCGCCTGGTCGGATTCCATTCTGAGAAATCAACGGTTGAAAATGTGACAAAAGGAAATGTATTCTTCCGCATGAAAGAGGGTTTTGTTCCAAGTTTTTTTAAATAAACATCTTATAAGCATGATATAGAGTCCAGGATCTCCATCTTTAAGGTTTACAAATTTGCCCATCCTCAATTTGTGATGGCAGCAACTACAAATAACGCAAGAAGATGAAAGAGGAAATCAACCGCAGTCGGGTCCTCAGGAAAAGAAAAAGGAAGATGAAAAGCTCCCATGACGCTCGCTTCATGAAGCCTCCTCCTGACTTGGCTCAATGTGCTAATGATTCCGCTACAGCCTGCAGCAAAATGTGAAAAGATGCACAGAGACACACATGCAAATACAGCTTAAAAATCATCCGGGATTGTCAGCGTGTGACAGTCACCTTGGAATCTACAATATACTCACTTTACATCTGAATTTCAAAGAAAAGCATTCAGCATTCTGAAGTCATTCTTCAGCCTACATCCTGCTCAGAGCCTGATTCAGCACGTTGGAATCAATTTGCATTCTCATTTAATAACTCTCTTTTTTGTGTATTGTTTATACTCTCCTTTTATTGCTTCTTGTTGAGCCGTTAACCAACAGATTGATAGTAAATTGACCAAAGTAATCATGTGGATATCTCAGAGACAATAAGTGGCTGACCTAAAAATAGGATGCTGGTAAAGACTGGGCCGACCTACAACCGGACGCACAAGTGCAGGACAAAATAGTTTAGTTAATATGCCAATATTTTCTACATATATAAACCCCTCTGGTTTACATTATATAAACCAGAGGGGTTTATATAATGTAACAACTGCCCAGAGCCCATGGGGACATAATAAAACTGCCCAAGTAAAAGTAGAACATTTAGTCAAGTACTTAGAGGGACAGTTTGAAGCAGTCAGACAGTATTCATTAAAAAAGACACAAATGGTACAAGTTTATGTAAACCGGAGAACATTTGGGGTTGATGTACTAGTAGTTTTGGAGATATCGGCCTCAAAGATGTCTTCCTTCTCTTCAATATAATGTAACTAGATGGCACTTGACATCAATGTGTCTTTTCAGAAATGACGACTCCGGTTAGATGATCCACCGATGAGAGTTTGTGACCCGGCCTACTTGTTGAGAACAGTCGAGCCCAAAACCAGCTTGTGTGCAGCTAATGTCATGGTTGTTCATCTAATAGTTGAGGTATTTCATAGACCCAAGTGGTGGACTGACTGTCATCAACATGGCTTGAATTTTAAAAAAGCACCATTTGGAAATAAGCTCTATTTCTGTTAGCCTTGTGATAACAGTAAAATAGGGCACTGCAGAGTGATCATCCATCATTCCTCCTTTGCACATCTAATTAACCCAACAGCACATAATTACTCACGCGTTTGTCCTCGAGTCCTGTCTGACAGCAGGAAACCAACCCTGTTCTGGGCGTGTGTCCACGCATACTGGCATTTAAAAAACGTCTGACAAGAGGTTCGACACGCTCCATTGTATCCTCAGGGCGTTTAGTTACGAAAGAGATGATCTTTAGTTCATGCTCCTGCTGCAGTTTCCTTCCACCGTCGGTGCTTTAGATCTGCTCTGATGAACAGGTTTCACTTGGTCCTGCAGCACGTCCACACAAGCACAGATACAACCTCAAGGGGTAGCATTAAAGCTGCTGTTAGGACTACTCAGGTGTTGTTTATCTTTTCATTTGTGCTGTCAATGTATTTGTGTGTTCAACAATGTCTCTTGTACTTAGAGCTTGGCAATAAATTAAAATTAATGGTTTCGGAGGATGTTAAAAAAAAAGAAAAAAAAGAAGAGTTTTCCTCAAGCAAAAAAAACAAACACTGTCCTCAGTTCAGTTTGTCTGAAGTCTGTGGCAACTAAAAGCAGCAGCAAAGCTACATTGTTCTAGCATCACAAAAAAGCGGCACGCAACCGAGTGTATTGAAAATTGCGCAAGACGGCGGCAGCCCTGAAACAAAAAAGGAATAACGATGATGAAAACTGATTTTCTCATAGTATCCCATATGAGAGAAGGCGAGCGCAAAAAGAAAGAGCCGCCTGCTGGCTCCCGTCAACCACGACATCGACAGGTAGAGATGGACTTGTGTTCAGTGGTGTGTTGGACGAGGGAGGAGTGTCGGCGATGGAACGGAAACACGTCCAACATGCTGAAGCACACTCGCTGTTCTCTGGCCAACAGACACTTCTCCTTACTACAAGAGCCTACTGGGCGAATACTACACCATGACGGTAAAGAGCGACGAAGGGCCACAGGACATTCCAGTGTTTCCAGGCAACATCTCAACCATAATACATCGAGTGGCAGTGAAGGGGATGTGGTGGGCCTGCGGAGACCATGCATATCCAGTCCTACCCCTCGACTTGAAGGGATGTTGTGGGTTGGCCACCCTGCAGTTACCCTACCATGATGCCGAAGTCCGGATGGAGCAATATCCCAATGGCACGCAACATATCGACCCTGAAAGAGTAAAAAGATCCATGGCACAGTTCCACACCATGAAGGCGTTCCATTTCCCAATCTCACTGGGAGAAAAATGGGGAATTGGACTGACCCCTTCTACGGAGTCACATTCCTGGCCGACCACATCGACAATATCACCTGCACCCTCCAAGAGTTCGCCAATGAAACTATAGCCGGATTCCAGTACCTGTCAGAGTCAGCCAAAAGCCAGAGACTAGTCCTACTCCAACACTCAGCCGCCCTAGACTTTCTGCTGGTCAAACAAGGCGGTCTGTGTGCAACCCCATATCCAAACGAAACCGGAACGTGCTACACCATCACTGGAGATATCTCCGCAAACATGTCCCACGTCATTCACACCCTCAAGAGAATATCCAACGGCTTCGGAGCAGATGCAAATGTGGGAGTGTCCTATGGACCAGAGAGCTGGTGGGGGCACGATTGGAGGAGGAAAAGGCTTCATCGCGCTCATGGTGAGTGCACTGCTTCCACTGCTCATGATAATGGTGGGAGGTCTAGTCTTTGTCACCTGCATAAGGGCAATGATCAACAAAATGATAGAAGTAAAGGACAATACTCGATCCAAGCAAGTCCTAAACACCTGACATCACAGTCGAGGCAGAGACCTCCCCCCCGTGAACTACCTCACACCTGGCTCGCTCTAAGCAGCAGCATCTGTTGCCATAGCAGCGCTCCCCCGTCTCAATTTGAAGAGTGAAACGTGTCGGGCCCTCTGGCTAAACAATAACATGGCAGCTCCACACGCCGATTTCCGTCTATAATCATTCCGTCGAGTCCAGCGTGGTGGTCTGCAATTATATGTCACGATTACGGGCAACGTTCTTTACAAACAGGGAGTTCATCTTCTTCACTAGCTATCGTCCTGGCATCCTGCGCTGTGATGCTTTCATTAGCGGCCGTGGGGTTCGTCTCCCGGCCTCTCTTCCTCTCCTGCTCTGCATTCAGACGCTTCGCTCTGATAAACCAGCGAGCAGCTTCAAGTGACAGCAGCCGCACAGGGCCAATAAAACGGGACCTGGACCAGATCAACACTGGAATTTATCAAAGCCCCCGCGTCTCTAAATGGTGTTACAGTGCTGACAGAACTATTTCAGCTCAAGGTTCATTTAGCAGTTGTTGTGAAAAGCTTTCGATCCGAATAAAACGGTTAATTCAGTGTAAAATCAACGCTCCTTTAACTCATTCATTATAAGATACACACTCAATGTTTTACTGAGAGAATGGCTGAGGTATTCGTCCACAAAATGTAATCATTTTTTAAGCAAATGGATGATTCATGATTTTTTTTTTCTCAAAAGCAAAAAGACCAAAATATGATTCAAATGTGTATTTTTAAGGCCTGCATGTGCAAAACAGTTTGAATCACAAAAAAAACAGAAACCGCATTTCTTGCCAGAATGTCATAGTTTAGCAGACTTTCTCAGACAGCACAGAGAACAACACACAAGCTACATAGCACTCATAGTGCTGCTGAAGCTCACTTATCAACCAATCAGACTCTCAGTCTGAAGACTTTGATTGTCTCCTGCCTCCTTACCTCCTCCACTCGCCACTTTTCTCGGCTGAATGATTTGCCTACAAGTCCCAACTAGGCACAACCTGTCAAAGTATTTTAAGGAGGGGATCGACTTCAAGGCTAATCAGTACTGCAGTCATCAGAACGAGCAGACATTCATCTCTGGAGCAACAACAGGATCTGAGCCAACTAGCCGGCCTGTAGGTTAACCCCTTCCCGTCTGCTCTCCTCCTGGCTGAAGGCTCCTAGTGGCGAGGAGCTGGGACACAACTCTGCCGCTGTCCACCAGCTTTTAAAGTAACCAGTGGAACGTTAGCATGACAATACGGCGAGCTAATGTTAGCTAGCTAACTAGCGAGTTGCTAAATGGGAAGAATAAAAAATGGGAAGAATAAAAAAGACACAATGCTTCATCCACGCACTTGTCACAAAGCACTTCTTCAAAGTACAGACGTACTATTTAGTTAACAGCTTGAAAAATTTACTTTTTCATATTAGAAAAAAATCCCTCCTATATGCTACATTAAGGCCTTGATAAACCATCCATGCTGCGATTTGGTATCAGATGCTTTTGACAATTGGAGATTTCTGCAAGAATCATATTCTTTTTTTGTCGATTGTATGGCGAGCACGTCTGTTCAGAAACCCTTTATTGTGCATAACACTCTGAAAGACTGTAAAGTCAGTCGAGCGCTGACAAACATGTTAAGTCTGTATATCGACCGGTCAGTCGGTTGGCTAAGCCCACCCGATGGCCTGTGATGAGGCCGCATCGCACACCGCAGAGGAACATTTACACCTAATCACCGGTGTCTCCCTGCTCGCTGGCTCGTCGCTGTGCATTGTCTACAGCGGAGTGATACTGGGATAGTTGATCCAGCAGCTCTGTCTTTCGATAGAACTCCTGTCCTTTACTGCTCTTCTTTTCAAAAGGGGACACACGAGTCCTAATTTAGTGTGTGATCAAGAAAAGAATTAATAGAATGCCGCTGTGATCACATATTCCTCCCTGCTTCCATGTCAACATGCAGTGGACAGAGACAGAGAATGAGAACACATCTGACTGCTTCACCGTGTGCTGGCCAGAGCCGGCTGCTTCATCTACGATGTGTGTATTAATAGCAGACGATAAACCTGCGCCGTTGTCAGGGAAGTGGAAGGGGAAGGGGGGGGGGGGGGGGGGGGGGGTGAAGCACAGGAAACAGCAACCCACAGTGAGAAACGTGTTGCACTGAGGTTGAAAACAGATACCGGTGCAGAGTGTGGCAGCGTGCTCCATGTGACGAATCACACACACCGACTACGGACCGGGGTACTGGTCCCACTTCTGTAGGGTTGTTGTTCCTCTTAAAGGAGTTGATCTGGTTGAGGTAGAAGCAGACAGACTAATTTACAAAGTACCTGCGTCAGATTAGACTCCAGCAGCAGTAAGTTGGCCAACTGACAGACAACCTGCAGCACTTTGCAGCAACAGATCCTCCGTTTGCTTTCAGGGGTTTGGTTTACCACAAAGCAGATATGATGGATTGAGACGTGGGCCAGGGGCTTGCTGTTTGCCAGTACCTGTGCCAGTATGACATTTGAGTTATGGTAAGAAAGAAAAACGTATTCGGTATAAAGCAGGGTTTTTCCTGGTGGTACCATGCGTTCATGTGCACCGGGTAGTTTGAGACTGAGAACTATGACCACAGACACTGACATACGGCATATAAACACAGATTGATTGTGATGAAAGATCTCCTTCTGTTTGATAAGCATTTATCAAAAAAAGAAAAAATTGAATCGTTGTAAATAATTGTAAGTAAACCTCTTTTACAAGACACTTTATAAGATAGCTTATCTTTTTTTTCTAATTTCTGTGGTTTAATTTACTTCCTCATTTACAATATTTTTTCAGTAGTATATATATATATATATATATATATATATATATATATATATATATATATATATATATATATATATATATATATATATATATATATGTCTGTCCAAAGACGAACAACTTTTTTTCTTCCTCTTTGGTAGTTTTGGCAGCAAGAATTGAAATCATACCGTCTAAACTAAAAAGGAAATCTGGTTTGAATGGACAGCCTTGTTGAAGATATTCAGCGTTATTCTTTATGCAGGAAAAGCCCGGTATAAACACGTTGTTCTACACTTCTTCCCAAACCCACAAGCTTCTCAAAGTCAGCAGTAGTGGTGTAACCGATCAGCAGGGTTCCTACTGTTAAAACAAACAGAACAAAGTGATCATTTAAATCCATCAATGTCTTACTAATGTATACGTTACATGCACTAACTTCCCACACACAGCAGCGTTTGATACTTGAGGAGCAAGACTTTAGATTCCACCTGGATTCAAAACCAGCTGGCCAGCATTCAAACTCACCTTAAACGGACATTAGTACCCTGAGACGAAGCCGGGTCACAAGTTAATCCCGACTATAGTATAAAGCAATGCAAATGTGTTGCCCATCACAATCACTTATAGCTCCCTCGCAGCATGAAGGGCCTTCCCACCCCCACATGTTAATGACTTTGAAGTGCACTCTAAGCTTCCCAAGGCCGAGTCTGAAAGAGGGTTTAAAGCGGTTTAGAGTGCAGCGGCTACAGAGGAATGACTGCAGGCAACAACAACAAAAAGATTGCATCGCATGTATTGCATTGTTCCTTATGTGCCTTTGGAATTCACTGGAAGTGTGCTCCAGAAGAAAGGAGAGCAGGCGTGTCCAACCGGTCCATGGGTTACCCCCCACAGTGTCAGTCAGTGGAGAGCAGCAATGCAACAGAACTCAAACGGTTTTAATCAAATTAATCTTTTGTTTTTTAGGCCCATTAAGGATCATTGGTTTATGCATTGGGATTTTTGTAAAGTCACAACAAAAATGACACTCTGGTCCAGGTTTTGTTGTTCATTTTCAGACCCATGTATAATGATGGCAGGAGAATACGTCAGTAGAGATATAGTCAATATAGAAAAATGCCAACAGTTGCACACACAGAGAAAAAAAAAAGAAAAGAACGCTTTTTACTCCAATTCATGAAATAGTGCGACAAATTGGCCTGTTAGCAATATGGGCTCTCATCCTAAAATTAAGTCCAACAGCTTTGACTCGGACCATGTCCTCGTGTCTCAAACCCAGTGTGCAGTTAGTTCCTAACCTCCAACACCTGTCACCCCATTCATTCCTACCAGTCTCTCTCTCTCTTGGGAGCATGGCGAGCTTTGACTAATCCCCAACAACCTGACTGACAGCTGACCATTTGCTCTCTCAGCCGCCGTGCCTAAGTAGGCCTCAATCCTTCCTTGGCTCTAGAAATAGATAGATAGATATGTACTTTATTCATCCCCAGGGGGAAATGTGTATGTTACAGCAGCAAGACACACCAAGAAGCAAAGTAACAGAGTAAATCACTCTTTTACACTCTCGCACGCACGCACGCACGCACGCACGCACGCACTCTCGCACGCACGCACGCACGCACGCACACGCACACACACGCACACACACACAACATTACTAATGCAAAACAAGTTGGATTTAGCACCACACTGAAACAGAAAAAAAATGGAAATGGCGCGAACTCAGCCTGCCAGCTCCTGGCGTCATTAGTAACGTTGGGTTTAATGGACACAGACCGTGATGTGGGCTACGTGTTCTGGCATCCCCACATCCTCATGCAACACTCGTCCACAGCCCTCTCTCCCCTGAGATCCAGCTTCATTGAAGGGCTTCTTCTCCCGACGGAGATGAAGTGGGACACACACAGACACACTTTCATGTCCCTCTGCAGTTTAACCCACTTCATAGGCCCACTTAATTAAGACTGGACCATCTATTCAGTCATAGTTCTAATCACATATTCATACCACTTCCATCGTGGCCAATGAAGGGAATTGCAGCAACTAAACTGTGTATTGCAGTGTCCGTGGCTGCAGACATGCTTAGCCCCTGTGAAGGTGAGCGGACATTGAGAAGGATAACCGTACAGCAGGGCCCAGAATGAAGGTCCAACAGCAGAACTGGACTCACTCAATAAGGGCCGCACTGGTCGAAGTCAAACTTTCTGAACAATATTTGGAAATGGAGTACCGTCAGAAGTGGTGGATTTAAAGAAGTAGAGGAAATATACGAATAACATCTGATTTTAGACATTCTTCTGTTGAAGTACTGAAAGTCATCGAAAACATATCGAACCGTGAACCCAAAACCGAGGTACATACTAAAGAGTGAATTTTGTGTACTGTTACACCCCTAGCATTAGCTAATAAAGCTAAAAATAATTATAATAATTGGCCAATTACTTGGAAACCAGCAGCAAAGGCCTTTTGACATTTCAATAAGTAATACAAATGAATGACGGCTGAATTGCATTTAGTTGCTTTTGTGCACACTGGTTCACTGTCACAGTGCCGTGTACCGGGACAAAACAGAGACGTCGTTAAATGCTTTTAGTGAAATCCTGACGGACCTGTTTGTCTGTGCACAATTCCTACAAACCTTCAGTCAGTCTGACATGTTGACTTATGCAACACATGCCTCTTTGACACCTGTACGTGACTGTTGTACTGGAGAGTGTGTGTGTGTGTGTGTGTGTGTGTGTGTGTGTGTGTGTGTGTGTGTGTGTGTGTGCGCGCGTCTGAGCATGCACATATTTCCATCCCGGTCGACCACAATAAAAAGCCTCGGGCACCGAGCGAAATGCAGCTCAGAGATAAATAAAGGCAGCCGGAGGTGTGGGAGCGTCAATGTGCTGCACTCACAATCTAACCTACAAATTCTTGAGAAGGACACCACTGTTCATTCATCATATAGCCTCCTATTCACAGCGGCTGTGACCCACACCAGGGTCCATGAAACACAACCCAACGAGGAGCGTAGACAGACTCACTGGGACAGAAATACAATAGTAAACATTGACGCTTAGCCAGATAACATTCATACAAGTGTTACACTCCGTCTCTTCTTGTTTCCACTGGATATTCTCTAATGGCAGTGAAGCTAAAGCCAGCAGGGCCATACAAGGCTTTCTGTGACCCTGACCATGTAACACATCTGAGTCAAAAGTACCAGAGCTTTATGTAATAGGCACGCCAGGAACGAGCACAGAAGGGGCTGTCATTTACATTTCTGAACATTAGTAACGATAGCTGGCACAGGAACGTCTCTCTCACACACTCGCACACGGTTTGTGCGGAAGTTCTTCAGCGACAGCGACTCGCAATTTATCCAAAATAAAACCGTATGCATCAACTAACTTAATCAGACACCGATATCATTATATTGTAATTAAGTTCTATTCAGAAGAAAATGTGTATTGGGAGAAGGTAAATAATAATGCTACCATGTGTTCAAATGTAATCTCGTAAAAAGAGAGAAACTTGAATAAACACAGTTTAATAAAGTAGATATTAGAGAGATGACCTGACGAACTTCCTAACACTAACGTTAGCTCGAAGCTTATAATTAGTGGTGTAACGGACCACCGGTAATTACACAGTTTAATGTTAACCACTGCAGTGTGAAATTAAGTTTTCGTGATCCATCAATATTCAGTAAAATATGTGATCAGGACATCAGCATTCAGGCTTTTCTAGTGGCTGATTTCTTATAGTGTTACATTGTAAAAAAACTAAACGTGTTTAAATCAACAGGAGAACGAAGGTTCCATTATGATGCGTTCAGGCTCTTCAGTGAAAATGAGTATTGGGTGAAGGTAAATTATAGTCATCATGATGTGTCCATGTGTAATCTAGTAAAATGTAGTGTTAGTGAGAAACTTGAATAAATCCAGTTGTTTGAAGGAGATGTTTGCAAACAACATAAATAGATATTAGAGATGAATTATGAGCCGTTTACACTAACTCTAAACAGATTATAATACATCATTAAAAGTACTCATGATAAGAATCTTTTTAAATCAAAGCAAATATTTTTAAAAAAATGTAATCTCCTATTTTCTAATCATTTGAATTGTGTGTTTTATGAAAATAACCTTTATAGATTTTACACTGACTTCGGGATGGTTGATATTATATTTGGGACGGTGGTGAAAGTTAGTCCAGTTCTCGGAAAAAAATCTGAATATGAAAAAAAAAAAAACTGAATCGGCAGATTTGTACAAAACTTAAATTCTGTAAAGAAAATTGCAATTGGTGCATCGTACACAACTCCGTCATCAGGAAGGGTTTCATTCTGAGCTCACAAGTGTGATTCAAGACAACACACATTAACCCAAGGAGCAATCTTGCAAACTATTAGTAGAAACATTCGGTTCAGACAATGAGGAAGCTGGTCTTGGGCCCAGCGGTGGGAACCAAACAAATGAGTTCTAATCAAAGCGAGCCAGTCTGTGTCAACACAGGACTAATGTGACTGTAATCTCTGCATCCTCCCCCCCCCCCCCCTCTCCCGGCCCAGTCCAAACAATAGCGTGGATTAACTGTTCTTCCCATCTTATTGCCAGTGGGCAACAGAAACCAAGGCTGCAATTAGGAGGCCGCTCTCCAGAGACGGACTCCTGATGCCGGCGTGGTGCAGACAACAGAGCCGGCCAAGCAGCCCTGCAGGGTTCAGGCACACATCCGCAGTGGGAGGGTGAGACAGGTCATCAATGTAGACAGGAAGGCTTTTGTGAGTGTAGGGCTTTCCGTCAGCTACAGTGTGTGGACATTTTGAACCCCTTAATGAAGCTTTGACCCGTCTCCGCTATCAGCTGGAACGTGAAGGTAAGACATCACCCTCTGAAATGAATCGAATTGATTGCACTGCACTTTATCCCGCCTCCAGTGCGATTTATAAAAAGAAGCAATAAAAGGTCAAGGAATGCGGTTCTCCATTACGCTGTGCTGATAATCTTTACAAACATACCTAAAAACACAAGCCTGTTTTGGCTCCAAGTGAGACGAGATAAAAGGGGCTTTGCTCCCCACGGGTAGCCACTAGAAAACCAAAAGTACACCTTTCCGAGGCTTGGTCTGCAAATGTGAGTGTAGTTAAAAAATGTTTGATACATATGGATTCTGAACATTTGAGACATTCATTCTACGCACTTTCGGTGCGGTAAATCTCTAGTTTCAAGTCTTCTTCAATACAGCATGATGTTCATTTAGTAAATGATGGTCCATTTAGAGACAAATAGACAATAAAGCAGAATATGCTTTAGGGCGGGGCTACAATGAGATTGACAGGTCGCTACAGCTGGAAGAGCCGTACACGACGTCTCTACGTCACTCCTCCGCTGCTCAAATGTGGTCACTTCCGTTCACTGGTTGCAAACAAGATGGCGACGGCCAAAAATATCCCAACTCGAGGCTTCAAAACGGCAGTTCACTAACCAATGGGTGACGTCCCGACTGCGTCCACTTCCTAACTACAGTCTGTGGTTGACACACACACACACCTTCAGTGCCCACATCGCCCGCGTCATCACCACTCATATACAACCAATGTGTTTGTGATTGCATTGTCTACTAGAGCAGTACCTTGTGTACCTTGTGTACCTTGTTATGTTGTCAAACATCATTTTTTACATTTGTAAAAAACATTTTGTTTCAGAAAATGTTTTATTTAAAAAGAATGTAGTATGGCACTTAAATTCCCGAAATGAGTTTAGTTTTGACAGAAATAATATTGTCCGCAAAGTAAGCAATAAAAATGTTGATTTTTCTAAGGATACCAATTAGTGAGACTGGTCTTATTTTCTTTCTTTATTAACTATTGCTCTTTAGTAATAATAAATAATAAAAGTACTTATGATCTGATTACTGATGGAATAATCGGTAGAATACTCGATCACTAAAATGATCAATAGTTGCAGCCCTACAGCCACCACAGTGCCACAGAATCCTGTAGGGAACACTGGCCTTGTTATTATAATCTTTTAATAAAAATATAAAATGTTATGTGCTCGATGTTGTGTAAATCTGTATTTTTTTAAGGTATTGCATCAAACTTAGACAAGTGCAGACAATAAGCCCTTTCATCTCATTACACTAATCTTCAGAGCCACAGACCCACGAGGCTAATGGCTCTGACCACAGCATGCCTCTGCAACATTTAACTAAACTGCTGCACAGAGGAGCACAGACAACATAGCACCAGAGAGCGGCCATCAGTGGCTCAGAGTACTCTCAACACTACAACAACTGCAGAGGGCTGTGGCTGTACAGCACGGCCACAAGTAGAACCTCGGTGCCTAAGTGCATCACATACACAGCAGCTACCTGGCAGAGAGCGCAGCTTGTTGGGCCCATAAACAGCCCGGCTCAGCACAATAAAGCATAGTGAGCTGCAGACATCCAGTGCCCATCAATAATACTGAGCACTAGGGCTATCAAACGGCCTCTCAGCACAGATGGTGGCACGCTAGAAATTCGTGGAAAGGAAAAAGGCGAACGATACAGCTCCCTGACGGCTCGACGCACAGCTCGTGGTGGAATACGGTTACTGGGAAGAATGGGGCAAGATAAACGATGGCTCCTAGTCTTCAGACGCTGACCTCAACAGTTGGGCAAACCACGTATCACCAGGAGTTTGGCGTCTTCTTTCACGGTGAAGACCTCTCTGAAGACGGTGCTTAATTGGTTTCATAAAATCGTGCATAAAACACTTCAATATGGCAAATATCTGTGTTATTTCTTCATTAAACTAAATACAACAGTCCTTGCCTGAATGGTTCATCTCCCTGGACTTCACAATTAATATTTTTTTGTTTTTCATGTTCATCCGGTTCTTTGTCAGATGAATCAATTTTGTGTTGAAGGGTTAGTCGAAGTTTTTATTCCACAATCAAAACATCTTCATTTGCCAGATGCCTGTGCCCACCAACGCACGTGCAGCATTGTCTGGTTCAGGTTCTGACCCTAACAGCAATATTTAAATATCCCTAAAGGAACAAATGCCGTTTGCTGTCCAGCATTTACATTAACTACATTTTAGGTCATGTTTTCAAACATATGAAAACATGCGGTTATGCCGCGGGTATCGATATGACAACTCCTGTTTGCTGGCTGTCATAGTAACACGACACGCTTTTACGGCTTGAGAGATTATCAAGAGCTCAGCAGTCAGATAAAATAGGGACCGTCAGAGCAAGCCATAGAAATGTTGATAGGTCTCAACACAGTCCGAGACGCTCATCAACAAAACTAAACACTAGTCTTGCGCCCTCAAGCTGTTATTTAAAAACCTGAACGTCACATTGAAGAACAATACAACTGAACAATCCCCGTTCTACATATCCCGGCTCGTACTACAGGTCAGCAATGTTCTGTAAGAAGCCCACATGCCCCGACCCTCGGGTCCCTGTGCGCCACATGCAGTAATCTGGCATTGTTAGCCAGCTGTTCATTCAGACCGTCGGCATGTTTCCTGATTAATCCATCAAGGAGCTCTAAGATGCTTCCAGTCACTTCTTAGGAGTCAGTGTGGGGGACTTCCTCTGTGAACAACAGAGCAATAGACCTCCTTCACTGGCCCGGGTCTAACATACAATATGGAGGTTCTTATGATGTGAGTATGTGTGCGTCTGTATAAAGGTCAATGAGAAAAGTAACCAGTTTCCTCATTGCCTGTGCCGCACCTATTAAGTTGGTGAGAACCTTAACCGAAACAGGGGAAACAAATAATGCAGAGTTGACTGCCTCTGAAGGCATTTTCTACTCGCACAAACAAATCATGAGACTGATTTCAGGCTCCCTCCAGGATTAACACCACATGAGCAACCACACCGGCCGAAAAACAAGCTTAACTGGGCACATCTCGTTATCCAATTCAAGAGCTGGACTTAGTCCCGTGTTCCTGCCGTCGTTTGAGCTACCTGATGAGAGAGATATCATATCAGCAATGGACGGACACGCGATCCGTTTGTCTGTGCTCTGTCAAGCCTCGTAGAAAATCAATGAGCCAGTTAATTCAGTGCAATGGGACACCCACTGACATCAGTGCTAGAAGAGCTGACCTTGTAGCACATGGCCCACGGCGGGCAGCAAAACGATCAGTGTCAAGTACTGTTAGCAGCATAATGCTAATAGAACACACAGCTCGGTATTCACAACAAGTCCAGCTCTGATTGTTCCGTTGCACGGAGCCCTGGCGTGGGATTGAGGCGATCTAAACGCAAAAACGAGCCGCAGCGAACACGTGAGCAAACTAACAGCCATTGTGTTACAGCAAGGTGTGATGAAAAAATGTGTGGAACAGGTGTTAGCCACACTGCCGACCTCATTACACCACTGTGCCAAAAGCTGGGTTTTAATAGGACTTTGATAAAGATGTCCTGTGTGGTTTGATGCCAGAAGCCCGTGTTCTGACACAGGGACAGGCTTTTTTCGGGAGGTGAGGGATTAAATAGGTGGACTGGACACTTAGTTAGCGCCACAGGCAACAAGCCCGGTGCATCCAACTTAAAACAATCAATGGATCATAAAGCTTGAAGGCACCAGACTTTCAGAAATGGGCTGAATCAAAGAGCTGCTGTGCTGTATCCCTCTGCCATTTTCTAATGAACAACATGACTCATTTCATTGCTTTCGCATCATTCATCAGCCTACATGTTTTGCATACCTACGGCTGGAGCATCATACTCATCGCCAAGCAGGATTTCAGGTGCCGAGTACGCCAGAGATCCACAGCTAGTCGTCAGCTTTTTCCCCGGCTGAAACTTGTTGCTGAATCCAAAGTCGGTGAGTTTGACGAGCCCTTGCTTCTCGAAGAACACCACATTCTCCGGCTTGAGGTCCCTGTGCACCACATGCAGCCGATGGCAGTAGGAGATGGCGTGGACGATCTGGGCAAAATATTTCTTCGCCAGCTCCTCATTCAGACCCTCCTCGTGTTTCATGATGTAGTCGAACATATCCCCTCCGTCGCCTAGCTCCAGAATGAGGTAAAGCTTGGTCTGGGTGTCTATCACTTCATACAGGCGCACAATGTTGGGGTGCTGGACCAGCTTCATGCAGCGGACCTCCTGGAAGAGGTGGCCCGTGGCCACGGTGTCAAGCTTGGTCTTGTCGATCACCTTCACCGCCACTTTCTCCCCGGTGAAGACGTGGCGCGCCAGCTTGACCACAGCAAAGTGGCCGCGGCCCAGCGTCTTGTCCAGGTCGTACAGGCCGGCGATCTTGCCGTCGTAGCCCCGCTTGAAGCCTGCCATAGCTGGAGAGGGCGACGGAGTGAGGGGGGCCCCCACTGCAGGCCGGGGCGGGTTGGCTGAGTTGTGCGGGTCCAGCTTAGTTCAGTTCATCAAAGGCTGAAGGAGAAACCCATGGCTCCAGCTTCCTAGATGATAGGAAACACACCCATTTACCACAATTTCAATAAGCACTTATTACGTTACACAAGTTGACCAGTAAACCGAAACTAAACATATCCAAATACAATGGAAAACATTTCTCTGGTTCACCTTAATGTAATATTTGAATGAATAATATACCCACGCACTCCCTTACTCACAGTGAAGCATTGGGCAGAATAATGCTTGGATATGTTATTATATATTATTATTATACATGTACGTTATACTTGAATGCCCTGCTTGCTGCATATTCAGAGGAGGCAGGTTGGGCTTGTTTTGACAGGATGGCTGCTGCCCTAACGTTAGCTAGCGTTAATGTATCCTGGCGTACTGCAACAACAAACCAAGTTTCCTAAACTGTAATAAAGGGCTTCCTATAGTTGCATACACATGCTGCTGTTCGGCTACCACGGCGGAGTTTGACAGACTAGTCCAGAAGTCCGCTGCTCAACGGGCCCAGCGGTAGCACCAACAACTCACGTTAGCCTCACCCTACCAGGGGCTAGCTCGTTGTTCATTGATTGACATACGTTAGCTCACAAGCCGACTGGCGTGAACCGCTTCCGTTCTCGCACGTTAAAATGTCGCCCGCTAATTCACAAAGCCAACTCGGCGATAATCTCTCAACAAATACATTTAGCGGTGTAACAAAGCGCTAGCCACACAGGTACACGGGTGCTTCACATATCACACGGCTAGCCCTGGTTAGCATGTAGCAAGCTAAAGTTACTCTACGGCTCGGCTCACCTCTCCAGCTTCGGTAAACATAAAGCCCCCGAGTCCGGTCTCTACCGGGTGCCCTGGCTCCAACGGGTGCTCTCTACTGAAGCTTCTCGCAAACTGTCGGGGAAGACGAGGAGGTGACCGCGGCACTCAGAGGGTGCCTATGCCCGGGGGTTCATCTGTAAAACGAGGCATTGCATCGTTGGCAACGGCAACCCTGATCGGAATCGTTGTATCCTCCCAGCCGCGGCGGTGGGGCTGCGATGCTGCCTTCACGTACTGAAAGAAAATGTCGAGATTTTCAACACCATCAGAATTTGCCAGGATGACCAGGGGAGAATCATCGTACACCTGTTCGGAAATGATGTCCACTGTTCAAAATATATGCATCTTGTTTCGTTGTGTAATGAAAAAATAGTTATATTCATTTCACGTTTTCGCTCTTGTTGTTATCATTGTTGGCTTTCCTGCGGGACAAGTTTGACAAGTTGCATTCACAATTTGGAAGCTTCAGAGTTTGGTCCTTACGAGGACCCCCGAAAGGCAGCACAAGAGCATCGCCAACCGCATTCAGCTCTGACGTCAAACGAAGTCTTTTGATTGGGAAAGGTGGCTGAAACATTATTCTATTTACACAACAATGAATGGCGGTATATTATTTGTAGCTCATTGATAAAGGGATGGCAGTTGGTTCCTAATGAAAGGGACGGTTTTAAATTGGTGTGTTTTGAGATAATCAGTAGCCTACGTCCAACATGTTGCCCAAATAGTATCATTTAATTAGCAGGCGACAACACTTGATATAGTGATTATAGTGTATTTGTGTATCATAGTACATGGTTTACAGAGCCTTCTGTCCGTGTGTTACTGGTCCTCTCAATACATGGCGTACAGTGACATCTAGTGACGGACAATTAATTTTCCTTGAATACCATTCATCTATCAACTTTCACACATAATTGCAACGAAGCCATGAGTCATGTTGTTAGCCCCTTTAGTGCTTTTCCAGTTGAAAACTCAGATAATGAGGGTGTAGGTGCTTCCATCCAGTCGTACTGCCTGATGCAATTAAGGCGAGACTACAGGCAAAAACATTGTTTTTCATGCACTGGTCAATTTTGAGATATTTGGGCTATTTTTGCTTCCATAACATGTCTTCTTTCAGACAAGTAAAAGAAGAAAAATAACATCCAAAATACACATGAAGTTGTTTATTTTACTACTTTGTCTATTCAAGTCTAGATTTCTCCCGAATTCATCAAAACTGGGGAAGTGTCATGGTGATATCTATTAGTTTAAAATATTTTTTAAAACTAAAAGCTTCAGTCCAAATAAAAAGTAATGTGGTCAGATGTCAGCAAGTGCGACATTACAGTGTGAATGCTTGAGTCAAAGGGTCACATCAAATTAGGACTTTATCCTATGATGCAGCATTCTCTATCCTGATCTACTGGGAAGAATGGCGTTCATCCCTCTAGTAGCGTTCAGAGACTAAGGCTGTTCAAGAAGCATGTAATACATTATTAACATAGGCTACACAATGTTATTTTTAGCCTTCAATTTTTCATTCATTTGTAGGTAATTTAGTTTTTATCGATTACATTACAGTCATTTAGCAGACGCTTTTATGCAAAGCGACTTACAATTCAGAGTCTATCACATTTCTACACCGTAGGCTCAACTACGGGAGCAATTTTGGGGTGAGTGTCTTGCTCAAGGACACATCGACATGCGACTAGCAGAGCCGGAGATTGAACCGCCGACCCTCTGATTGAAAGACGGCCCTGCTATCCACTTAGCCACAGTCGCCCACAAGTGTAAAAGACAAGTGTAGACACAGTGTAAAAGACAAGGACAATATGACCTGAGCTAAATATGTATTTTTTTTAATTTATCTATTTATTATAATATTTATTTATAACTGACCATATATTTACTTATCTACATTTGTCAAAGTATCTAATGATTTGGTTATGATTTCATACTCGCAGCAATAAAAACAATGCTGGCAGTGTTGCTTTCTAAACTCAAGATGGAAGTGTTGCCTTGTATTTGACTCGTAGGGCCACTGATCCACTCTTCTCAAAATATCAGTTTGTTTCTCAGGAGTTTGTTTAAAAGAAAAAAAATTGAATTAGCTGAAAATGTTTGTGTATGTTGTTTTTTGTGTGCTAAATGATCAGCTTAATATATCCTGATCACATTGCAGCACGGCCCATTCAATTCTGGGACTAAAGCATTTATTTTGTAACTTTTCTCTTCATTGAGCCCACTAATAACTTCAGAAAAATGAGCTATTAAAGACTAAAAAGAGAGTCCCAATTCTTCATTCAAAGCTGTCGTAATGAACCTATATGTCATAGTGTAAGTACTATGACAACATGGAAATACAGGCTTCTTCTTCAAATTCAAAATATTGCATTACCGTCAACTAAGTTTCTTGAAATCAGCATCACAGAGAACCTGACATGGTCCTCACACATCTCCATCCTGGTTAGCAAAGCTCATAAACGGCTCTATTTCTTAAGGAAACTTAAGAAAATGTCTGTGCCAAGTTTTTGGTAACTTTTACAGAGGAGCAATAGAAAGCATCCTGACTGGAAACAAACTGGAATAGGATGTGCACGGCCCAGGAAAGGAGGGCTCTACAGTGGGTGATTCAAACCGCCCAGAACATCAGTGGTATTGGTGACAAGGGGTGCCTGCAAAGAGCTAAAAGGTTATTAAAAGACAATACCCACCCAGCCACAACCTGTTCACCCTGCCGGTTACCTGTACCACCAGATTCAAAACAGCTTCTTTCCTCTGGCTGTGAGACTCCTAAATTCATCCTCTACCCTCCACCATATAATGGAGTTTTGTTTTTTTCTTGTATAGCAAAATAAGACAACAACTGTGTTTCATTGCCCAACCCTGTTGAACAATGACAATAGATCAACCTTGAACCTTAAACCTTTAACTGCTGGATTTAAATTAACTCTCCACTTACTAAATAAAACAATAATAACTCCCTCCCACCCATTCCCCACTCTGCTCCAAAGTCACTATTTCCCAGCCTAACAGCTTCTCTCAGCTACTGCTCTACCTTCAACAGAACCTCCCACAACACCCAGAAATCTTCTTGCTGCGTCTATAATTATGTCAGTTTTCTCAGATTTTCCTTCTGCTCCAGCAGAACAGTTAATTACCATTGCCACAAGGTCAAAAGCTTTACCCGTACAAAAGCAAAATTCCTTATGCTTCCTGACTGACTTGTCCTCCTTGGCTTCCTGTCTCACACCATACAAGGTATTTGCAGACTTCCTCATGCGTACATCTTTTCTTGGATCCAACCCTGATTATTTCTTTGTCCATACTCTCTTTGGACAGTTAGCCTCCCATGCTGCATGATTACCTTTGCAAAGATGGCACTCTGGTTCTTTCTCACAGTCTTCATGTTCATTTCCCCCACATTCACCACATGTGGCAAAAATATGGGCTGGCTGTGGCTAGTGGGTAGAGTGGGTTGACTTTTGACCACAAGGTTGGTGGTTTGATCCCTGGCCCCTATTGCTCCCACAGTCCACTTGATGAAGTATCATTGAGGAAGACACTGAGTAGCATGTTTTTTTTCTAACTAATGCTTAGGATGTATAAATTCAGAGGTCAATCTTTCCAAACTTCCAACAGCTCTGACGTTGTAGCGGTTCTGTAACATACTGCCTTATGTACTAGAGCACGACTGGATTATGGACCAGGCCACGGGCCAGTGCTCCAGGGCCTCGGACTGCCAGGTGGACTCCAAGCCTCAAGCGTAAGACGTCTGGAGGAAGTTGAGTGCCATGGCCCTCAGAGCGCATATAATGCAGGCTGACTACTAGGCCCTTTTGTCCTTATAGGGTGAGCCAACCACTAAGGCCCCCCCAGACCCCTCAGCGGTTACAATGTGAGGGCCCCTTGATGTTTAAAGAGTGAGCGGACCACTAGCTCCTCGGCACCTAAAGGGCTCCAAGCATAAGCTAGCCACCAGGGCCCCCGTGCCTCAGTGTGAGTTGAGGGCCACCAGGGACCTCGTGCATACATTGAGTGCAGCACATGGGGCCAGGAGCATTTACACCGGCTCTGGTCAACTTGAAAAGACTTGAGGTGAAGGTTTAACTTCTCCCTCTTACTTTTTAACCCATCTCCTCACAGTGGGCCTCTCCAGACAAAGCTCCACATCCAGCCCCGTCTATCAGACCCCCGAATCTTCATTCCAACCATGTAGGGCAGAGGTAGCCAACACGGTGCCCGCGGGCACCCTGTCGCCCACAGGGACCACGTGAGTCGCCCGCAAGACATGTTCTAAAAATAGCACTAGTCATTATGGAGCTCCGTCTAAAATTGTAGTTGCTGTTCTTTTTTAATCAAAAACGCTTGCAGAAAGTTGAGAGAGTTGGGTACCCGGAGGCGCACGGCGGACAGCCAGGACGAGGCTGCCGCACCGCACTAGGTTTTCAGGTTCTGAATGGAGGGCGCATCCCGTTGGTGCCAGACGCGAGTCGCGAGCGCACGTCGTCAGGTCCGTAAATGCTCGGAACAGGACGCGGGGCAACAACTCAGGGGTGGCGGGGGTAGAGGCGAGGCAACGCAATCCGATCGAAAAGGCCCAGACTAGAGGTTTGAACGCGGGCGCCCGAAGACGCTCGCGCGCCTCGGAGGGTTGGATCCCCGGCTCGGATATAGACGAGACTGGTTACTAGTTTCTTCGTTGAGAAAAAGGTACCGTTGGAAAAGCCCGCGATGACGGGCCGGCATGCAGGCTTCATTGCGCAATGCAAAGGTGACCCAGACTTCGCAAAATGTCTACATTACCACTTCATCATTCACCAGCCGGCGCTATGTGCAAAAGTAACCGGCTTTAATCATGTGATGATACAAAAATATCAGAGATGTGATACCTCTGACTTTCAAATGTTGAAACAGATTAACAGAAATAAAAGTTGCATGTTTAAATATGCATGTGTAGCTATACCATCATTGTTGTGGAAATCATTCTTAATAATTATTGTGAGGAATAATTAACTGACATGTGATCAAACAGTCTCTTCACATATATTATTATTATTAAGGTGATCTGTGCAATTTTGTTATTCAGGAAGTTTGTATCAAATAAGTAGCCCTTCGTACTACTCGGTACCCTTGAAGTAGCTCTCAGTTAAAAAAAGGTTGGTGACCCCTGATGTAGGGTTTCTTTCTCCCGTTCACTCTCGCATTGACTCGATGAATCCACTTAATTTTTTTTCTTTCTCTCCTCTGCTTCTAAATTCTCAACATCTATCTCCCCCGCTCCTTGCTCCTCCATCTCGCCCTCCGCTTATTAAGGTCAATCAGCCTACGATAGGCAGTCGCTTTCGCTTTCTCATTTCATTTCATATTGCACTCTGCAAACATGGCAAGACTGCAGAGACCTTCTTTGGGTTTGCTATACTTTTAAGTAGCCTACATTTCGCTGGTAATACAAACGCTTACTTACATATAATTGTAAAGGACCATTTTTACATTTTTACATTAGATAAGGAGGGGACACAGGTTAATAGGGGAGAAAATGTAACTAATAGATATCACCGTGAAATTTCCCGAGTTAATTAGACATTAAGACAATTATTTGTGTATAACAAGCCTATAATATTTGAAAATGTAAGACTAAATATGTAAATGATGCATTATCTTATCAAATATGTGCTAATTTGCATTTATTTCCAGAACAGATATTTGACTATTGGATTAAGCCAGGCTCAAAATTCTTGTTTCATTTTGTTGACACATAAGGAGGTTTTTACAGAGGGAATATCGGAAATATCTTTGTATCACTCCATAAATCAGATAATACTGTCAACAGCTGTAAAAAAAAATCTGTTTAATTCATTCATTCATGTTATTAGTAATAAAATGTTGTATAAATCAGGCTTTGAATGATATATGAATAAACCCTTCTGTAATGACTTCCAGAATATAGATAGGAGTGAAACTGTAAAGTTTGGTTGTGTGTGAGTGCTACTGAGGTGGAATCATTTTGAGAAAACAGCATTTAGATGTATTGTAAAATGACATATATTTTGAAGACATTACAGGTAAATCAGGTATTTGTTGTAAATGTCTTATGGAATTAGGTTTTTGAATATTATAATTTTGGATGTTTTTTTTCCTAGTCTGAAAGAAGACAAATAAGCAAATATATCAAAAAGTGCAAGAAAAAACAATGTTTTTGCCAAATAAAAGGATCTTTCCCCCCTGTAGCAGATCAATACGCACAGCATGTAATAGTTATCAGTGGCCCACATGTGACAATTACAGAGGCCCGTGTGTCATCGCGAGATTTGAGCGCGGGACTTCCCCTTTGGCGGTAGGCGGAGACTGGACGCAGCAGAGTGGAGTCGGTATCCAGGCAGCTGCTCTGCCCGTCTCTCTCTCTGCCTCTCTGCCTCTCTGACAGCTAGGTTAGCTTGTAAACAACATCTCAAAGCGCCGCCGCTGTCTCGGAGAAGCGAAGGACCGAACGCCGCGGTGTGTTTGGACTCGTAGCGCCGGTGTCCGCCTCCGTGCTTCTTTTTCCTTCCACACGTCTTGTGCTCACGAGTCGTCTCTGCGGGGAGGCACTGAGCTAGCCCCTCAACTGACTTCAAACACAAAAAGCAACATTTTTCACTGAGACCGAAGGTAAGAACCTCTGTGCAGATAATGGCTCGTTTTTGTGTCACCGTGTTTGTATCGACACAATGCTGTTAGCCGGACTGTCACTGGGGCTCGTGCCTTTTGCAGTGTCGATGGCTCACAAATGAGCGTGTCCCGCTGCTACCGCGCAAGAGAGGAGCTTCAGCTGATCCACAGTTATAGTTAAAGATACGCTCATAGATGTGTGTGTGTGTGTGTGTGTGTGTGTATGTGTATGTGTATAGATAGATATACCAGATTAAGTATTTAATACATGCATATGGCCTTAGAAGTATTTAGTGCTGTTAATATTATTCACTTAAAAAAAAAAAACTGAAATTAATTGATGGTATGCATGAATATATGTGAGTGCAGTCAGGAGGAACCTGTATTCAGTGTCCACACATCTATTTTAAATTGATATTAATACATTGTTTTCTAATTTGATATGTAGTACCTACGTACCAGGGATGCGCCGATACCGATACTGGTCCATTACTGACCCAAGTAGCTGGATTGGCTATCTGTGACAATGGGTTCGCTCAATTAAATTAAATTCTATGTTTACACCTGAATTGTAATTTCTGTTCATTTTTAAGACTTTTTTTTTTTCTGTTGTACAATTATTCTTTTTTTAAATTTCAACAATGAATAACACCTTAATAAATGTATATCTTTGTAATTATTTGTTTCATTTTGTTTTACAAAGTTAGGGAAAAGAAATGTTGCAGTCAAGTCTGATGCTACCTCACACATTAAAGAATGATCCCTGTCACTAGAGCTGCTCCTGATACCGATGCCAGAATCGGAAATGCCTCCGATAGAGCCTGAAATGGATTGGGTATCGGCAAGTACGCGAGTCTTGGCGTCCATCCGATATCACGTTATAATATCATATATGCTTACACAGGAACAACAACAACGCGTGTCACTCGCTACCCGTGTGCAAACTAGTACTACCAACATCGTGAACAACAAATCCAGGTTGAAATCGGCAGAAGAGCTAGTTAACGTTAGCTGTTAGCTGCCGGTATGCCGTACAGGCCTGCTAGGCTAAAAAACAGCTAACTCTAACGGAGGTTGCATTGAGTTACATTATGATGTGTTCAGGCTCTAGTCAGTAAAAATTTGTATTGGGCAAAAGGAAAATTGTAACGTTATCTTAATGTGTTCAAATATAATCTTGTAACGGTAAGTTTTGGCAATAAACTCAAATAAATATAGTTGTATGAAGAAGATTTTTTTCGCAGCAATATAAAATAGATATTAGAGATGGAATTAGGACCGGTTTCACTTTTTTTTTTTTTTTTAACGTACTGGTATCGGATCAGTACTCTATCGGCCGATACCCAAAGCCTATATATCGGAACCGGTATTGGGACTGAAAAAGTTGGGTCGGTTCCTCCCTTCCACCAACCTATAACTTAGCATGTAACCACCATACAATGTGTTTTTGCGTTAAAGGTGTTAAAGCTGACCTCTAGTCAGTCATCATATAAGGCAAAAGTCATTGATATGAACAGTTCTCCTTTTTTCTTTTTTTTAAAAGAAGCAATCCATCGCTTATCCCACGATATGCCCCAGTGCGATGACCCCTTCCTCAGTTTGATAATGTTCAACTCCGATGTAGTCTGTGGATCTTTGGTTTAACCACATTGGTTAAACTCCAATACACAAATAATAAGAGGAGAAAATTGTGTTCCAGTGGATGCACCTGCCTCAGTGCATCTGTACCCAGCTCCCTAGTGTGCATCAGTAACATGTAATGGTAAGGTTTAGGGGCACATATGGAAGAAGAATAGCTCCCATTGTAACTGAACAGTTTGGGGAAACAAAAACAGGCTGAGGGATTTATCTTTAGTTCTCCTTGTTGGTTCCAGCATGCCACCAGTGCTGTGAACATGTAAAAAACAACAACAACAACACAGTGCTGCTTGTGTGATATTTATGGTCCATCACCTCCCAGACAAGATGCTGTTTCATGTCCCTGGAGTTTGTTGTATTCTTCAGATGGATCTCTGACTCATATAAGATCTACAGTTATGGGAACTCTGCCAAAATCACAATATCTCAGGTTATAGTGATGTGGTTTAATTTAAAATCCCCCTGCCATTCATAAGGGGTCATTGACCCTAAAATTGAAGATATTTTCCAAGCTGTTGCACATTGCATCTATATTTTGCTGGATGGAATTCTCTGGATTCAGCATATTGATTGGCTGCACTGGCTCAGTTTTGTACCGAACAGAGATGTTTTCTTAAGTCTGCAGAACATATGACATCTCTGCAGCCGCCTGCGATTTGAAAATTACAGGAGGCCATGTTGCGTTTTTCGATTAATTCTGCAGCCCTAATTTCTACTCTTGTCTTTGGGAACAATTCAAAAGCCGTTCTTTGCCGCTTTTCACAAAACCGAAACGCTGACTCGTGCAGAGGTGCACATAAACTACATTTTTGGCGATCATAGTTCAAGAGGCTTGTGAAGGTGCTGTAGTGCATGTACCTCAAATCTTCCGTCCTGTGTGTCAGACTAATACATTGCAGGATTTCTAAAAGTGGTGCATCTATTTTGAAGATGCTACACTTGAAAACGCACTGGGACAAGCGACACAAAGGTGCGATTTATTCTTTATCTGAAATGTTTTCAAACTGTATATTTTGACTTAACAAGGGAAACTAATTCAAGGACGACATGGACAGTTTGGCAAATGTACGTCCGGTTAACTTCCCCACCTCCAATAAAGACCGGTGCACATCCGCTTTTCTAAGCTTGTCCATGGTTGCCAGCCTGCCACTGGGTTAACTGACAAGAAAAGTGTTGGTTCTAGTTTCAAAACTTCCATTTGAACTTGCCTGTCCGTTGACTTCAAGCCCTTTGTATTAGCCTGGGGTTCTTTCTTGGGTTTGTGGTGTCTTGGGAACAACCTTAGTAGTCATTTATTCAACCTTGTACCCAGCTCCAGATTGCCTCAGTATCTGTAAAACCAAATTATGATTTCCACATCCACCTGGCCTCGAGGGTGGGCTGTATCTTTCATTAAAGACCAACAGTGAGGCAAGTGTTTCTGTGCATGCACGATTTAGGCCTCGTGGTAGCCAGCCGGTAGCTCTGCATTTGTCGCATGTCAAATTGGCGTGTCCTACGCAAATTTGAACAAGATGGAAATCTTTCCGAATTCTCAGCTTACCCCAAATTTCCGAAATATATACGGGAGCAGCGACTCAAGAGCTTGAGCACTTGCAGAAATCTTCAAGCGTCCATCCAGAACTCTGTATTCTATTTCTGTCCCCTTCTGGAATACTGCCTGTAGTCCCGAGGCCGGACCAGAAGTGCCGTAGAGGATGTCCTTCTCACTTTGTTCCCCTTTGTCTGTCTCACACAAAACACACACAGATTGTCCACATTAAGCCTCTGCTTTTTCTTCTTCCCCTTGGGTGAAGATTGAGCACAATGTGGGCACAGTCTCGGCCTCCTATCTGCTGTATTTCACAAGGCATTGTGGGGCGCTGTTAGCGGACGATATAGAGGACGGAGACGTTAGTTAGTAGCAGGCCATCAATCAGGCGAGTAATCAGCCTCGGTTCAGAAAAGGCGAGTAGACAGACATGCCGTGTGTCTTAATGCGGACCAGGGGCATTTTCTGACACTCATTGCCAGTCATTATGAAGCCAGCCAGGCTATTTTCAACCAATAGACCGGATGGCCTTGCGCTGCTTTTATGTAATAGAACTATGTGTGTGTGTGTGTGCCCGTCTGTCCAAACATGTTTGAGAAACAGATGCAAAGTGAGAGAAAGGGTATGAGACTTATCTTTGTACAGCCAGATTATGGCTGCCGGACCATTAATTCTCCCCTAGTGCCACACTGAGCTCCGAGCTGCCTGATCCGACCTGACAGGCCACATTTGGTCCAGGAATACAGACCACAAACGAATGTGGACGCCTCACCGTGGTCCACAGGAGATCAGCAATCAAGCGGCCGAAGGGAAAGAAAGGCAGGTAGAGGGAGGAAAAAAAGCGATGCAGTCAACGTCACCGTTTTAAAAAAGATTCCTCTTTTGAAGAGGCATGTCAGGGCGCTCCTTGACGATTTGAAAAGGGAAGAAATGCAGAGAAGGAGGGAAGATTAACTCCAAAGGGGAAGAACGGTGAGTTGCAAGGAATGATTGAACACCAGGGCCCCCGAATGAGCTGCCACTGCACAGGAGCTACTGCCACCACTCCTCCCTCCCACAGTCCCCTCAGCTTTCCAGGAGTCTCATTAAAATGCATTAGAGTCTCCAGTCTGCCCACCTTC
The DNA here is from genome assembly GCF_050575085.1 of Anarhichas minor. Lineage (NCBI taxonomy): Eukaryota > Metazoa > Chordata > Actinopteri > Perciformes > Anarhichadidae > Anarhichas > Anarhichas minor. Next base: position 3,632,431 of record NW_027466468.1, on the reverse strand, counting down.
CACCACATCACTGGGCCGCTTATCGTCTCCAGAGCAAACTGGATATGCTAACCAGTAACATTGGGGAAGCCGGAGCTTCAGAGCCAGCTTCGAAGGCAGCGCTACTCGCAATGAAAGTCGTGGTCACAGGTATTAATCGGCTCCAGCGCCGATGGAAACAAAGACACCCGGGTGAACACGGAAATTTGTGCCCCTTTTTGCAGCGCAATCTTTGTCATTTGAGCTTCAATTTTCTTTTGTCCGTCTCCGTCCCAGCAGTGCTCGAACGTGGATCCAAATCATTCGGCACCAAGTTTGAAGCGAGACCGAATAAGTAACAGATATAAAAAAGAAGTAGGTGACGTGTTTGTGAAATCAAACGGGAAACACCAGAAAACCTGCATATATGCACTCATTTTGGTGGGGAAAGGGTATTGGTATCCACACCTGGCAAGGACTAAACTTAATCAACTTTCCGAACTTCCGCATCCCTTTTTCTTTGTCAGTTTTTTGGCAAATCACTACGGAGCTTACAGGCCGATTTGACTTCTTTTTTACGTAAAGTAAAATATTTTCAACCCTTCTCTTTTTTATGTATTACTAGCAAGCGTCAACCTCCGGTGCTCAGGCATGAAGCCAAGGCGGAAGTTCCAAAAACTGCAGTCAATCCCCATGGACCCCCATATTAAAATGCCAAACTTTACAGCAGAAATAACCTTTACAGCCTGGTACAAGAAAACGGTTGTGGTTTCAGCTAATTTCTCTGTTCATGACAACTGTACGTGGGGTGGACTTTTATACAACTCATCTTTTTAAATTATATCAAGTCATGCATAATTGAGGGCGTCGCAGCTTTGAGTGACAGGTGAGTGCCGTCTCAAGTCGCTTGCCGTCTCCTTTGCTGCTTCACCCGGGGCCCCAGCTCCACCAACGATCCACCTCTTTTCCCATTTTAAGGGTTAAGCGTTAGGTGTCGCCACTGCCAAGATGGCCAAGTTTGAGCTTCACGACGGCTATATTTTATACAGTTTATGGTTGCTGGCTCGCATCTCACAATGCTTTGACAGTGCTTTGCTCAAGACCTATAAAAAAACCGAACAGGGTCGCACAACGGCGGTGGCAGCGGTAAACACTTGCTACTGTATCTGAAAGCCGGTTCAAGTGTTAGCATGCACTGCTCTGACAATACTGGAGGACGGTGAGTAAACTGTCTCAGCGGGGTTCATTCACAGACACGAGGACATATACTATGTCCTTGCATCCGCGGAGGATTTAATGAGCCCAGCAGAGTGATCAAGATTGAGTTTTGCTGTAGGTTTGTGTTCGCTTAAAAGCAACAGTGCTCGGTCTGTCAGGACAACTAAGCTGCACTGGTTTCCTCGGTGAACCTGTATCATGCTCATTTTACTTTGAGGTCAAGGCTCCAGACGGATGTACTTTTATGTTCTACATTGCTGCATGTACAGTACTGCATGTATGCCATTTCATGCAAAGTGTTCTACGTGTAGGCGGACTGCCTCGAGGTTTAGCGGGCAGAGAAATCCAACTGCAGAAGTGCTGATGTACCAAAAAAAAAAAAAAAAAGGTTGTGTGTTTTCGAACTTGCCTGGCAGCCGATGGCGGTCCTCCGATCAACCAGTGTGTGAGCACGACGGCGTGGAGCTCTGCTTCAGAATTTTAGTTTGAATGTTTTGGAAAATGAGTGTCAAAACTAGGACAAAAATGCCATTTTAATTTAGTCAGCCTTTGACTACCCCCATCTCTTGCATTTGTTGAATCTATTGTAATGAGTTGGCTAGAAGATGATAGTCAGTACAAAGTCAGATGTTGATTTAACTAGGCTAACGGGGCCCTGTGCATACTGGCTCACACAGCTGTTGCAGATCTGGATCCTGACTTGAGATATTTCTTTTAGTGCAGAGAGCAAATCATTAAGCAAGATTTTAGTGCTTTAATCATCGATACCGTTGTGATAATTGAACTGAGAGATTAGACCCCGTTGCTATAAATCACAACGGCTGCCATCGAAATGAAAAGTATCATTGTAATTTTATTTTTTATTTTTATGAGACGCATTACAAGCAGCACATTACTGACTGGGTTTTCTGTTCCGCCTCTGCCCTGACCCGTCTCGCTTGAGGTCCCCGGCTCCGTTCTTCAGCCCCCAGACCACCCATCTCCTTGGCTCCTTTGTCGGTTCATCGTCCTTGCTGTGTGGAGTTTGTGTCGCCATTCGCCTGTAAGCCATTCGCCTGTAAGACAGTCACCTTAAATCATTGAACTTTCCCCGTCCGCCTCGACTGTGCACATATTCCCGTTTAATATTAGACATATGCCACATCATAGTTGTACGTTGGCACACAGTAACGTTAGAGCAAGTATTTGAATAGAAATACAATCATTTATCTCCTTATAATTTGAGTTGTGTGCTTTTTGCAAATAACCACAAGATGACAATACAATAAAAAAATTAAAAGGATCATATCTAGAATTTACAGTTACATTTACAAATACAGTTTTCACTAACTTTGTGATGGTTGAAATTATTTTATTTGGGACGGTGGTAAGAAAAAATCCGCCCTGAGCCTTGTAGTCAATCCTAATTCTTAGAAAGTAAATCGTCAGGTCAGACTTTAAAAAAAATCAGTAATCAGCTGAGAAAATTCCAATTGTTGCACCTCTAAATATCCGGTTATTGACTTCAACCACATTGCTCTGCAGTGAAAAAAGTTTGGTACAACAATGAAGTTCTGTTTGATTGGGATGGAGTTTGAAGTAACTCGTGTGGAACCACAGTTGACTGGATGGCGATAATAAGAAGAGCTGAACCTGTAGCGGCAGTCTCGTGAGAATACCGGCAGTTGGTGCCTCCTCAGAGGGGAGTTTGCCTCGTTCCGATAGAGGAGGCATAAGACAAGAGGGCTATAGACACAGAAGCAGTGACTTACTTAATAGCACACACACTCTGAAATAGAATATGGATATGAGGCCGCTCCCCAGTGTTGGCGTCGCTCAGGAGATGGATCTCATCTAACATTTGATAACAGTTGGAACTGCTGTGACCTTTTCCTAATTTGAGCATTCTTCCCGGGCAGTGCCTCAGCTCGCTGCCTCACACTGCCGATGGGATGCTGTTTGTTTTCAAGGTCACTTTAAATTGCTACACAGACAGCAGATTGAGGGAATGTTTTCAGCTTGTTTTAAATAACCCAAACCAGAACCGGAGAAGGGGTCTCTTGTTTGTTGCCTGGTAAACGTGCCGATGCAAATGAGCGGTGTCTTGCGGTGTCTTTTGACATTTTTCGAGGCTTTCGGTTGCTCGGCTCAGGGAGGGCAAATTGCAGAGGGCATCGGTGCGCGTCCCCGCGGGAGCCTGCCATGCACTGCCGGCGCCGTGAGCCTCGTGCTGCCATTGTGTCCTCGTGAACGAGAAGGAGCGTGCAGGAAAGCCTGCCTAATGTCAGCCTCACTAGCAGCCTCCTCTTCACACTTCATTTCACCTTATTTTGGCTGCCGAGTCAGCATCGAGGCGACACTGCAGTATACGTATATATTCACATCCACTGTCCATGACATTTTGTCAAGGGAAATAACACGGAGCGTTCTCAGGCTCAGTATGTGATCTTTAGTGGAAGACTCGGCAAATCTTTTCCTGGCAGTCTCCGTGACCTTCATGACGAAAATGTCACTTGAGATGTAAAGTGCAGGATTTGATAACCGTCACTATGTTTTCAGCCTACAGTGGACAATAGGTAGTTGGATATTCCAGTGTTCAGCAGTAAGACTTCCTATCTTTTAATGCGCTTCAAGATTGTGTCTTTTCAATCGACGACATTATGAGTTGTGCATATTGTGCCCGTGTGCATTAGCTGCGTTTCATCACAAAGAGTGACCCTGTTGCCAGTGACATATTGTACTTGTTGGGATGTCAGAAATAGCCAAGGGACTCCACTCTGCTCCTGCAGAACGGAGGCAGCAGCACGCAAAACAAAACCGGAGGAGGAGCGGAAAGAGAAAAAGAAGGGGAAGAACGCGACAACTAGGGCGCAAATAAAGCAAAAGAGTCAATCTTGTTGGACAGTAACTGGGAAACAGTGTACACGATAAAAGGGAGCATTAGGAAAAAGTCAGTTGAGTGAGTTATGGAATACTACTGACCCAAGCCATACAGACGGAAACGAGCTGGTCGACGTGTTGCCGGTTTAGGCTTGCGTCAGCCTGTTGGTCATGTCTACTTCTATGAATCTGTACTGTGTGTGTGTGTGTGTGTGTCACCTCGACACCTGTCTTGGTTTAGTTTGACCTGATTTAGTTTACTCTCTGCCATAAGGCCAGCTTCAGAGAGGGAAAGAGTCGCTCTCTAAATCCCATTTCGTCACGTATTGGATATCATTCCAAAGTACGGACTTGAGGTCGTCCCTTTCCCTCCTCTCAGCTGCGTGTTGGTGCATGTTTGCCTCCGATACAGCCTAAAACGCTGGAGCCTGCACCTATCTGATATCACGTTATCGTATAATTTATCAACTCAGGAACAACAACGCGTGTCACTGGCTACCCAATCCGTACGTCCTCCCCGATCGGTACTGCACATGTGAAAAGCTAATACCAAACATCTGTGGTTTAACACTATTAACACTACTATTGCACCCTATTTTCTCCTACACTGACCAATAGATCCGTGTTGAAATCAGTTAACATTAGCTGTTAGCAGCCGATGGGCAGCACAGCCCTGGTTGGCGAAATATGGGAGCTAACATCTAACGTTAAAGGAGGCTTCGTGGAGGGACAGTATGATGCGATCAAGGTACATTGAGTAAAAATGAGTATTGGGCAATGGTAAATTATAAAGTTATCATAAATGTTATCTTGTAAAATTAAGTGTTTGGCAAGAAACTTGGCAAGAAATATGTTTTTTTGAAGGAGATGTTTTCACAGCAATATATAATAGATATTAGAGAAGGAATTATGACGTCTTTAACTTTATCTGTCTTTAACCCACTTGTATCAGATCAGTACTCGGTATAGGCCGATGCGCAAATTCAATCGGAATTGGTATCGGTAAGGAAAACATTTTTTTATCGGATTGGAGGAAGGAAATGGCAAAGTATTTACTTTCTGCAGGTTGGTTAGGCTAGTCCTTAGACGGGTGTTTAGCATGCCACTTGCCTCGCGTTTGCAGGCAGCTGTTTCCTGTTTGATTTAGAGTCCCTCAATGACTCATTTGTTCCCTCAGTATGCAGATGAGCCGAGTTGAGAGCAATGCCCTTGTTCTTTTCCCTGTGCCTCCTCGCAGTGTAATTTGTCTTGACATATCCAGGGAGGGTGACAGGGGATGTAAGGTTAGGAAAATGTCTCATTTGTTTGCCAAGGTAAACAACCACTATTCCCAACGGTGAGAGCTGAAACCTGCTCTCATGCACCGCTGCATTGTTTCGCCTACGTGACAAGAGCACGTCAGCATTATAGGCTTGACTATTGATTTGGTAATTATATCAGTGATCTTTGCTGTCAACTCCACTGTTAATCTGATGTTTAGTTTTTGTTTAGATTGGATCTATGATTAGTTTGTTCTTAACCTTTTGTCATTTCTTCTTTTCTCGTCCCTGCTCTATCCTCCCCTGCTCTATCCTTCCCCTTCCCATCTGTGGTCACCGTTCTTCTGCCTCCTCTTTCTTCCTTTCCCAAGTTGTTGTCCAGTGGCGGATGTCTCGTCCCCTCCCACTGAGGTCGGAGGCCAGCTGGAGACGGGAGGTGGGTCCGCGGCAGCAGTGATGAGGGCTTCGGTGGCAGGCTGCAGGATGAGCGTGGGTGCGCTCCTTAACGGGCTGCTGGTCTCCGTTGTCGCAGCACTGCTTTGGAAGTATTCCAAGCTGAGTGAGCACGCCGCCCTGCTGGAGGAAGAGCTGCACATGACACGGCAGTCCCAGGAGCTCTCGCAGGCCCACATAGACTACCACGTCGCCCTGCAGGCCCTTCAGGAACACGGCACCCGCATGGTCTGCACCGGCAAGATGCACACCGACCGCGTCTGCCGCTTTGACTACCTCTGCTACTGCTCCGAGGCAGAGGAATTTGTGTTCTTCCACTCCAATTCCTCTGTCATGCTGCCAAACCTGGGGTCGAGGCGCTTCCAACCTGCTCTGTTGGACTTGTCTTCAGTAGAGGATCACAACACCCAGTACTTCAACTTTTTAGAGCTCCCGGCTGCTGCTTTAAAGTTTATGCCTAAGCCTGTGTTCGTACCGGATGTGACTCTGATCCTAAACCGGTTTAATCCAGACAACCTAATGCACGTGTTCCACGATGACCTGATCCCAGCCTTCTACACTATGAAACAGTATTCGGACTTAGATGATGAGGCGCGTTTGGTTTTTATGGAGGGCTGGAGCGAAGGCCCACACTTTGACCTCTACCGACTTCTCAGCAGCAAGCAGCCACTGCTCAAAGAGCAGCTTAAGAACTTTGGCAAGCTCATGTGTTTCACTAAATCTTACGTTGGCCTGTCCAAGATGACCACCTGGTACCAGTACGGTTTTGTTCAACCACAGGGGCCCAAGGCCAACATGTTGGTCTCAGGAAATGAGATCAGACAGTTTGCGAGGGCTCTGATGGAGAAAATGAACATCACAACAAATGTGGAGAAGGAGAAGGATGGAGGGAGTGCCGAAGATGAGAAAGAGAGAAAGGATGATTACATCGTCGTGTTCAGTCGCTCAACAACAAGGCTGATACTGAATGAGGCGGAGCTAATCATGGCGCTGGCCCAGGAGTTCCAGATGAGAGTGGTCACAGTGTCCCTAGAGGAACAGTCTTTCCCCAGTATCGTCCAGGTGATCAGCGGCGCTTCTGTGTTGGTCAGTATGCATGGCGCTCAGCTCATTACCTCACTCTTCCTCCCCAGAGGCGCTGCTGTGGTGGAGCTGTTCCCCTTTGCTGTGAACCCAGAGCAGTACACCCCGTATAAAACTCTCGCCACCCTTCCAGGCATGGACCTTCACTATATCTCCTGGCGGAACACTAAGGAGGAGAACACCATCACCCACCCAGACAGACCCTGGGAGCAAGGGGGCATCACTCACTTGGAGAAGGAGGAGCAGGAGCGTATACTGGAGAGCAGAGATGTCCCCAGGCACCTGTGCTGCCGCAACCCAGAGTGGCTCTTCCGAATCTACCAGGACACTTTGGTGGACATCCCTTCCTTCCTGGAAGCCCTTAAAGAGGGCATGAAGACAAAGCCCAGCGTGAAGAAGTCAAAGCCGGCCAGCACAGTCCACCCGGGCCGGGTCAGACAACCCCAGTGTCAGACCTCGGTACAAACCACCAACGAGGCTAAACTCACAGTCTCCTGGCAGATCCCATGGAATCTGAAATACTTGAAGGTGAGAGAGGTGAAGTACGAAGTGTGGATCCAGGAGCAGGGAGAGAACACCTACATGCCTTATATCCTCCCCCAGCAGAACTACACCTTTTCAGAGAACATTAAGCCCTTCACCACCTACCTGGTGTGGGTCAGGTGTATCTTCAACAAGAACCTCTTGGGCCCCTTTGCAGACGTTCTTATGTGCAGGACCTAGTGCCAGTTTGTTTTTCACAAAAGGTTGAGTCATGCTTGTTCCAGACAATCAAATTGGAACAGTGGAGTGTTTGATTACAGTTTGTCCAGTGGGAGTTGGCAAATGTGATATGGCATACCTTTACAATCCTCGAGCAGGCTGCTGAGCTCTTGCACAGTAATGTTTCTTGGCCAGCACAGACAACACAGAGTCGAAGTGCAAAAGACTTGAACCACAGGGTCAGAACTCAACGGCAACAGCCCTTAATGAATGGAAAGTATACTGTACCCATGAAAGAAAGAAAGTGCTAAACCACGTCTCTACCGAAAAACAAATCAGCAGATTTATTTATGTGCAAATGATATATAACATGTTTTTTTTAGTATTAGTCGAAACGCTGGTTCTTTACCTTTTACAGTATGCAATATAGCTTTTCTGTGGAGAGCAAGAAAGATTTTTCTGACTTGTCCAATGTCGACCGTGTGCGTGATACCTGTGCGGCGGAGTTAACCTACCAGTTGTTTAATACACCGTTATTTGCAGAACCTAGCCAAAACCAAAGCAACATTTTTCCGTCATTCTTGACATATTACTTTGTCCTGTTCTAGGTCGCTCATACTTCTAATGTTTGCTAAGATTTCTACAGTTGTAAAACTCGTCTCTAAAGACATCGTGAAGGATTTGAGTAGAACAAGTGTCTAGCGCGAGTTCTCATGAATGCCACTGTAATCAAAGAGACTAAAGTTTGTGACTAAAAATACCCTGTTTTTAGATTTAATTTGTTCCCTTACATCTCATAAATATAACGGCACACAAGTGTTTATTTCCCACAGTGCCCAGCCACAAATAATTAACATCCATTTTACTGCATATATAAATGATTTTTCTCTAATTGGCACTAATTACAACTGTAATAATTATAATTTCTGTGGATAGTGAATCCATTACGCCAGGCTATAATTAGTGGATGCAGCTGGACAGTCGGATTACACGGCAGTTTCAATAAGATAACAAGGTATGTTGCTGCGTACCTTTCCACTGCCGTGTGTGAAACTTCATTCATTAAAATGAAATTCCCAGCTGAGTTTCTCTTTACTTTCTCTAAAGGTTTCTGTAGCTGTTAAGAAGAATGTTGAATTTTAGATTGAAACAACCGACATCCGAAGGTGGCTGTTGAAGTTGTTGTTTTCTTTGTACCATGTTTGTAATGAAGTGCTGCTTGTTGGTAGCTAGACTGCAGCAATGTGTTGATTCTTTTAGACACTTGAATTGGAGGTGTTAGATTGTGGTAGAAGAGCTGTAGCAAGAGATGGTTTATGGAACTGAAAGTTAAACGAAACACTGCCACCAACATATCGTGTGATATTGTGCCATTGTTACGGAGATGTTGTGTACTTTCTCCTGGACTTAATAACCAGCGTGTTCTCACTTCCAACTCGTCCAACTACGGCGCTCCACCTACGCCTCTAGGTCAGATGACTCCGCATCAGTGGCAGCATATTGAGTTTTGACGGCCTAATACTGTGTTTCCTGCAGGATTTTGTGAGACTGAGGTGGGTGCACCTCCGATCCTCTAGATTGGTACGGGGGCATGCTAACCTGGAAGAGACTAGATCTTTGAAGAACTCTGTGCTCCAGTAAATCACACCCACCATGCATGGTAAACAAGATGGGGTGCGAGCACTGAGTCCACAGTCCCGGAAGGTGGCGAGGTCCTGACAAAAGGAGTCGCGAGTCACCTTCACCCCGGGCCTTTCCAAGCCAACCTAGAGCTGGTTGCGGTGCCCCGCGAGAGTCAACCAGAGCATGGGAAAGGTCACCCGAAGGGATCCTCTCCATGCCGGCCCAAACCTTGAGAAGTGTACAAATATTTTCCATTCATTATGAAACTGTGTTAATCCTACCTAGCGGGCTGAATGTCAGATCACTTTGATTTTATTTGAATTCGGCTACCCAATGGTGGTTAAGGATTGGATAAAGGTCCAACCTGTTAGAAGGAAGAGAATTTACCTCTTAATTACCAGAACACATGAAAGTGGGGGGGACAAAGAGTTTAAAGAACTTATTTAAACCCAAACCATGAGTTTCATTCCTAGCCGAGTACTTTTGTTAACCACTTGTTGAAGTCTATCGGACTTCCCTGCATGTGGAAAGCTGACACTTACTAGGGACCCAGTGTGTTTGAAACTTTTGTGAAGTGGTCCTGACCAAGCTTCAGGAGTTGACGAGTTGGGAGTGAGAACGTGTTGCTATGAAGCAATCCTCTAAACATCTCATTGCCCTCTTTTGTTGACTGCCGGCCACTATGAAGATCTTTTCCTTTTCCTGAGATCTTAAATCCTTTTTTCTCCGTTTTTCACTTCCCTGATGTATTGTTTTTCTGAAGTTCTCAAATGCAGTTCTGTTTGCCAATGCATGTTTTAAGAGATTATTTTGAGCCATTGTTGTGTGTGCAGGATGTGATGGATTAGACATGTATGTTTTTGTATTGTTAGTTAGATTTGTGTGCGGCCCTGTCCCACCTCAGTGGAGACATCGTCCTGTATGTGCTAAGTGAAATGAGAGAAGTCTCTGTTTTCTACATGAGCAAATAGTTGGAGTTTCTTTTTCAGTAACTGTGATTGAATAAATACGCTCATTTCCTACAGTATCTGTTTTGTTTTTAGCCATTTTTATCAACACTATAATTTCAACAATGCTTTACCCGAGACCATATATTGATCAGAAAGAGCTGAATAAGAAAGCAGTCTGAAGGAGAAAATGAGTCAAACGGTCCCTCTTGAGACAACAGCAGGACTATCTATAACTAATTATATTGTTTTAAAAATGTATGACCAAAGGATTCATTTTGGGAAATGTAGTTAGATGACAAGATTCATAACACTCATATGTATGAAGTGAAGACAGCAGCTAGTTAGCTTAGCATAGGGCTAAAAATGAACGCAGGGAAAGTCCTGCAAAGTCCCTCCCCTTTCGGTGTCCCTTATTCTGGAAAAAATATATTTTAGATAGTCTGTCAATTTAAAGGATAATTTAGCAAGTCGAGAAAGTCGCAGTTTGTCAGATTTGTTGTTGTATCATTTAGTTTTGTGTGAAACTGATGAGTAGACTACATCTCTCGTCTCGCATGTCTGAGTTCCACGTGCAAATGTAACGTCGTCTTACCTGATGTCTTTCATCCAGCGACTCTTTTCACCATAATGGTTGAAAATCAGCAACGTTTCACTGTAAGTCTAAACTGAATACTACCAGCCAACTAGGTGCAACATCCATAATCGCACGATAGAGGGAAATGATCTTTCTTCTTGCCCACAGCCCACGCAGAAGGAGATGAGCAGCTCCACGAGGCATCGTCAGGTCCCTGAACTAAGTTACCCTACGAAACACTCATGTGTTGTCTTATTACAGGACAGTCAAGGAAAGAGATGTGAAACAGTTTAAGTCACCATCATCATTTATTATCATTTAATAATTCATTCTGCTTAACCACTTATTCTTGTTCACTGTGGGCTGGAGCCAATCCCAGCAGGTTCTCCTGCCCACATAACACAATCACACGCTTATGTATGGATGACATGCAAACGTTGAGCCAGGAATATGTTGTTCTGGTTTAGTACAACTTTAATCTCACCTTTGTAGAAGTATTCAGATCCTTTATTTGAGAAGCAATACTGTGAAGATACTCGGCTTTCAAATTTCACATTTTTAAAGGTATTTTAGGATTTAGAATTTGCTCAACACATAAAGCAACACTTCAGTTTATCACGAACTAAATGGACATTTGGAGTTCTGTGGTTTTCAATGGACAGGAAGGGCATGAAAAATATAAAGTAACTAAAGCTGTCAGGCAAATGTATTGGAGTAATAAGTACAATATTTTCCTCTAAGATGTAGAAGTTACATAAAATGGAAATACCCAAGTGTAAAGTACAAGTACCACTGATAAGGGTGTAAAGTACAAGTACCACTGATAAGGGTGTAAAGTACAAGTACCACTGATAAGGGTGTAAAGTACAAGTACCACTGATATGGGTGTAAAGTACAAGTATCACTGATGGGAGTGTAAAATACAAGCACTACTAATAGGGAACTCAATATATGTTATGGGTCAACATTTAGTCAACGAGCACACAGCCCAGAAGTAATTACAGCAGCACAGCGAGCCGTCGGCTCTCGGGGATGATTGGCCCCCGGTCACAGCTAAGACTCGGGCTAGCTCCTCTCTTCAGTTCCCATGGTGCTCTCTGTTCTCAGGGCTATTTTCCGCCAGTTTAACCGCAGAGACACGATGGCGCCTGACAGGTGCAGATGGACAGCGCTAGGCTAAGTGACAGTGGCTTTCCCCCGGAGCAAGAGGAGAGGGAGCCCACGGCAGCACCCGGGAGAGGGACTGTTGTGTAATGGACTGTGTGTGTGATGAGGGTCATAAAACAGCCACATATTGCACGTGGTGGGTAAGAGGTTAAATCGATCTCCTCTGACACCCAGGAAGAATAACGACGCCTAGAAAAGAAAATGTTCCTCGTTTCCTTTGCGGACGTTGAATATTTGAACAACTCCCCAGAGTAGATTCATCATCATCACATGAAATCAACCGCCCGCCCTCCATCGGTGTTTTATTAGCTCCAGTATTAACACAAGAGGAGCTGTGACAGGCTGTGGATTCTTTGGCGTTTTCCAATATCGTACTACACGGAAACAAACAGAGAAAATTACAGAGATTATTTACACTTAATACATTGCACACTGCGGGGAACAGCTTTGTGCCAACAAAAGGGATCATATTTTAATGTACAACATAGTGTGTAATTCACAAAGACACTTTTAATCCCCCAGGGGTCGTGGGAGGATTTCCTTCTTGTTTCTTTTCATTGAATATCTGTGCATTTTTCTGAGTGAGGCTGCTGAGTCACTAAATCAAATCTCTCTTTATTCGGCTTTTATGGAGCATGAGTGGATTCTAGACAGCTTATAACGGCAGACATCTGACCCTGCAGGCTTCCTGCGAGCTGCTGGCAGATAAAGAATAGAAACAGAGAAAAACACTGTGTGGAGAAACATGTGACGCGTGTTTAGCTTCCTTTAAATTTGTAAGTCAAGTGATGAATCTAACAATACCACGAAGATTTAAAGCCCCTCTCACAGTTTACTCTGCTCCACCCCCACAGCCCAATATCGCGATGATTAGATGCAAGCATCCTCTCTGCCATGAGCTCACGTGATACATAAGAGCAGGGACTACTGAATATCTTTATTAACTTTAAAGACGAGCAGAATCTACATCAGTCAGTCAGTCTTTCAATTGTCAAAGACGGACACAGTCCGCCTGCTGGAGAGTGAGGTAACATTTTCTCTGTAAACTTTGGTCATCTCTTTTATGAAAATATGGAACATTTTAAACACTTCTGTATTTCACTGTACGAACGCTAAACAAACACTTTCCCAAAAGGCAACAGCTCACATAGGCTGTAAAACTGAATAGCATCTCCTACGCTATGAAGTATAAAATACTAAATAAATAGAATAATACTAAATCTGTGTGTGCAAAAGAGTGTCCACCTTGGCTATGTGCCAATGTAAGCAATTACTTCTTTAATTGTTGAATCTCGTTCTGCTTTTGAGTCTAAAGCAGAGACTGTATACAAGAAGTGGACGTAGTCATGGTGACGTCACCCATTGGTTTGTGGACTGATGTTTTGAAGCCTCGAATTTGGCGATTTTGGCCGTCGCCATCTTGGCTTTTTGCAACTAATGGAAGTCCATATTTGGACTGCAGAAGAGTGACGTAGAGAAGCCGTTTGAGTCTCTGGTAGCGGCAGCGACCTGTCAATCACAGTAAGCCACGCCCTAAAGCACATCCTGCTTTATGGTCTGTTTGACTCTAAATGGACCATCATTTACTAAATGAACATCATGCTGTATTGAAGAAGACTTGAAACTAGAGATTGAGACCATAAACTCATGTTTACAATGTTTACTGAGGTAATAAATCAAGAGAGAAGTAGAGTCATTTTCTCATAGACTTCCATACAATCTGACTTCTTTTTCGCCCCCTGCTGGCCAGTAGAGAACATACACGTTTTAAGACACTTCTTCATTGGCTTCACTTGTCAGAACCGGAGGTTGCCGCCTGGTCCTAAGGCTGCATGAAATCAGTACGTCTGGGTGATGCCGTCAAATGTGCGCTAGCATGTTGCATGCGTTTCCATTCACGTCCCCTCCAACCGGCGGAGCAACGCCGACACGCCGTCCTCTTCTTTTACACGACTCTCTGTTTTGTAGCTGACCGGGAACCAGCAGGAGGGTCGTCCAGCGGCCTCGTGTCAGAGGTCAAGCGCTCATGTGTTGATCTGTTTCTATTCAGGTTAGTAACTGTAATGGGAGATCCTTAAGAAGCCTTAAGAGAATTCACAGTTTTGTCAGTTGACCTTTCTCCCGTATTCACCTCTTGATGACACTGCTGATGATCTCGCCCTCTCTTTATTTAAACCACATCAGTGCAAGTCGAGCCTGCTGGCAGCGACGGCCTGCTGTATGCGGAATGAGCTTTCAGGTGGATTATTGCAGGGAGCTTCGTATTCTGATGACGCCGCCGCGCCGATTTCGATTTCTCCAAAAGAGAGCTTGGACTCACTAATGTGTTTCTGGCTTTCTTTTCTCTACAGAAACAACGTGCTGCTGTGAGCGAGGGGGTGAGGTTAATCTGTATGTGTTTGAAGTCAGGGCTGTGCCTCATTGACTCTCTTCAACTCTATCTCTTTTGCACACACATATATCAGCGCTTTGAACTGTGACTAAAGCTTTCTCTGCGTCTCTCTCTTTGCCCCTCTTTGATCTGTGTTAAAAGGTTAAGGTGACTGTGGGGGATCGGGCAGGGCAGGGAGTGCGTAAAGTTCACCTTAGTTTAATCAAAATTTTCACCTCGTTGGCACAGAGCACAAACACCTTCACTAGTACATGACTGTTTTTATAACGAAGAAGTCCCACGCCAATATTTCTCACAGCACAGGTGATCATATGACACAGGTGAGCTCCTCTGCAGAGACAAGATCATAAAATGTAGCTAAAAAAGACGTAATGTGCAGTTAGTTGGGAGAGGTTACATTGGTAAATGGTAAGTACTTTCCACCCACTCAAAGCTTTAACACTACATGTCATCATTCACACACTGGAGGATTAAGTGTCTTGCCCAGGTACACATCGACATGCGACTAGTGGAGCCGGGGATCGAACCGCCGATCCTCTGATTGAAGGAAGACCCTGTTCTCTACTGAGCCACATTGGAATGTCTAACAATGCCTGGAGAAAATTTGGTTCGGACATTGTCCAGAGTTTCCCTTTCACACATGTAGCACACGACATAAGATTGTCCGTGTCTAACGCGTTCTCATCTGCTGGAAATACTCTGTTAGGTTTAGACGAGGGTTGGCGCCTGGAGGCAGGACATGATGCTGATTACGCCGCTGTCACGTAATCGCATCGTCTATTGGTCACAAACAGCCGAGTCTCTTGGCGCTCCTTGAATTTGTCCGTCAATTTCCACACCGGCCCTCACCGACAAGTTCCCAAATTTCGTCATCTGTCCAGTTAGACATTTTATGTCTTCCTGTAAATTACCCTTCTTCCATTCAATCTCAGATTTAGTGTTTTTCCGGTTTTGCCCCAGTCCCCACCGCCCACTCACTCGCTGTGAGTGCTTACATTGGGTTGGCGGTTCCCATTTCAACTGCCACCTTTACGCTCCTCAGTTTCTTTAACTTAAGTTTGTTGGTTGAACTAAAAGCACTGAAAAAAGTTAGTTCTTCAATCAGAGCCACTACTCTCGTACAAATGCATTTCTAAAGCTCAACATTTGAAGACATTCAAGCTGTTTCACGTTGCAATTCTCCTGCAGAAAGAAGCACATCTACATTTTATTCAGAACACGGAACCAGATTTCTCCCCCCCCCCCCCCCACCAGCAGAGAAACCTTACTTGGATGTAAAAGACAGGTATGTCACTAGATTTTTCAGCCAAGCACTCCCCCCCCCCCCATTCTTCAGATGAGGCCCAAACAGCATCGAGGGCTCAACAGGAAGCCGTGGCACCCTGCTGCTTCGAACAAACTTCAGCGCTGCTGCTGCTTTGCTAAATGTCACAAGAAAATACGAAGAAAGTTTTCTTCAGTTGGAATCTGATTGGAAGCTCATGCTGTTTTTGAGACGTCAGCCTTGGCACATTATCATTAGCATCATTTCCCCACCGAGCGGTTCCGCGCAAACTCCTGCGTGGGAATTAGAGAACACACAGATCCCCGTGCTCATTACTACTGTGGCGGCATACACCTGTGTGTGTGTGTGTGTGTCTGTGTCTGTGTGTGTGTGTGCGAGAGTGACTTATTATGGTGATGCACTGCTCATCATTGTTATAGCGGTGCACATGAGGGAGGGTCCGTGTGTTCAGTGTGGTTAACGAGACAGCTCTTCAGCAAGCTTCAGCATCCCCTCGTCATGGCGATGGATGGCTGCTCCGCTCTTCACCTCTTCCCATTGTTTCATTCCTCATCTCTCAGTCTGCCGGGTTTCTCGTGGTTTCTTCCCCACGTCATTTAGCCACCACTTTTTCTCTCACACAATTCTTTTCTCTGCTCTTTCCCCCCCCTCATCCATCCGGTCTGAGCCATCTCCATCCATCTGTACGTCTTACCCCCTGACCCAGGGGAGCCAAACAGAGACATCAGCATAAATAAGGTATGAGGTGGTGTACCATTACCACATACCCAAACACACACACACACACACACACACACACACACACACACACACACACACACACACCACTGGCATCTCCACACTCTTCCATCAGGAGGAGGGGAGCGCAGGGTAAGGGTTCCCAGGGGAAGATGTTCATGTTTTCCTTGAAGGAGGGAGACGCCAAGAATCCCAGAAAAACAATTGAGAAGACGGGGAATGAATTCAGCGAGGCTGGGAAGAGCTATAAACACACTTATGAATAGAACGCGCTGATGGTTAATAAATCTTTAAACCCCTGGCTATAAATGAGAAACAATATTGCAGAAACTACTCCCGGTGATCAGTGCTGAAAAATGTATAGGACAATTAGCGGTCTGGGTATTAATATTGGAATAAATACAGGATTTACAATGGCTTACTGTTTGCCCAGCTGTGAGGCAGCCATGAATATTTCACCCCTGGATGAGTAAGTTCTGCTCTGTGTGAATATTTTACGATGTGGATTTTAACCACTCTCCGTTGTAATTCTCTGAAAGATTGAATACCTCCGTCGAATATCATTACGTGCTTGTTTGAAATGACCCGCAGAATAAAAAGAAGGGGAGGAATCACACTGCCGAGTACACACACACACACACACACCCCTGGGCGACCAGAGCATTATTACCTCATAAATCATGCATAAATCACTTGATCATCTGCAAAATAAAGCTCAGAAATCATGCGTGTCTTTTAAAATCTCTTCATGTATGCTGCTGAGTTTTCACGTATTGTCGCTGTGACATTGTAGCCGGACTAATGGCGTCGCTCTAGTGACGGCACTGTTGTATAACGTTACATTATTCCCAAAACCAGCAACATTAGCATCCTCACGTGCAAGGCCGCAATAAGACACCATTGGCCCCGTGGCTACGACTTTTTCAAGTTCACCAAAAGCTCACTGTAGGCCAATATCACTCATAATACACACATATATGCGCTTAAACACACACACACACACACACACGGAGAGAGAGAGAGAAACTTCTCTCTACAAGCTCTCACCCTTCACTCAGTCAGTCAGTCAGTAACAGCAACAGATCTCAGTCAGGTGTGGAGCTGCTAACATGTGTCTCTCTTGCAGTGGCAGGTTGTGTTGGAGTAAAAACCCCGCTGCCGTTGCGTCTTTACGCACCGAGCATCCTGCTGTGCCCCCCTGCCTTGTTCCCGTTCAGTCAGGAGTAGAACACAAAGTCAGGCAGGATTCTTTTCTCCCCCAGTGAATTGTATTCGATTCATTGATTCATTCTAAAATAGGATTGGCTCATATCTTGGTCAGCTCTGCCATGAACGTGTCAGCAGCATAGGGAGGAGTGGGAGACACAAGTGACGGTATCTATGGCGCTGACATTGAGGACAGATCAGCGCACTTTCGCTCTTTTATATTATATATTTATGTTATAATATGTATGGGTTCCCTGTGGGGTTAAATTATTCTAAATGTCCCGTAGATGTGAATGGGAGCGTGAATGGTTGTTTGTCCAATGTCTGCTGAGATCGTCTCCGGCCCCCCCCCCCCCTGCTACCCTGGAGAGGCTAAGCGGTTACAGATAATGGATGCTGCGGTTAGCTCAGTCTGTGGAAGGGAGACAGCAGTTACTGTGTCTTACGGTAAAGATAAAGAGTGCAAACATCGCTCAGGCTCTGTGATCAGTGCTTTGCTGATCAGTCTGACTGTCACGGGGCATGATGAGGACTCAAAGGCAGACAGTCAGGTGTAGTGAAAAAAGGTTTTAATGAAAACCAAAAACAAACAGGGAATCCAGGGACAAGACAAAAGACGAGGGGGAAAATCCGGCAGGAAAAGGCAGAACAGGCAGACTGGAAAACCGGGAACAGGACGAGCAAAACGGGCGGGTAGGGAGGAAACAAACAATGATCTGGCAGTGAGTGTGTGTGAGGCAGGGGTTTAAATAGTGAAGGAGGCAGAGTGAGCAGGTGAGAGTAATGAGCTGATGAGGTGAGTGTGACTGGCAGGTGCACTGAATGAACTGATTAGGTGAGTGAGGAGCTACAGAAAGAAACAAAGACACAGAACACACAGGGCAAAGCCTGATCGTGACACTGACATGTGTTTTAGAGTTTGCGTGTGAGAGAAAACACCAACTTCTTTCACTGTTTGTCTTTGTCCAGAGAGAAAACAAACAAACATCAAGCAGGTGTTCAGAGTTAAAGTATTGCAGATGTCATAATGAGTGCTGCAAACATATTTACCTCTAAACAGTAATTGGTTTCCATAAAGTTGTCTTATGTCTAAATGCTGTCTGTATATAAGCTATCATGACATAGAGCAATGAGTTTGCTTCCCCCCACCGGGACAACCAGTCTGTTTAAAGCAAAAGGAATCCAGTTCACCGCTAGTAAGTATTTTTTACTAAAAACTAAGAAGAATTGGAGAAAAGACGAATGCAGTGTTCAGACGTGCAAAGCTAATTAGAGACCAGTCCACACAGACTCAAAGCTGCAACTGCTTCCAAAGGTGCATCTCCTAATTACTGACTCAGCAGGGATGAATTCTTCTGCAAGCATGTAGTTTATATTTGTAATTAGGTTCCAAATAACAGAACAAGATGGCAACAAAGCAGCAAGGACGAACTGACAGGAAGGAAAATGGTCTGGTTAAATATCTGGAGGACTGACGAGGAGAGTGGGGACAGGTGAGCAGGTGGGCGGGGCAATGTCAGGTGATGGGTGGGGAAAGGAGGGAAAGTCCTAGGGTGAGAAATGTAGAGAGTGACCCAGTGAAACGTGTAAACATCCAACATCTTTATCGACGCTGTATCTTTATTAAGACAGGCTGAACCATCCACTGTCTTCTGTAAGGACTGTTTATAAAGAGTGTTACCTAGCAGACAGTGTCGCTATCAATCACTGTGGATTAGTATTAAGATGCAGTTGTGTAAATATGTGTAATTATATTAATGGAAGTACAAGTATACAAAGCTAGAGAACGTTTTCTTCTGAGGCCCCACTTTTATAAAATGATAGAGCAATTCACAAGAGGTCTTATCGATAAGTCGTGAGAAGATCTGTGTGTAAATCGACGCTCCTGGCCATTTGAACTGCCATTCCCTCATCACCTTATATTCTCTTAAGCAGGTGAGCACCTGACTGAACACAGCCGTACTTTTAAACCTGCTTGATCCCATGAGAGGTTGACCTTAACCGAATGTACTGGAACACATGAATGAGGACAACGCTTGCTGACTGTAGCGTTTGGAATATTTAAACTGCACTGAAGGTGGAGTTGGCATAATGACCGGCTGCCTTGGCGGGGTTTAGCATCTTAAAGGAAACAGTGAGGTCAGCGGCTGACAGGCTGACAGGCTGCCGTGCTAGAGACACAGGATCATTGCAGGAGTCAGGAGCATCAGCTGTGCCAGCCTGGTTGGCAGCTCTTCAGGCAACAATAGCCAGGACTCCGAGACCAGACAGGTCAGGGCGATCTCATGTCACCCAGCAGTCTGCTTTCCACCAGAAGAGACAGGCTTATTTTCATTATTCATACCTCTCAGCCCTGTGATCTCTTTCCATCAAAGTATCTTGTAGCAGGAGCAAATGGCACATCCACGGGCTTGAAGCACAGATGCTCACAAGTCTAAGTCAGGTCTCGAGTCTTTGAGCTAGTGTCCAAGTCTCAAGCCTTTGAGCAAGAGTCCAAGTCAAGTCTCAGGTCTTTGAGCCAGAGTCCAGGTCAAGTCTCAGGTCTTTGAGCCAGAGTCCAGGCCAAGTCTCAGGTCTTTGAACTAGAGTCCAGGTCAAGTCTCAGGTCTTTGAGCTAGAGTCCAGGTCAAGTCTCAGGTCTTTGAGCTAGAGTCCAGGTCAAGTCTCAGGTCAAGACCAAGTTAAGACCAAGACCAGACCAGTGTTTCAGATCAACTTGAGGAGTGCCTCTGGATTACATGTCATGTGTTGGACGTGACTCAGTCTCAACCCCTCAAAGTCTTGGTCTTGTCTCGGTCTTGATACATTCTGGTCTCGGTCATGACTTGGTCTTGCTTAAGGTGGTCCTGACTACAACATTAAGGTATCGTCACACGAACACCAGTGTTAAATATTTTCACTTCAATTGAAGCCTAAACAACCAATGAGATCCAGATTGTTGTATTTATTCACAGCACATATTAAAACTGATGACATCACATCGTTTTTCAGGGACAGACTTTGGGACATGACGTGACCGGGCAGGAAAGTGAACACGCATACATACTGTGTCATGCAAACCGCCATTAGCAGCCACTGCAGCTCCGGTATCCGGGCTGTCTGCCCCGCAGGCACCGCCGTCACATCGCTCACCTGCAAAGATGTGACAGAGCGCTGCAGAGAGAGAGCAGCAGCCCCCTCCACGCAAATCTTCACAGCAGCCGCGTCATATCAAAAGGACCACACGGAGCGCTCACATGAATGTTGGAGAACTGTTGAACTCAAGCTGTTACTGAGTGAACGCAGGCTGCATGAAAGAATAAGGGAGTGTGTATTGTTTTTTTGAATTATACAGAACGATGACCACAAACATTTTTTTTTGTAGCCATCGTTTTTTGAACCGCTATTCTTTTTATAGCTCTAGCTGTAAATGTGGCAACGGTGCACACGGTTCACAGAGTCTCCTGGGTGGAGGCTTACTCATTTTGGGACAGGAAACAGCCGACGTCTCCAACTGGTTTCTACCCAATTTGTTTGTCTGGCTCCCAGCCTGCAACTCCACTACAATTAGTTAATACTTTCCGGCGAGTCTGGGCTGAGACACATTTTGTAACACACTCTGTGTCCTCTCTGTGCTTATATTCTCCTTCCAAGCACTAACGCTGTTATTAATACGATGCTTTTATCAGGAAATTGAATACCGAGCGAAGACGCAGTTGCTCTATGTGGGTTAGTGTGGACTACAAGTTAAAAAATGTGCTGTGCAGGCTGTGGGTTGGAGATCCTCTTCATGAAGTGTGACCCCTTCAAGAACTATGTTTCTCCATTGGGTTCTGTTTTCCTCCCAGTGACAGGTTTCAACATGGAACTTGTCCTTGACCTCCAGGGCCCCACTGGACTGTTGAGGCCAGAGGATGTGTTTTAGTAGGCATTAGTCAGGGCTCACTATACGGCCGGCCTGTAGCGGTGGCAACCAGTGTGTGTCATTTCAATTTAGATTTACAGTTGACAGTGTGTACATATAATCCAAGATAAGGCAGCAAAGGGCCGTGCTATAATCTATGAAGACGTGAATACTGGTCGTGATCAGGGTTGTCATTTATAAAACGTGTGATCCATTCCAAAAGTTACCTAAGCACAAAAAACAACAGTGATCATCAACAATCTTCCCCTCATAAATCACAACCAATTAGATCAATATGAGCCTCATATTCTGCTCAAATTCGCTCTCAGGATTTATAAATAAGGACTATTGTGACTTGGGTCATGATGGTTTGTCATTTTTTAAAAGTGGGTCGCCAGAAAGAGAGTTCACGAAACACTGGTCAACAGCCTTGCTAGCGGCTGTGTGTGTGTGTGTGTCTTTGAGCTCTGTGCTAATGTCATTATGCTGACATAATGGAAGGCCAAAACTGTGAGTGTACCAGTTTTGAAGATGAAAAAGGAATTGTGTCAGTAGATCCAAGCAACATCTGTCAACATCTCAGTGTGCTTCATCAACCCAGTCGACTTAGAGAATGTTGGCATCGTATGTTTATGCAAACCAGCGGATGCTGTGAATGTCGGCGTTTCCGAGCCAAAAATACGTTCATGAATACGTTTCATAAGAGTCTCGTATCACGCTTCAAGAAACACCGAACACCACGTGGTTAACTTTGTAAAACTATTGGTTAAACGTGGTTCACGTGTTAAAACGACGTAACGAGACGACGTAACGAGACGACGTAACGAAACAACGTAACAAAACAACATAACGAACCAATGTAATGCAAAAATCGTAAATAAATAACAGACGCCCTGAGCTCTTACGTAACATTATGTCACAAGTGTAAACTCAATGTTTACTTTGGACGTTTGACCCATCCACCTGCCCTGAGTGGACTGTTTAGCTCTTTGTACTACTTCACATTGCTCATTGTAATGTCTCACTTTGCTCTGCCGAATGCAAAAATGTGCACATAACAAAGAAAAAAACTCAGAATTTCCATGGTTTCCAGAAACGTACAATGCCAACATTTGTTCCTGGCGACAGGGCTTCATCAGCCTTTTTCATTGATAGCACTGTAACAGACAGATAAGGCCACATCCTGTTCAAGCCTGTTAATCAAAACTTGTTAGCAAGTGTTCCATCACATCACAGAGGAGCTGTCGCATTCAAAATCAGGGCTTAGCGCTGCAAATGTCGAGCTCAGAACGACTGAAAGGGAAACAGATAAGGGAAGAAAAGAGGAGCAGAAATCAGGCTGTAAAAGAAGAGCAGAGGTTCGAGGCATTGACCTATCTCTGATCCATTTTCCCTGCTCCATAGTGAGAAATATGGAGAGCAGCTGAGCTCCCTGCTTACAGCTTTTTATTTATGTCTCTCCATCGCCTGCTGTGAAAACATCATTATTAGCTGATGGGCACAAGCAGAGAATGTGTAAATATTCTTTCAATTGCCGGCGGCCTGCGGCAACAATCAGAGAGAGGAGGACTGAGCCACTCCATTCTTTTACATGAAGTGTGGTAATAGTGTCATACTGTGGAATTAGCGAGTACAAGAACCAACGCATTTTCCATTGCAATCACGTTTTCAGATTTTTCACCCATTCAATTTAAAAAGTCACATTTTCTCATAGCAAGCTGACGGAGTCCGGGAACTGTAGTCACACAGGAGTCATTTACAATATTTACTTTCAACCATTGTTTGATTTTATACATGGGCCTTGAACAGTCATGAACTTGGAAGTTACTTTAGATAAATGTGAGTCCTGTGATAGCATCAGGCGGCAACCATGAGTTCTGGTGAGTGAAGCCGATGCGGAAGTCTTAAAACCTGCATTCTCTCTACTGACCATCAGGGGGCGACTCCTCTGGTTGTATAGAAGTCTATGAGAAAATGACTCTACTTCTCACTTGATTTATTACCTCAGTAAACATTGTAAACATGAGTTTATGGTCTCAATCTCTAGTTTCAAGTCTTCTTCAATACAGCATGATGTTCATTTAGTAAATTATGGTCCATTTAGAGTCAAACAGACCATAAAGCAGGGTATGCTTTAGGGCGGGGCTACTGTGATTGACAGGTCGTTGCCGCTACCAGAGACGTATATGTCACTCATCCGCATTCTAAATATGGTAACTTCTGTTAATTGACGGCAAAAAAACAACATTGGGACAGCTGTAATCCAAGATGGCGACAGCGAAAGCGTCGAACTCAAGGCTTCAAAACGGCAGTCCACAAACCATGTCCACTTCTTATATACAGTCAGCAGATAGTTAAGCTAATGTAAAATCTGATACATCCCTAATAAGGGAGGAATAAATGTCCTTGTTTCCTGTTTGTCCTATTTCTCCCAGAGAGCAGGACTGTGACTCACATATCCATGTCATGGGCCTCAAGGTATTAACAGCAGACCGGTATACATCTTGTTATTGTCCATCTTCATTGCTCCGATAATGACCTTCACCATACTGCTGCAATAGCCATTACTGAAGAGTCATGGGTGACCGGCTGCTTTTACGTTCACATCGCTCCTCTCTCTCTCACACACACACACACACGCACATATTAAATTGTGTTTTGAGCCTGAATGGGAGACATATAGTCATATGGAAGTGCAAACAGGAACAAGGCTAATGTGGTCTTTCAGCAGTAGACGCAGTGCTGCACATCAGACACCGTTTCCCTCTGAGACGCTTCAGTTTAAATTGATGACAGCGGCACACACTTGGTTGAGTGAGAAGTGTGTACAATCCACATAATAAAAGAATGGAGCTGCTTCACGTACACTTCCATTGATTTACCCATTGCATGATGTGCCCTTCTCTGCATAACAATATTGAGTTTGTGTAATCCTAGAGGAGACAAAAAGAGGAAGACGGCCGCTGCTAGATGGCACTGCGGTAGTGTTTGCCGCCATTTTGGGCTGAAAACGTAAAATGTATGTAAATACGAGGATCATTTTATTTGAGGTGCATCAATTTCTCCGTATGAACACTTAAATAGACTTAATTTATGTCTCTATGTCCCATACGTTGTAAAGTTCACAAATAGTTTTTGTATATATGTATCAGACCAACAGGACTGTGCCGCCCTCCACGCTCATATGACCTTTGATTGAGACCATAAACTCATGTTTACAATGTTTACTGAGGTAATAAATCAAGTGAGAAGTAGAGTCATTTTGTCATAGACTTCTATACAACCAGAGGAGTCGCCCCCTGATGGTCAGTAGAGAGAATGCAAGTTTTAAAACACTTCCGCATCGGCTTCACTCTGTGGAACCGGAGGTTGCTGCCTGTATGAAACCTGTACCGTGGATGTAATAACTTCTCTGCTCCCGGCTAGTAGCACAACGTAAACAGAATTTGAGGACTATTTACTAACACACAGGGCAAAAGCCTAGGGTGTGACCTCTCAAGCATTGGTTATAATCGCGCGAGGCTCGTGTGCTCAACCTGTTCGTTGCGGTTTTCTCCGAAACGCCCGAGGACGTAGAAACAGAATATCCTGTGAAGGACAAAAATGCCATAAATCAACCTCCGCAATGGTGAGGAGGAATTATAGTTAACTGTAAACTCATCTCTCATATTCCTGGACTACTTTATTGTCTTTATAAAAGCCCTGTAAAGAAATAATTCAAGTATTACATGTTAATGAAATAAAGGTTATATTCAGGTAACTGAATATAAGTCAATGTTAACTGTTGGTTTCACGTGGGACACAAACAGTGGTCTCCTGGGTCAAAGTCCTGTCCGTCCACCCCGACCTCCTCGCTATGCAGACTTTGTTGCTCGGAGCATCTAATAATGGATGAGTTTACATTGGAGTAACTTTAAAGCCTGGTGCATCTAAGACGCTGAAAATAAAATGCACGCCGGGTCTGCTCCGTCGACCACTTTAAGGTCGAAACTTACGCAAGAGGTCAGAAGAACCACAAGTGAACCAATCAAACAAAAAGGCCATACGCTGCCAAAATCCAAAAGAGAATTAAGAGAAAATCCAAAGTCCAAAAATTTGCAAAATGAAATAAAACAGGATCAGGTACACCGGGATAAGTAGAACAAAGGGAGACACAGCCAGGAGACATAGCAGACAAACCGACAACTGACAGTTAAAAGACGGGACTATAAATACACAAGAAACTAATCAGAGAACAAGACACAGGGGGGACACGAGGGCAGGCTGAAAGCTGATTGGTGGAAGAAAGAAAAGGGAACAGAGCGAGGCTGACGAGACTAATCTAACACAGGTGATCCACAGAAAAAGGAGGGAAAAAAACACAAAGACAGGAAGTCAAACAAACACGGAACACAAGAGCAGAGGACTTCAAAAATAAAACAGGAAACAGACTAAAGAAAAATCAAGATCATGACATCTGCGCCACCATTCGCAGTAAGTGGCTTCCTCGCACACACTCACATCTTTCCAAAGGTAAAGAAGGCCTGATGTACCCTTGTGCTGGACTTCAGATACGTTTTCTGATCACTTAGGTTCAATGGAATATGGCTCCCTCTGTAATTCCTTAACTCAGGCAACTATTTCTCTATAACTGAAACGAAAAATGAACCAAAGATAGTTTACTCAACAGCAATGTTAAACCAGTTATTAAAACTCTGGCTCGCCAGCCTGACCCGTCCCCCACACATGATCTCTGCAGATCAAACCAATTATCACGGAACAATCAGTCATCTTAAAACAGCTACGTCTCCCTCTGAGGAGGCTTGTATCAGGTTTTATAATATATAAGATATATAATCTTATCTTGTCTTCTGCATGGTGTTCTGGCTCCATCCAGTTTGGGAGGAAGCTGGCACGGGGATTGGTGGGAGGATACGGGGTGAACTGAACTCCACTTCCAATCCGGTTCAAAGTTGTGCATAGGACTGAGATGACTGAGGCAGCAATGTTTAAATGTTTAGCTATGAATCATGCTCGATGTCTAAGCCCCATCAGACACACTGTGTTCTTTTCTTGTTCGTTCTCATTGCTGCTTTTGGAATCAGCTCTGAGCTCCTGGGCCTTATGGAAATAAACAGCTGATGCTTCAGCTTTTTGCATCCCTGATTGCTCGTAGAAGAATTGAATTGAATTGGAAATGCCCTAATCCTCCTCTTCCTCCTCTTCCTCCTCTTCCTCCTCTTCCTCCTCCCTGGTGGCTCAGGGATCTCCATTCATTTTTACACAAACATATCAAATACACTCGGAGAGGATTGACAGCCCAATCTCTTTTGTTGTGTGTTTTTTCTTCTCCTCCTAACTTAACTGTCAGTTAGCTGCTGTGCATGTGCACAATTATTTTTCTGCAGCTGTCGGGGTTAACAATGGACTTTTCTTTACTTGCCACCCTGGCTTACTGTGTGACCATGGCAACCACAGAAAATGGTTAGTGTAGAAAATAATGGAGGACCACCACTGACCCAACATGGAGTCAGAGAAACGTCAGCCTTCTGGTGTGGGCCAATAAACCGTGTTCTTTAGCTAAACTTGCTATTTGAATGGCATTATATTGTAAACGCTTTATTTGATTTAGAGCTACGTTCTACTTTCTATACCTGAAGAATAACAATAACCTGCAGCATGTAGTTCATTTCATTGATAGCATTGGATGCTTTTTTACCCGCTGTAAATGATCCTATACAAAATATCTATTTTTCAATGAAGTTTTATTGCACATTTTCTGAAATGATACAAAACAGACATTCAACAGAGAAATTCAAAAGACAGCAATGCATTAAAGAAACATAAAGAAACAGACATACGGACTGCAGCGGGGTATGCAAAGGCCACAACGTTCACCTTTCCACTCGTCATGCAATAGAGCTGCAACCATTAGCCGACTAATCGCTTTGTCGTTCCACAGAAAAACATTTTTGCAACCATCTTGACAGTTGACCAATCGTTAAAAGTAATATTTTAAGCAAGACTTGCAAAGAATGCGGCTTTTTTTGTTTTTGTTTTTTACCAAAACAAAGTGACGTAATTCTTTGAATGAACTACATGTTGCAGACTATTTTGTTATCACTCCAAATATTTGAGAGGGGGGTGAAGTTGCAGTGAAGGAACTAGGATTCATGACCTTTTGTTATTGCACCGTGTTGGCTGCCACCCTGCGTCTGACATCGTGTGAAGGGGTTTCCTGAGGTCCAGCGTTTCAAATCAGCCAATCCATGTGTTTCTTTGTTATTGGTCATCGTCTCATCCACGTTGCAATCATTCCCTCCGACTTCGGTTGCTTTCTTTTCTAGATTTCCAAACACAATCCTGCTGTTTTGAACCACTGTCCTGTAGCAGTGCAGCAGGCTTTGTATGGCTGTCATTTAATCCAATGTAACCCAGATGGGGCTTAAATGAGCTCGACCAAAATATATGGCCAAGAAATGAATGTTATCTAAAAACCAGTGGCAGCCAGCTCACTTTTGGTGGTTTGACGCATGGGTGGGGAAGCAAAACATTCAATGTAAGAGAGATCAAGTGGGGATAAAGACGGGATCACACGTTTCAGCCATTTCTCATTAGAGCCATTTATTCAGTGATGAAAAGAGCGAGCCATAGAAAATGTCATTAATCCACGAAGTTACGACTGGAATGTTAATTCAGAGCGGGCATAAAACAGCTCCAAGTGATATCATCTGTGCTCTTCACCAGACCCAAATACCAGAAGACGGTTTTGTGACAGTTCAGCTCTAGAAACGTGTCGCTCAGACTGAAGAGCCTCAGCTCTCGTTCTTCCTTAATGACACTTGAGTTTTATCCAATTTTCAGCTTCAGTACGCCGCTGTGCATTTCAACAATGTGCAACGACAGGCACTTGAAAAAAACGAAAAAAAACAACATAAAAAATAATGTATCTATATTTGGTCTATTTTCATCAAAAGGCTTCCAGGAGCCAGTCCAGAAGCTATTTGCTGACAGACATTTTTAATCCCTCGATTAGAAGCAGAGAAGCTTATCTCATAAAAACAGACATCCGAATCAATCACTTAATCTGCCGCTTGCTCTCTGTAAAATATTTAAATAGAAAATAAAATAGACTTTGCTTCTTTCCCTTCTTTTAAATTGTTTAGGGGAAAAAAAAAAATCAGCTCACTTGGCTGCGAGGAGGAGCGGGGGAATAATTAGTCTCACATTTACCTCCCATGAGGGGACACTTGGAGAGACATTAGTGAGCGCAGACGGACTGGATGAAAAAACACGAGTATATTCGGAGTGACAAGCGTCCCCTGTCAACAGACTGAGCTTCGGGGACATATTTGTGTGCTGCTGATAATCAATAAATAATAATAATAATAATAAACAATTAGCACAAGTTACACACTTTGGAGGTGAGAGCCTGCGTGTGATTGCCGATGCTTCTTGCGTTGACACAGCTATCACCTTGAGGTTTGTTTGACTCTTCTCCAGGAGCAGAATCATTTCGTATGCGCGCTTTGATGGCAGTACGGATGAGATCGCTTCCTAATAAAAGCATCCTTTGTGAGGAGTCTATTACGTTGTTAGTAAAGGCTTTATTAATGGTTAATTAATGCCTCATAGAGCAGTTATCAGCCCTTAATAAGGACAGCATTTGGGTTGCAGCAGGACAGTTGTTCATGATGAAGACATCTGTGATGGACCAAAGAGCTGCGTCTTCATTGTTATTAGAGCTGCTTATTCATAACTTAACTATGACTATAATAAAAGGTAAATTAACATTTATTAATTATTTGACTCTTGATGACACCAAGTAGAGAGCTTTTTTCCAACCCATTATTAATGGCTCAGAAGTGATCTATAAAATCATTAGTGAATGATTAATAAAGTCATATGTTACAACTTAGAAACCTGTAATAACGAGCACCTCAGTGGAACGTCTTTAAATCCTGTTCTCTCTTTTGAACAAAAAAGACAAAATCATCCCAAAAGGATTAATAATAATAATAATAATGCATTATACATTTAGTTTTTTGTTTTATGACGGCATTTGGTCATATTTGCATAGAACAGTAATCATGGTCGGGGAGCCTGTTTGGTCGTCGTTCTGCTAACAGAACACTGTGTGTGTGTTTGGCTTGTGAGCTTAAGCTAGCAGCTAGCTTTTACATGGCGGCTTGGTGCCTTCGCCAGCTTAGCTGTCAATCCGACATGCAAACTGACCCTCACGCTCAGAGACTTGGAGGCTGAAGGAGAACTCTCTTCTTCTCCACACAATTTGAAATTCAGAGCATAACTCCCCCTCAGGTAAACACTGTTAGCTCTGTCTGCACTGTTGCCCTTGTTTGCACTGTTCGCGCCGTAAGCACCGTTAGCTTCTAGCACCGATAGCTGCTAGCACCGTTAGCTTCTAGCCGTCGGCTCAGCTGTCGTCATGTTGAGGGCGGTGTGGAGGCAATCTCTCAATCATGGACACGCTTGGAATTTCCAATTGATCACTTTTAAGTAAACCAAATATTAATAATTATTTTGAAAATCACTTGTGACGTGAAGTTTGACTGCAAACCGAATGACTTTTTGGATTTAAGTTGGACTTTCACATATAATATCACCACTGTTAGATTGCTCCATGGACCCTGAGGTTGTGGATGTTGTATTCATTGTAACCCCTTTTCTTTTGCCTTACATTCTGATGCTTTTAATGGTTTTACGTGAAGCACTTTGAATTGCCTTGTTGTTGAAATGTGCTATACAAATAAACTTGCCTTGCCTTAAAAAAAGGGTGTTTGTTTTGAAGATCCAGCGTGTCTGCAGTGCTCCCGGACTAGCGGAACCATTGCAGCTGTGATTAACCTGAATTATGTGGTCAACTTGTTGGGTTCAGCTAGCTCAGTCACAGGTCCCTCTTGAGCTGCAGTTTCATGTCTCTGATGTGCCGGAGGAGAATCTTCCCCCTGTGCTCCAGAGTGCGGATGAGAGGCCTGAGACCGCTGGCCCCGCCTTGGCTGTCCCAGAATTCCCTGTCCGTGTAAAGGGAGCGTAGAAGAAGACTCTCGAGACAGCCTGACTGGAGCACCGACACCGCTCTCTCTGGAAACCTGACGACAGAACAGCATCGTATTTGATGTGTTGTGGCTTCAAAACAAATGCGTAAACCCTTCCTGGAAGTTTCTAGAGGCGGTAATGTTCTCTGTACACCTCAATATGAGAGTATTGCACCGATTGTTTTTCTTGCAACCTTTCCTACTAAATTAAATTCCCATACAACTAACTTTTTATTGTGAATTATAAAATGGTCGGTCCCCACCCTGTATCCTTGCTGCAAGTTGAGTACCACTGATGTACAGTAACTGGGAATGCACAACCAAGTCCCCAGAATAAAATATTTGGCATTGTAAGTTTACAAAAAAAAGAAAGTGAATGTTTCAGAATCAAAAAATGCGTTTCAACAATTCTAAACACGTGTATGTCATCAATATAGGGTTAAGCTATTTGGTTAGGTACAGTAAAAGGTCATGTTTTGTGTTAAAATAAGTAAAAATACATCACTTTTGGTTTAGCACAGGACATGAACAGAGGTCTCCTGGGTGAAAGTTCCATGTTGGACCCTTCCTCCTCCCTTCACGGACCTTGATTAAACAGTTTGTGATACGTCACATACAAACGTAAATTGGGAGATTCATGTTCTCCATCAAAGCGTAATTGACGATGCAGATTCGTAGTATGACAATGAGACCAGGGCTGGATTGCCAGCAATGTATCAAATCTAAAACAAATACTTGAGCAAAGTTTATAAAAGTACACTGGAAAATAACCAACTTTTCCTTTTATTTTGCAGCGATGGGGAAACAATAGAAGACCTGAATAATCTATATGCATTCAGTCTCACGTCCAGGCTTAAGATATCTAAGAGCATTTTATGGAGCGGCTCAGTAATCCTAAGTGACAGACAAAGGGGGAAATTGTATCAGACCCGATTCTTTCAGCATGTTGAATAGCAGGCTAATTGAATGCTCACTAATCTAATCAGACAGACACTGAAACAAGCCGACTTTCCAGAGGACGTTTCTGCGCTGCTGAGTTGAAAGCTGTTCACCGGGGAAATATGTTGTTTAGATGTGTTTTATTTTCTCCTGAAAACATTTCCAAGAAAGAGCTCCTGACTCTGTGGGACATCGAGCACAGAATGGAGCAAAGAAATATATAAATATAGTTCAAATTTGCATCTTTCCTGCTTTGAAGCAGCATTTTGTACTCACTCATCAATGCCTTCAACCAGCCGGAAGTTGAGGTTGTTGGTGAACTGCTGTGGTCTGCCGGCGTTGTCTATGAACACCAGTCTGGAGGGATCCTTCTTCCTCACCTGAACACACACACACACACACACACACACACACACACACACACACACACACACACACACACACACACACACACACACACACACACACACACACACACACACACACACACACTGACTGTCAGGAGGAAACACAGGTGACACGTCAGCACTGTTCAGAAAGGTGGTTGAAGGGGGAGTTTCAGCTGTTTCTAAAGAATAAAGAGAATATTTTTTCCCCGTTACGGGCGACGTGTGGAATAAAGTGAACCACATAAATATTTAAATAAATAAACATTGTTGATAGAGCACATGAAAGTGAAATAATATAGTATAGTTCTTTTAAGTAATGAAGAAATAAAATGATGATTAGTGTGCACAAAAGAAAAGAATTCTGCTCCCTGATTATGGGTTTGTGCACATGAATAAACAGAACATGCAGTTAGAAAAACAACATAAAACATATTTAAAGGAGGTCAAATGAACACCGCGTTCAACAGGCTAAACAGGATAAACTACATTTGGAAGTATATCTTTGTGTTTCAGTCCAACCTCACAACAAACGAATCACATTAAATCCAAGCGTCTCATTCAGAGGACATTTTACTTTCCTACAACTTTCACCGTTTACTTTGAACGGCATTCAGCGACTCGTGATGAATGTTCAGTCAACCGTTAACTGCCGAATGAATGTGCGGCTGAACTACAAGTTGGGGATGGTGTATCTTTTAGTGGAGAATTGTGGGCCAGCGAGGTAGCCGCAGCCCATCCCTAAACAGAGTCATGTGACTCCTGTGACAAAAACACATGAACAGAAAATAGATCGTTATGGCGAGCTGCACTTCGTGTGTTTTGTGTTTGAACTTTCCTGCACTGCAGTTGTAACAGCTGATTAATAAACACCAACACTCCTTAACTGAGCAGAGCATCCATAGCAGCGTACCAGCTACAGTAAGGTGAAGCCCAGCCCTCACTGTCCGTTACATGTTTCCCACATCAACTTCATAACTGGTCGTTCGTCAATTTTGTGTTTGCATCTTGTTGCCTCAAATAAAGAACTCTCTAATGCAACATCGTAATGAAATATACAATCCATCAGTGAACAACTTGGATTGCAGCAGAAGTATTGCACATGACGAGTACATTGTGTTCGTACTGAGAGGAATTTCAAAATGTCAGAAAACTGGTGAATGAGGCTGATTTGGGGCATTTTTCTCTCTGTGGCCTTGATTTTCACTGTGACATAAAAGTCCTGCACCTCTGTGGAAACAGCACAACCAAGGCTAGAAGTAGGGAGAACTCAAACATGTCTTTAGCGCAGTATGACAGTTACAATGCCATAAATCATAAAAAAGAAAAACAGGAATTTCTTTGATCGTAAATTAGTAAACGGTTCATTTGGGCTGAAATTTTAAATGAGACATGTATACTAAAATGTAATATCACAATAATTTTAAGCTTAGTTCCGGTTGCTCTCTCTGACGGAAGCCGTTCGTAACAGAAATAGATGACAATCTGACGATAGTGACAGTTTTTACAGCTTCTGGCTGTGATAAACGCTGTCATTTTGTCTATTGTTTAAAGGAAACACTTTTCCATCCCGCCGGCAGGTTCAGAGGGTTCGTACGAGTGGTTCTTGAGAGAGGCCCTATTGTCTTTTTTTCAGAATGAGAGCAAAAAGCTGAATATTATGTGCATGTAGACTATAGGCTATGACGAGTGAAAACGTCTGCTCTCCTGTGGTTTGAACATAAAATGAGAAAGAAACACCTTGTGACAAAAACAACCATCACACAAACAGCTTCATCTATTTTTACATATGGCAGCGAACGATACAAAACCATATGTGCCTTAACAAGCTCCTCCACGCAAACACATCTGCCAGACTCGTCGGCTGTAGCTGAGAGAAACACATTCATCAGTTTAATAGATGCTACTGTTGTGTGCGTTCTGCTGCGTTGCCATGGAAGAATGGCAGCGGCGGGAAACAAACAGGGCAGCCGCGCTGGATTTCATTCTCTTCAAGCCTTCAGACACGACGGGTAAGGAACAGAAAACCACTCTGAAATCACACAACCATTTGGCGAGGCGGGAGAAGGAAACATAAATGATGTTTTTGTATTTTGTACCAACGCATCAATCAGAGCAAAGAGCGGTGAACTTATCCTTCTGACTGAGAAATAATTCATTACTGAGAATGAAGAGAAAACCGTGTAATTCAGGACACACATCATAGTGGCACAGGGAGAGAAAATAACATCAGTGGTGTTTGTGAGACACATACCAGGATGTGGACCAGCAGCAGGTCCTGGGTGTGGCCACACCTGGTGTGGAGCAGGTTCTCCACACAGAGCTCTGCTGGATCGGGAGTGAAACCGCAGCAGTACCTGTCCAGCCGGTCGTTCACCTGCACCCAACAGACCCAGATCACGACAAGGAGGTCTTCAGCTGTGAGGCTTATTTACACAACTCCAATGGATTTCAAACTAATCAGTCAACATGTGGTTGAAGGGCAGACTTTCAGCTTTAATTCAATGGATAAAACAAAAAAATCACAATAACCGTTTAGGAATTACAGCCATTTTTACACAGCCACCCACATTTTCAGAGGCTCAAAAGTAATTGGACAATTGTCTGACAAACGGTTTCATGGCCAGGTGTGTCCTGTTCTGTCACTATTGCATCACAAATGATGCAGATAACAGGATTCAAAATGTTATATTTGCAGTTGGTAGCTGGTCCATGGAACTCTCAGCATGCGGACTAAAAAGGTGTCAATGCAAGTGAAGGAGGCCATTGTTAGGTTTAAGAAATTGGTACCGTGGTGAAGAAAAACCCTTCATAACATCTACTGAAGTCAAGAACACTCTGGAGGAGGTAGGCGTGTCATTGTTAAAGTCTACAATCAAGAGACGCCTTCATGAATCTAAGCACAGAGGGTTTACAACAAGGTGCAAACCTCTGGTAACACTGAAGAACAGGAAGGCCCAATGAGACTTTAACAGGAAACATCTGACAAAGACTGACCAGTTTGGGAACAAGATTCTTTGGACAGATGAAACCAAGATGAACTTGTACCAGAATGATGTGAAGAGAAACGTGTGGAGAAGGAAAGGAGCGGCTCATGGCCTGAAACAAACCACATCATCTGTCTAACATGGTGGAGGCAGTGCTATGGATGGGCATGTCTGGCTGCCAATGGAACTGGGTCACTGGTGTTCATTGGTGATGTCACAGCTGATATGATAAGCAGCAGGATGAGTTCTGAGGTGTTTTGGGCTAAACTATCTGCTCAGATTCAGACTAATGCTACAAAACTGATTGGACGCCGCCTCACAGTGCAGATGGATAATGACCTAAAACATACTGTCAACACAACCCAAGAGCTTCTTATGGCAAAGGAATGGAATATTCTTCAATGGCCAAGTCAGTCACCTGATCTCAACCCAAGTGAGCAGCTTTTCACTTACTGAAGATAAAACTGAAGGCAGAAAGACCCACAAACAAGCAGCAGCTGAAGGAGGCTGCAGTAAAAGGTCTGGTTAAAGCATCTGAAGGGAGGAAACTCAGCGTTTGGTGATGTCTATGTGTGATAGACTTCAGGCAGTCATTGACTGCAAAGGATTTTCCTCCAAGTATTAAAAATAATGATTATATTTACAATTATGTTAGTTTGTCCAATTACTTTTGAGCCTCTGAAAATGCGGAGGACTGTGTAAAAATGGCTGTAATTCCTAAACGGTTATTGGGATTTTTTTGTTATATCCATTGAATTAAAGCTGAAAGTCTTCACTTCAACCACATCTTGACTGATTAGTTTGAAATCCATTGGAGTCGTGTAAAGAGGCAAAATTAGAAAAATTGTGTCACAGTCCAAATACTTATGGCCCTCACTGTATATAGAATTAATAATCAATAAGATAATCAATCATGATGTTGTATTAATGCTATTGTTTGTTTATGTTACTATGTGTTTATTTTTTGATGCTTTGGCAACTTTGTTTCTTAAACTTTCATGCCAATAAAGCCACATTGAATTGAATTAAGAGAGAGAGAGAGAGAGAGAGAGAGCAAGAGAGAGAGGGAGCGAGAGAGAGAGAAAGAGAGAAAGAGAGATAGATAGAGATAGAGATAGCTAGATAGAGAGAGAGATAGATAGAGAGAGATAGATAGAGAGATAGATAGATAGATAGATAGAGAGATAGATAGAGAGAGATAGATAGAGAGATAGATAGATAGATAGATAGAGAGATAGATAGAGAGAGATAGATAGAGAGATAGATAGATAGATAGATAGAGAGATAGATAGAGAGAGATAGATAGAGAGATAGATGTGTGAGACCGACACAGCAAACAGACACAACCTTGATGAGATCTGCCCTCAGGTCTCCTGTGGGGTCCGGCTCTTTGTGAAGGTCTGTGTGTTTGCTCTCCCTCTGTGTACATGCTGTGTACATGCTGTGTGTGTGTGTTTGCTCTCCCTCTGTGTACATGCTGTGTACATGCTGTGTGTGTGTGTTTGCTCTCCCTCTGTGTACATGCTGTGTGTGTGTGTTTGCTCTCCCTCTGTGTACATGCTGTGTGTGTGTGTTTTGTGTGCAAGTCTGTGTGTCTCACAAGACCTCCGGTGACCTCAGGTGTGTGTGAGTGTGTGTGTGATAGAGAAGGGGTTTGTGTTTGTACTCCACTGGTTCTTCTCACTCGTCTGGTGCTTTTAGGAGCCTTCTCACCCTGCCGCCACATTTCCATCCCACACTTGAATACTGATTCTGAGTTCGGTCCTGCAGCCTTGTGGAGACCGAGCCAATATTGACTTACACTGCCACTGAACCACCGGCAGGCCTCGGGAAAAGACGAGATGCGGCGCTCTGCTGTGGTCAGAGTCGACACAATATTTAAGTGGCTGTGAACCGTGCTGTTTCTTTATTCCACTGCTCTGTGTTCGCTTGTCAGTCAAACAGCGTGGGCAGTGGACTACGTGCTGCCTTTTACTTCTCGAGGTTTTATTCCTTTGAAATTTGACTTTGGGTAGGCGCTGTTTTTTCTCAGCCGAGTCGGCGAGAAAGAAAATGTTGGCATTGTACGTTTCTGCAAACCACGCATACGTTGAATGAAGACTTTTTTACATTTGGTCACAAGTGACCTTACGTAGACTTTACCCTTGCTACGTGGCGTAAGAAAGTCCTCTAAGGGTGGCTGTTAGTTATTTACACGAGTTAAGATGTTACGATGTCAGGCCGCGATGTTAAGTTGTTATTTGAACAAGTTGTTTTTGCCTAAACCTAGCCAATGGTATATATATATATATATATATATATATATATATATATATATATATTTCTACTGTCTACAAGAGTTAACTACAGTGTGCAGAGTGCGGTGGAAATGAAAGCCTGACTTTTCAGAGTGTAATTAGGTATCAGACAATTCCCTTCTGACTGATGAAAGGTACAGTGGTCACAGCAGGCCAAAACTACCAGGCTTATCTCTACATAATGGTTCAACTTCATGAGCAATATCTACAGACTAAAAGTGTGCATATGTGTGTGTTTGTGTGTGACCAGTGTATTGATGTCTCTGTGTTTGTGGATATGGATTCAGTGCAGTCCCTTCAATTAAAGATCCAATACAGCTCTTGGTCTGGATATTAGTGTGTGTGTGTGTGTGTGTGTGTGTGTGTGTGTGTGTGTGTGTGTGTGTGTGTGTGTGTGCGCGTGTGTGTGTGTGTGTGCGTGTACTTGGATTTACATTTTGAGTGGAGTCGTTCATATGGTGTCAACGCCTAATGATTCTGCCAGAGCTGTTGTTGCTGTGCTAAACGAATGCACTGTAGATGGATGGATGGATGACCGGTGTAAATGATGTCAGCTCTTGAAAAAACACAACAGCACAGTATTATTGAGAGAATGACACATTTTTTGAATCCGTCATCTGATTGAAAACCTTTACGCACATAAACTTCGCACTCTTGAGTACGAAAGCGTTTTATTCTTTTATGCGTTGCGAAACAAATTGGCAACAGGAGACAAAAGTGAATTGACGACGTGGGTGCAATGGATAGCTCTAGTCCCTAATGAAAGAACGACATTAGCAAGGAGCTATCGTTTAGCTGCCCAGAGCCCCATCATTACCGTCTAGTCTTTACTGCATCCTTTGTTTTGCTGTTCTGTAATCA
Organism: Anarhichas minor; assembly: GCF_050575085.1. NCBI lineage: Eukaryota > Metazoa > Chordata > Actinopteri > Perciformes > Anarhichadidae > Anarhichas > Anarhichas minor. The sequence goes on along the minus strand of NW_027466468.1, from coordinate 3,594,576 downwards.
CCTGCCACAATCTCTCTCTGACTTCATATATTATACATTGTTGCTCGTAAAGTGCTTTGTGCCGCATGAACCAAGAGAATCAGCCTACCAGGTGCCATTTTGGATGATGACGACCGCTGTTCATCAAGAACATCAGAACTGTGGCCCAAAACAGCCAAGTTTCCCCCAATGCCACGTTCTAAGACATCAAGGAGAATTCTGTTTCTCATCATTCACAGTAACCATGTGGCGTTTAAAATCAATAGAGGAGCCGATAACCAGGCATGCCGTTACACAGCAGTTCAGGCAGGACCCTCCCATCAAGGTTTTAACCGTTCATTACAATAACAACATGTAATTGTTTCTTCTCCGGCGATATCTGAGCTCCTGAACACACAGCAGAGCAGGAGATTCACAGCAGGACGGACTAACGCGAGGCCCTGAAGGTGTGTGGTAGGATTTAGGGACTACTTTATATTTAAGGAGAAAATCCCGCCCATGGATTGTAATCAGGTGGGTTCAGGGAGGTTGAGTGGCAGACCCCCCCACCCCCACACACACACACTTACACTATGATTTAGCAGCTCTCTACAGAGGCAGAGTGCCATGACAACACTGCAGAACAACCGGGCCCCTCCCTGCATCATGTGACACGATCACGGCAGAGGAACAAAAAGCGGTGGGGAGGCCGCTCTCAGAACACCAAATGAGCATCCTCACTGCAGTGATATCTTTGGGCTTCAAATATAGTAACTGGCAGTATGCTGCGCTCCATAATTACAGTGTGTTGCCTATATTCATGTTTGTTTACTCGGGATTAAAGAGGTTCAGTTAATCATATTTGGCTGTGTTTACTCGCTACGCTACGGAGCCACAAATACAGCGAGGAAAGCCAGTCTGGCGGGCGGCTTACATCAGAGTGGAAACTCAAAGCTTCCCTCTCTAATCCTGTTTACTCCACTGGAAATATTGCTGTGATTATCCAGAGGAAAATGGTGTTTGCGTTCTGCTAAAAGTACTTAAAGAAATAAAGAAGTTCCAGCAGCTTTAATGAAGCTCAGGACTCAAATTATTTCACTGTATAAATGTGGAATCTGTGTTTAGTTATTCCCCAGTCTGATGTGTTTTAAAGCAGACAGTTATCTGTGTGCGTGCAGCAGCTTGTTAGACCCTGGTGGTGCCATGTCTGAAGATGAATCACGCACGCACGCACACACACACACACACACACACCCACACACATTGTTACTGTATTAATTGGAAGGGAAGGATCTTCACCTCTTTATAAGCAGTTGTGAATAACATCATTGGTGTAGTACTTATTCATAAACAATATCTGTGCTAGACTAAGACACAAAAAAATCAACATCTATGAAAGGGGTTCAATGATTTTGTTTGATTTTTGCAGAGGTTAATGTGTGCACCAGCATGAAATAAAACCACCAAAACATCTGCATTGACAAACAGCTGAGATTTCTTAATTAAATAACACATACGATAAACAGTAATTTAAAAGATAGGATTTTTTCTTACCATTAAGAAATTAATGCATCTACTAGCAAGTATTGTGTGTGTGTGTGTGTGTGTGTGTTATTCCTATGTGCCATGTGCCAGCTTCATTTTTGTCCACAAACTATTAGAAACACAGTGGGCAATATGTTCCTTCATTACCCTCAACACTCATGAAAGAACCAAAGCTGCAAATAGTCCCCAACAAAGTCCCTATTTCCTCTTGTTTGAAAAGAGTTGCAAAGTGGGAGGAGCTATTTCTGCCATCATTGGCCGCAGAAGCAGAAATCCCCTTTCATTTTTCCCACAGACCACGTTATGTGCCTCACAGTTGGACAACTTCTTCTGCGGCTTGGATCGGCATGAAATTCTCCCGGTTGAGTCACCAGAACAAAACAAGGAACACCAGCGTTGGAGAGCATCTGGTTCTTTGATGAAAAGGAAAAAGGTTAGAGCGCCTCGGTAGCCAAATGGTTACAGCACACAACTGCGAATCACTGCCAGTGTGATTCCAGCCGCAGGCCTTTGTTCCAAAATGAAGTCATGGGTGCAACTGTGGACACAAAAACTTTGGTGGAGAAGTTCAGAGAGGATCATACAGTATATGGCACCACATTTAGTTTTATCAATTCAACAACGAAGCATTCGGAATTCGCTACCACTGCGACCGTACTCCGTGGTGAAAATGTGTTTCCCTCGAAACCTAATTGAGAATGATGTTTAGTTGTAAGGAGACATCATGTTGTGAGAGACAGGGTTGGTCTGCCTTGCCAAAATGATAAAGTTGGAATAATCGAAACTTGTGGTCATAACATAAACCTCTATGATCGCTACATTGTCTGGGAGAGTCTCTTGTTTAGTCAGACTACACTATACTGTTATGGTCACTGTTTAGGCAATTTAGTCTTATAGAGCGACTTGGCCGAGAGACATGACAGTCGACGCGTTGGTCCCCGCCCAGTCATCGCTTGCCGTCTTTCACGACATGCGCGATGTCATCGGGAAGGAGGGGCTAGCGACCTGAACTTCCAGGAATAAGAATGTAAACAAACAAGTATGGACAGACTAACGTAGTTGCCCTTGTGTTCTCTCATTAACCCGTACACGGAGACTGCTCTTGTTTTTGGTATTTTAAAGTCCACTTTGAGCTGCTTGTTAGAAAGATGCCAAGTCTGAGAGTGCTCTCTGAGAGTGTATTAGTGTTTGTGTGCGCTTGCTGGAGAGGAAAAATAAGGCAATATAACATTATTATTTCCTGGAAAATGGCTCAGCAGGCAGTAGTGTACCAGCAGTGCTGAGCAGTGGTGCATGTAGAGTCTGGTCTGGTCCTGGTAGCATATGATGTGGGGTCAGAATGGAACATGTGACAATAAGATGACTAACGTTACCGTCCTTATCACTATGAGGCTCCAATGTGTGCTAATGTGAGGTGATAAGTGGTGATGAGTGTCAGTGGACGAGTCGATGATACCAAACGTCTTCTCTGATGAATGGCAAAAAGAAACCACGCCTTTTGTTCAGTGTTATAAAACAAGCCAAAGGATCATTATATTACTGCATTGATTAAGGTGACAGAAACTGAATCTGGTTTTATTTAGATAGTTAAGGATTTGCAGATTTTTGTTGTGTCTTAAATGATAATATACCGATACTGTCTTGCTTCTCTGAACAGCTAACTCTATTTCTGTGACTTTGTATAGTAACCGTAGACTGTAGTGGACGTAGTCGTCACCACTGCGGTTTTGAAGCATTGAGTTTGGCATTTTCGCCATCGCCATCTTGTCGTCATCTTGTACTTTTGCGACCAGTAAACTGGAAGTGACCATATTTGGACTGTGGAGGAGTGACGTAGAGACGCCGTGTACCGCTCTGGTAGTGACCTGTCAATCACTGTGTAGCCCTGCCCTAAAGCAGGGTATGCTTTAGGGCGGGGCTACACAGTTTTGCTGTTTTGAAGAAGACTTGAAACTAGAGATTGAGACCATGAACTCATGTTTACAATGTTTACTGAGGGAATAAATCAAGAGAGAAGTAGTCATTTTCTGATAGACTTCTATACAACCAGAGGAGTCGCCCCCTGATGGCCATTACAGAGCGTGCAAGTTTAAGGCACTTCAGCATTGCCTGTACTTTTCAGAATCGGAGGTCGCCGCCTGTCAGTAACATGAAGTCAGTGCCGCTATCATGTATGAGAACACACTGTAAATGTATTTCTGTCAGACTCAGCCTCTCAGATGCAGAGTGCCGTTGAACAATTCACTCTTATTTTCACATTTCGCCTCCTCAGTGTTGAATTTGCTCCGACACGCTCACACTGCACCCAGTCACCTATTTTACAACCTGCAGAAGTAATTCTGTCCTGCTTTGTTCTGTCCGCACACTAAGATGGAATGTGTTCCTAACACCCGTCTGCAGTGTGTGTGTGTGTGTGTGTGGGGTTGAATATGAATAACCCATGAGGCTCTCCCTCTCGCTGCTAGAAGTCAATCCCTGTAACAGGGCCAAGCTCTAATAGCCTCCTATTGATCTGCTGAGAGCAGATGAGCAAGCCTCTGAACACTTGTTCCTACCTGCTCCCTTAACACCTCCCTGGGCTCTGATAGCAGGGAACCAGACACCGAAGGCGCAGGGAGAGCAGCGTGAAGGACATACCTTCGCTCAGTGACACACACACACACAGGAAGTGGAGGACACCCTGGGGAGGATAGGGGAACTGAGGATAAGGTGATAATTTCAGTGCAGGTTTCCAGAAATGAAATTTTACACAGCTGCAGACTGCTACCTAGCAGCTAACACTACAGCTGCGAGGGGAAAATCGGCCACAGCGCTGCACACTCAGCATGTGTGTGATAGACTCAGATTATAGTCTGACATCACTTAAAAAGTGTGATCATGGTCAAACATGGCAGCAGCTTCGATGATGCCCACCCACCAAGTGTTGGACGGAATGCACGTCAAAATAATTTCCATTGGAGAGGACAAGAAGTACAGTTTGATTCTAATAATGTGGGCTTGTTTAAATCAAAGGGTTTATCCTCTGGGGAACATGAATGGGGAAAAAGTTTGTTTCAATGCATGCATAAACCAAACTGTATAAATGTAATTGAGTGTGGGGTTATAGCGGCTGGTTCCTTTGTGTGGCCCAGTGACTTTCTGGAGTCTTCACTGGTTTCGCCGGTAACCTCATGGCGACAGCAAGATGTCACTGCACCCAGCCAAAGAAGTAGTCCAGCACACAATTCACCATAAAACCCACAAACAGGGCAGTGAGTGATGTCTGGCCACATGCAAAGAAATAAAGGGCAGCATTTCACTTGTACGACTGAGTCCATGCAATCTGAAAAAAAAAGAAAAAAAAAAAAGAAGAAGCTAACTGCTAACTAACAGCGAGGTAAGAACATCCAACATTCAACCAAACAAAGAGCCGTTCATGTACGTGAAGGCTTTGAAGGTTTGTTTACGAGACTATATCCAAACGCAAGTTTGATCCTGAGAGAGAAAGTAATGTGATGACCACAGGCCTTGGAGCATCAAACTCTGGCTCAAGTTTTGGGAGTTTGTCCAACTTTGTCTGAAATAATAGAACTAGCACTTTGTAGCTTTTTTTTTTAACAGTAGTTAACCCATATTTCTCTATACTGTATTCACCTCTTCAACTGAGCTTAGTACAACAGTGACTGTAACATCCAACAGCTTTTTTATTCACGTCTACAGCACACGTCTTAATCACTGATGAATTAGAATGTAGCCTACCTCCAGGTTATTATGAATTATGATTTGAATTCTATGTACACTCTGCCATTTTTCCTTTAATGTAACTTGTGTAACTCAGTGCTGACCACACACACACACACACACACACACACACACACACACACAGAGTTAGAGACCTGCATCTACAGTGGGTACGGAAAGTATTCAGACCCCTTTAAATTTTTCACTCTTTGTTTCATTGCAGCCATTTGCTAAAATCAAAAAAGTTCATTTTATTTCTCATTAATGTACACTCAGCACCCCATCTTGACAGAAAAAACTGAAATGTAGAAATTTTTGCAAATTTATTAAAAAAGAAAAATTTTCAGGTCTCTCCAGAGATGCTCAATTGGGTTTAGGTCAGGGCTCTGGCTGGGCCAGTCAAGAATGGTCACAGAGTTGTTCCGAAGCCACTCCTTTGTTATTTTAGCTGTGTGCTTAGGGTCATTGTCTTGTTGGAAGGTGAACCTTCGGCCCAGTCTGAGGTCCAGAGCACTCTGGAAGAGGTTTTCTTCCAGGATATCTCTGTACTTGTATTCATCTTTCCTTCAATTGCAACCAGTCGTCCTGTCCCTGCAGCTGAAAAACACCCCCATAGCATGATGCTGCCACCACCATGTTTCACTGTTGGGATTGTATTGGGCAGGTGATGAGCAGTGCCTGGTTTTCTCCACACATACCGCTTAGAATTAACGCTAAAAAGTTCAATCTTGGTCTCATCAGACCAGAGAATCTTATTTCTCATAGTCTGGGAGTCCTTCATGTGTTTTTTGGCAAACTCTATGCGGGCTTTCATATGTCTTGCACTGAGGAGAGGCTTCCGTCGGGCCACTCTGCCATAAAGCCCCGACTGGTGGAGGGCTGCAGTGATAGTTGACTTTGTGGAACTTTCTCCCATCTCCCTACTGCATCTCTGGAGCTCAGCCACAGTGATCTTTGGGTTCTTCTTTACCTCTCTCACCAAGGCTCTTCTTCCACGATTGCTCAGTTTGGCTGGACGGCCAGGTCTAGGAAGAGTTCTGGTCGTCCCAAACTTCTTCCATTTAAGGATTATGGAGGCCACTGTGCTCTTAGGAACCTTGAGTGCTGCAGAAATTCTTTTGTAACCTTGGCCAGATCTGTGCCTTGCCACAATTCTGTCTCTGAGCTCCTTGGGCAGCTCCTTCGACCTCATGATTCTCATTTGCTCTGACATGCACTATGAGCTGTAAGGTCTTATATAGACAGGTGTGTGCCTTTCCTAATCAAGTCCAATCAGTTTAATTAAACACAGCTGGACTCCAATGAAGGAGTAGAACCATCTCAAGGAGGATCAGAAGAAATGGACAGCATGTGAGTTAAATATGAGTGTCACAGCAAAGGGTCTGAATACTTATGACCATGTGATATTTCAGTTTTTCTTTTTTAATAAATTTGCAAAAATTGGAAGATGGGGTGCTGTCAAGATTGTCAAGATGGGGTGCTGAGTGTACATTAATGAGAAATAAAATGAACTTTTTTGATTTTAGCAAATGGCTGCAATGAAACAAAGAGTGAAAAATTTAAAGGGGTCTGAATACTTTCCGTACCCACTGTATTTCGAGTCAAGAGGAGTAGCGTATCTCACACACATTACGTTTTTTGTCGAGCTTCACTTCGGCTCACTGAGAAGCTCTCGGTCAAGCGCTGACAAAATGGCCAGGCGACCCCGATGCCCGTAACCATAGTAACTCACCCTGTGCTGCTGCTTGTGTGTGTCACATGGGAAACACTAGACTACAGGCTGTGAGGCCTAAAGTGTGCTGAAGTGTGCATGAACTTGGACTGACGGATGCAACGACGCACCAGTCGACAAAATGACAAACCTATTGGTTACCAGGGCAACCGTAGAAAGCCCCGTGAGCATCGATAGTCTCATCAGACTAGCAGAGGCATTCGTGTTGAGCCGAGTTGCATGCTTGGACTGCACTCCGAGTAATCAGAGGAGAGGAATTAAGCAGGAAGAAGGAAATCCACACTCGGAAAAATTCAGTCAAGTCAGAATAAACCACACGGTGCATAATCTCCTGTCCAGTGGAGAGCACCCCCGCAACCCCGCATAGGCCATTAAACACATTTGATGATATGTTCGGTCACAACGACTAGATGCTCTTCCGACTGTGGCAGCAGCGCAGTAATCTACTGCTGCTGCTCTCTTGTGTAACTCTTACGGAGGACTGCCACAAACAGCTTGGTGCTTCTGATGTGTGAGATCAGATGGCATCTTATCTCAATTACAGTTAAAGCTCATTCTTTCATCACGCCCTAAATCTAACGGCTCGGCCGGCGAGGACATCTGGTGTGTGTGTGTGTGTGCGCGCGCGCGCGTGCGTGTGTGTGTGACACCAGACATGAGTCATTTCCATTAAGTCTGTGTTTTCTCTTCCAAATCACTGACCAAATCAAAGCACAGGTTTATCCAACCGTGTGCTTTTCTGAGTGAACGGCCTGGAAAACGTCTGTGGTGCAATTTTACAGAACATTACTGTAAATGCTGTAATGAACAAAACAGCCTGTGTCACACTCTTTCCTGTTTCATGTAGGGATCCTCCATCTCACCAGTCCTGACTCCTCTCGAGGATGGAAAACATTAATTTCCCCCTGTGGCGGCTGCAAACTAGCCAAACCATCGATTATGAAGACACTTGTTGTGATGTTCAGTTGAGGTGTTAACTTTCCTGTCAGTGTGTTGCAGCCGACCATCCTGGCAAAAGACTGAGCAGCTGCGTCACACCTCTCTAAGTAGAGCAGCCTGGATAATTGGACTGTGCCATTCTGCAGCAGCAAGAGGGGTGTTGGTGGGAACCTTTGCATCTGCGCCACAGCAGAGGAGTGTCTTCACACCCCTGCGATTGACTATGGACTGGGCAACCTTGTATATCTTCTGCAGTTAGGAGATGGTGAATTTAGTGTCCCTTGATCAGAGGAGCACTCACTATGTTGTTTAACCTAAGTTCTGTTTAATTATGTTAAGTTTATACAGTTCTTCTAATTTGTTACTTTGGCTTGATTTTGTCACCCATCCTCATTGTACATATTTTGGGTGAATAAAATCCCTATTTTTCCCACTTTACCTGCTCTCCCAGCTTTATGCGTACCCTGGTCCCTCACACCCCCTCAACACACGCTGCTCTCCGCACGGTTATTAAAAGAGTGTGTTGCTTGTGCGTGTTTGTGGTTATGGCTCTCTCCTGCAGGAAGACAACGCAGCATGAGAAAAAGCTAGAATTACCGCCTTGCGGTTGTGTGCCTCAGTCTGCCAGTCATGTGTCAGTGTCACAATGACCTTGACCTTTGACCTTAAAAATCCAAGTCCAAAGTGGACGTTTGTGCCAAATTTAAAGAAATTCCCTCCCGGCATTCCTGAGATATCGTGTCTACGAGAATGGACCGGACGGACAGCCTGAAAACACAATGCCTCTGGCCACAACTTATATACATGTCGTCTTACCTGCAATAGGTAGTCAAAGAGAGCCAGTCTCCCCCACTCTGAGTGGTGAACTCCCACGCACGGCGCTGACCTCAGGTCTGCCTCCCTCCCACAGCGGAGCCGCAGCAACTTCTGGTACTGGGCCCAGCTGAGCGGCACCGAGTTCTGGTCGTTGTCCTTATCGGCGAGGTGCTGAATATCCGGATCCCACCACACCACGGGTCGGGGAGTGCCGCTGATGTATCGGTATGGCAGAATCTCGCTGCGGAATGTCCTCAGCACCGCAGGGAGACTCCTGTTGAGTCCCAGCACCCTGTCCAGGTGGAAGGCCAACACTTCGAACCAGTCGTCGGTGCGTTTGATCAGGGAGCAGTGCCCCTGCTGGCAGAGCTCACCGTGGGTTTCTGGACTTCTGTGGTCGGGTCCAGGCTCAGGGGAACCCCTCTTAGGCTGCTGTCATAGAGAAATAGTTATATCATGGTTTCCATTTAGTCTATAAAATCACCCAATATCTAGTGCCAAGGGCTACAGCCATGAATCATTGTTCAATCAAATAATACAACTTTTCAGCCAGCTGTTCAATTCATAACACCTGGTCTGCCCTCAACCTTGCGTGGGAGCCAAATAGCTGCAATGTTAACACCACGGTAGCTGTTTGGCAGATTAATTGCTGCCAGCAGGACGGTGTACGTGGGATTGAGTCATAATGAACTACATAGCCCATGTTGATCGCAGCGTCACCCCCAGTGCAACAGTGTGGCTCACTGACACAGGGGAACGAGATGAGTCAGGCTTTGGACGCACAAATAGTAGTTGCTAATCAATTTTAATTTTTTCGGCTTAAGGTCGGCAACAAGCAACTTCCTCACATTACGTAATGTCTTGTAAAACTTTGTGATCAGCACTGGTAGGAACCTAATATGTTTGATGCTACGAGAATCTCCTCCACGGTGACACGGTTCGCCTTGCTCAGAGACCATCCTTGCCATAAAAACCCTTCTTAAGGATCAACGGAAGTCAGACGGCGGCTGGCAGTCTCACGGTTTTGTGTTCCGCGGCTCACGTTACCGCAGTTTCACAAGCGTTTCTGAGAACTACGGTGGCCTTCAGGTGTTTGGTTTGTCCGTTTTGGGCTGCTGTAGAAACATGGCGGTGCAGCATGGCGGAATTCCATAAAGAGGACCCGCTCCCTATTTAGAGATGAAGGACTCACACGGTAACAGACACACAAAGATCCTAGTTTCACGTACGCTTATGAAAACATAGATGCGAATAGTATATTTCATTTCTGCTAATAGATCCCCCAAAACGCTTCACTGGCCCTTTAGTCTGGTCTATATGATACCGAGTACACATGGTCAATGTATGTGGTATGGAGATAAATTGTTTGAAAAAGACACATCCATCGAAATTGTGTGACATTTAAATGTCACCTCTCGTCCGTGTAATTAAAATGAGCGTACCTGCTGGTGTGCAGGAGGATCCAGGGCCACTCGGAGCACCTGTCCATGTGCGGGCACCCTGGCCTTGCTGATCACCTCTCCCTCAGCTAGGAGCTCCATCTTCCGGACGTCGTCCTGGCTGAGCCATGTGAGAGGCCGGAGATCAGGACTAATCCTGATCCCCCTGCGGTCGGCGTCTGGGAAATCCTGGTCTCTGAAGCTCCGACACCAGCCGCCGTCATCTATCCTCGCGGCCGCCTCCGGTTCGGACAAAGCCTTCCTGCGGTCCGACGACCCGGGATTCCCCCTCTCTTTGAGGTGATCCTCTGAGAGATTAAGGTGTTTTTTTAGATCTCTGGAGGGCTTTTTCACAGCCCGCTGCTCCCGACCCACTTTGTCAGATTTCCCAAAGGGCTTTGCTGCTTGTCTGTGTTTTCCCAAAGCCCGGCGATGCTCAGATAGATTTGTACTTGCAGGGCCGCCATGTATTCGCGTGTCCGCATTCCTGTCCCGTCCGTCCGCCTGTCTGTCTGCAGCTCGTCTGCCATTCATTAGGCCGTGTGCCGGAGCAGGGATACGTGCTGCTGTGGATTTGCCCCTTTCAAGATGAATGTAGGTCTGCGCGGTGTCGCTTGGCTTGATTCTATGCTTCGGCCCTGTGTTGACTGTAAATTTCGGGAGACGGGGACGCTGATGACTGGTTGGGTGCCGGACGGCGCCTGCTGTCTCCTTTCTTTTGGAGGCGATGCCTTTGCTTTTGAGTTTATTTCTCCTCTCTTTTATGCCGTTTTTCTCATTGCCAGCGGCCTCCCCTAGAGCTTCTGGTGGCACCGAACGTTTAGACGTCTCTCCCCGAGCTCCAGATTTCCAGGCCCCGCTGTGGACGTGAGCGAGCGGCCGTTGGAAGGCGGCGGCGGCTGAAGGGGGCTCCACGACTCCGCTCCTGGGCCGGAACTGCCCGGTGGAGCTCAGGGCTCTTGAAGACCGCCAATCGACGTCGTGAAAGGGGAGAGTCGTCGTCATCACGGAGATGGCAAGGAAGAGGAGGACGAGGGGGGAGAGGAGGAGCAGCCATTTTTGACCGCAGCAGAGTTTTGACCACGCTCGCCAGGCCTGGGAGGAAGAAAAAATAGACAGAACAAGTTAGAAGGTGATCATGATGGAGTGGTACCATAAATTGCAAAGATAGCATTTGATGCTAAGCAGAATGGGAACGCTCAGATTCCTGTGGGGTTAACTAACCCGAGGCAGCACTGAGATCTCTTGGCTGGAAGGCATGTGGCAGGCAAGTGAGCGATGGGAGAATAGAATAAAAATAAACTGTGCTGTGTGGCATTATTCTGCTCTGTCAGAGTTTGGGTGCTTATTTCCCTAAAAATGGAAATCAGGGATTTGGTGGCAAAGCGGGAGCAAGTCTGAATACGGGAGCGGCAGAAATACAAAGCGCGTGTCGGCCGGCTCTGTGTTTCCAGTAGCTCGCGGCAGAATTTAACTCATCCGGCTGAGACCAATGCGATCGTGGCGTGCTCATAATTCAGTGCTGCAGCAGCAAGAGGAGAAAAAAAAGAAGCCTGTCACCAACCTTAATATTGCTTACTGTACACTCACTGGACGCTGTATGAAAGTGATTTTTGCTGCAGAAATTGAAAACGCCGGCCCTTTATTTACTGTGGAGTCAGGCTATGTAGTCCTTCCAACAGATGCGGCAAATAATTACAGCACCGTGAGACCAAAGAATAAAACCAACGCTGAGATCTATTGTCGGGGTGTTCCAGGGTTTGTGTTTGTGCGTCTATGGCGACACTTGTCCCGCATGACGGCAACCGTCTGAGCAGAAACCACCCATCAAATTGTCAGAGGAAGGCCGGCGGCTCCCCTGCAGACAGGGTGGCCCTCGCTTCACGTTCAGTGGAAAGATAAACAGTAACAGAAGAGGCGTAGAGCGGCCAGCCCTCACAAGGAAGCTTCCTTTCATTCCGACGACTTGGAACGGTGCCCAAGCGACACGAGCAACCCTGAAACAGAGCACTATGTGAAAGCCACGTATGAGTAAAAGCCACATAGGTGAAAAGTTCTTATTTTCCCACCAGGATGACCCAGATAACTCACTGCCCCCCTCCAACCCCCCTCACCTTCTCTGTCCTCCCCCATTCAGGCGAATGCCGAGAGGAGGAATGTTTCGGGCCCTTGAGACATCTTCCCCATCTTAACTACATTCCCAGATCCCTCCACCTGTGAAAGGATCCCATTATTCCTCCTCTGGACCAGGAGGCTCCCTAAGCTGGCAGCTCAATCACCGAGAGAGCCTGACACGCATACACTTATACGTTCCCAATCTGTGTCACTGTCAAGTATATATATTTAACCGCGTCTTAATATACACTGCAGCGAATGGCGCCGCAGTAATGGCACAAGGCGGACGTCTGCTAGCAGTGCTTTGTCTGAGGGATCACAATGAATACTAATCGGCCCGCGATCGATCAAAGGTGCTGCGCGGAGCAATTGGACGTCACTGCTGCATTTAGTGCGGGGCTTTGGAGCATTACACTGAATGAGAGGGATCATCGTCGAGGAGGGTCGGCAGCCTCAGCTGACCTCCAAGAGGCTTCTTATCCATTTATTTACTTCCCGCCGCAGGGTTTCACAGCAGATCTGCACGACCGCCCGCCTCTGCCTCACTCCTGCTTGAATCTGTTTGCCTGCATCGTGAGGACGTAAGATCAATTAGTCGATTGTTGGTCGCTGGACAGAAAATGAATCGGCAGCTATTTCGATTCATTGCTTCGAGCAAAAAAAAAATGCTTCTCAAATGTGATGATTTGTGGTTTTTTGTTCTTTTGTTATTGTTATACATGACAGTTAATGGACTATCTGAAGGTTGTCGACAGTCAAACAAAGAGGGCGTAGGTTGTCTTATAGACGTTCCCCTACCAATTTCCTGGGAGGACAGAATTGTCTCTACTAATATTCGAGCAAACTTGCTCGTATTATCTTTGGAGTGAACACAGAGAAGGAGAGAGAGGCAGATGTGGTGTGAGCGGCTGCATATCACAGCGCTTCGTGGCACATGCATGTCTGTATGCATATAGAAGTCTGTGTGTAGATAAATCTGTAGATACTGTGGGAAACACGTCTATATTTTAAATTAGTTTTAGTATTTTTGTGCTCATCGGTGAGGCTGCTGGAGTACAGTGAACCCTGTAATCTTGGTTGCTGATGATGCTAATTTCTCTCCTGTTTCAGATTTGATTCCCACTGGAACGTGTGTGGTTTTGAATTTTTTCGGTTTAAATGCCGTTATTGTGGCTGGGGTGGACTGGGAGCATCGAGTTTGGCATTTTTGCCATCGCCATCTTGGATTATTGCACCCAGTGAACGGAAGTGACCATCTTTGGACTGAGGAGGAGTGTTGTAGGGATGCCGTATATGACTCTGGTTGACTTGAAACTTGAGATTGAGACTAAGTGAGAGTTCTATACAATCAGACCTCTTTTTGCAACCAGAGGAGTCGCCTGCTGGTGGCCATTAGAGAGAATGCAAGTTTAGGCCACTTTAGCATTAGCTTCACAATTCAGACCCGGAGGTTGCCGCTTGGTCTGTATGCATATATAAGTCTGTGTGTAGATACAACTCTCTGTATTTTATATTAGTTGTATTATTGTTGTGCTCATCGGTTGGTGGGGTAGAGGGAACCCTTTAATCTTTAAGCTTTGTAGGATCAGATTACGTAGTTATTTCGGAGTCCCTTTTTGACGGTTTATTGCCGTTAAATCACAGCCAAATCAGTTTATTTTGTGTTCATACAGCTGTAGTAAACAGCGACGTGTGGCTTGCTAGACACAGTGAATACAGCTCGATAAAATCTATGGAGCTCCTCTGAACAATGTTATGAACCAGACATGACGGCGTTTAGTTTCCCGGGATATCTGTGACTTCCACAACATGTACTAAGCAGAAATAGAGGTTATTTTTTTCATGGTTAATGGCGGACAGTTGAACAGCTTTCAGGGCGATAAGCCACGCCCCCTCTCCGGCGTGTCCAGCGTGATTCGTGCGATTCACACGAATGAACACAAATGGTCCCCGGCGTTTTGACCGGCGGCGTGAATGACGCGAACGTTTGGTGTGAACACGGCATTAGACTGGACTTTCTCTGGAGGGGGCCTCAGACTGGGCTTTCTCTGGAGGGGGCCTCAGACTGGGCTTTCTCTGGAGGGGGCCTCAGACTGGACTTTCTCTGGAGAGGGCCTCAGACTGGACTTTCTCTGGAGGGGGCCTCAGACTGGGCTTTCTCTGGAGGGGGCCTTAAACGCTTTAAAAGAAGCGTTTCAGACTGACGGTGCGTACAGGTACATGCAGGCATACAGTATGAGAAATATAACGTGTTTTGTAAACATTAAAGCATGTAAACATTTTCCAGTAGAAACCCAAAATACAAGCATGAACCTGAAAATGTCCCCTTTAAAGCTGCTGCAACAACTCTCACCAAGATCCAACATGTTAATAGAAACAAATCGGCCCTTGCTGAGACCTGACATGAAGACACCGCCGCCATTATCACGGAAACAAACACACGGGTCACCGCGCATTAACTCGTTAGCGCTTCACTGGTTTTTCTCCCAGCGGCGTGCCGTGCCTCCTTTAAGTCTCCCTCGCTTGTTTCGGCTGAGCATCGCTAATTAGCGTCCGAGCGTGTGCGGATCGGTTGTTGCTCGGCGTGAACGTGTCAGCGCGAGACTGTGTTGTTGATCCCCACCCCGTCGCCTTCAACACCTCTCTGCAGTTAACACGCGCATGCAGCCGGGGCCCAGGGTCAACACGGAGACGTCGTGGACGCAGCTGGAGGAGAGGACACGCTCTATATGTTTTCATGTGATGTGGTTGGCTGTTTAGACTCTGTCGCCGTGCACTTTGACCTGCAGAATAAATACTTTGAAAGAAAACACTGCAGAACCGCAAACAGCAGAGATCTGTGGGTAAATGCACACACACACACACACACACACACACACGTACACACACACACACACACACACACACACACACACACACACACACACACACACACACACACACACACACACACACAGGGCTTTCAGTTGCTTTTAAACACGGTTACAGAGTTTAAGTTATTTGAACATTTTTCTCTGTTCCTTCAAAAAGAAAAATGACACTATTACTGGCAAGCTAAAGACATTTTCCACTTGCTATCTCTCCAAGTTATTTTTCTTCCTGACAGTATTTGTTCCTCCCTCTTTGTCTGGCTCCACTGTGCAGCTTTGATAACAGCTCAACCCCTCCATACACACACACACACACACACACACAGAGACACACACACACACACACACAGACATATCGTATATACATATGGTACACATCTTCCCCTGATGTACACCTCCTGCGCGCTCCGACATCTGTCTTACAGCTCTGTCTTTCCTTTCTCTTTTATCATCCGTCCTTTCCTTCTCTCCCAGCTGAGGGCTGCAGGTTGAGGTATGCAGCATTGGGTTGAGACATGCAACAGGTGCTGCAGGTAGCTAGCTAACCTCAGGAGAAAAAGGAGGAACACCATCTCTTTACACCATGTCATATATGAGACTTTTTATTGGCCTGTTTAAAGAGGCAGGACAAACAACCATCTCTCCGACAAGGGCTGTTGGGAGTGGGGACCCCTTGGGCTGTGAACAGGTTGAAGGCAGGAGAACCTCGACAGCCGAATGGTTACACTGCATGTAAGAAGTGGACATAGTCACCGTGACGCCACCTTTTGGTTTGTGGGTAGCCTTGAGTTCAGCATTTTGGCCGTTGCCATCTTGGATTTTGGCCGTTAGAAGTGTCGCCATCTTTATTCTTTGCAACCAGAAGGGACACGGGAGGATGGAGCTCAGTACAAATGAATATGGAATAAAACATTCCTCGGTGAGCAAAATGTTGCAATTGACTTTCATGAACTGAAAACACACTGTGAAAGGCTGAAAGTTCAAAGACGAAAGAATGGACAACAGCGCCGGTAGAGACCTGTCAATCACAGTAAGCCCCGCCCTAAAGGATACTCTGCTTATATGGTCTGTTTGACTCTAAATGGACCATAATGTACTAAATGAACATCATGCTGTATTGAAGAAGACTTGAAACTAGAGATTGAGACCATAAACTCATGTTTACAATGTTTACTGAGGGAATAAATCAAGAGAGAAGTAGAGTCATTTTCTCATAGACTTCTATACAACCAGAGGAGTCGCCCCCTGCTGGCTATGAGGAAGAATGCAGCGTACGCCACATAGCTGGGTCAGAGAAATATAGTATTGAAAATGTGTTATGAATGTGTTGATACTTTTTAATACCCTAACCCTACTGCTTAAGGATGTTTGAATATAGTTTTACTGCTATCCAAGTTACATTCCAACACTGGCTACTGAAGGTCAAACTGCTTTTTGGTGAAATCGCATCAACTTTGATTTAAATGTATCGTAGACGCAAAGTATTACACTCATTGGAACATAAATTAAAATGTTTTAGAATCCATTCTGTAACATTTGCATAGCAGAGAAAACTGAGGTCAGAGACAGAAAAGCAGAGAGGTAATGTTGTAGAGTCTGTTTAACGAGGGCTTCGGGGAGCTGTGAGCTCAATGCAGCTGGAATGAGCCGTTAGTCAACATTGAAGCCATCAAAGCTGGAATTATGTTTGAAATGTATGAGGTCAGACGGTCTCCGTCTGAACTAGCTTCAATTACCAGCTAGCACGAACACACACACACACACACACACACACACACACACACACACACACACACACACACACACGCGCACACACACACACACACACACACACACACACACAGTGTGTTGCCTGAGCAAAGAGCATCTCTCCGACTGGATCAAAGAGGATCCACAGACTCGGAGAATAATCAGTTAACACAGTTTGTCTTAATTCAGTCTGAGAGAGTCAATCCCCTGAGAGAGACACATCATGCGTGTGTTAATGGCCATCAGCCATTCACTAACAGGCATGCTCCAACATGGACCCTACAGTGTGTGTGTGTGTGTGTATAGATCAGAGGAAGAACACTCATTGTGTTTATGTTTACAGCAGTGAGACTGATCGCTTCCAAAATGATGGCGACAATCGGTGTCATCCAGCACCCTGGATATCATTTAAAAACAGGACGTTTGATAGGGGAACTGGCTTTATTTCCACGATCCTTATGTGCAGGTGGTGAAGGTTGAGGTGAAATGTGATTATACGTGTGATGATGCCTCTCACATTTCACTTCTGCAGTCTGGCTTCAGTTCACCATCTGCGTCGATAATTCCCCGTGTCTCCTAAACGTTTGTAACAATGTCACCAATATTGCGAGGTCCGAGAGCAAAAATGTCAACCTTTTGGCTGTATTAAAATCAAAATATAAGAGATGATGACTCAGCAGAGTTACCTGGCGAACTATTTTTGATTGCAAGATAGCTGTTTTTCAATACAGTGTGGATGGAACCCTTCAATCGCCACCTTAAAATGATGGAAAATGAAGGACACAAAGGAAGAATGAAATATGCTCCATTGTGCAGTATTCCCGGTTTGTTATTTTTCTTTAGATAAAAAAAAAATGAATGTAATTTACTAAGAAGAAAAGGGATGTGGGGAGAATGAGAAGGAAAGAAGAGAAAAGCACATCTTAACATCTGAGCAGATGCAGCGGGAGAGACAGTGTGTATGTGTGTGTGTGTGTGTGTGTCCCTCAGCTGTCAACACCGGCCTGTCAGTTGCGAGGGGACCTTAATGAAAGCCGTCAGATCTCCTCCCTCCCCCCCCCTCTCTCTCACAGTACAGAGAGGAGCAGAGGGGCGAGATAAAACAAACGCAAAAAGCGGAGCGACTAAAGCAAACTGACGCACCAGGACGTGGAATGCACTCAGCAACTGCTCAACTGGTTTGCGTCGACAACGCGTGAAAGATGAAAAATGAATGAGTTGAGTCATCCACAGAGGCCAGTCAGTGTTTCTGCACGGAACAAAATGAGAGGGGATGAAAGGTGTTGGCTTACCTCAGTTCAGAAATGCCTGTATTTTGGATATGGGCTCTGCAATGTGAAATACAATCCGTACGATGTCTGAGGGGGGAATCAGCAAATACTACCGCTACCTCCTCTCAGAGAAATCCAATTATATTTGCTGTATTTAAAATGAACAGGTGACAATGTGTTATTAATAGAACTCAACAGCAATCAAAATAAAGTGAGAAAAAAAGACAAACTCAAAGTAACACGAAGTGAGTATATATATATATATATATATGTATAAATGGCCTTTTCTGTGGGTGAAGCATTCTCTTAAGACATTTAAGAAACTGCCACTTGGTTGCACCTCGGGTGCAGCGCTACAGGCTCAAAAGACGCCATGCATCCCAAGATCTGACCCGAGTGGCACAGTTTGCAGCCATAAGAGGACAAGAGGATGTGGATTTAACATATGAAAGCAAGGGCGGAGCAAGGAAGGAAGCAATAATGTAGTAGCCCAAGGGCAAACATGCCCGAGGCGGACAAACACATCGGTGAGCTGGGAGCAGCTTACGTAACATGAACCGATAGGATGTGAGCGCGCACACACACACACACACACACACACACACACACACACACACACACACACACACACACACACACACACACACACACACACACACACACACACACACACATGCACGGCATCACACAGCTGGAAATGATACATGTAGGCAGTTACACATGTGGACAAGCAAATGCATTGGTAAGCATTCAGTATGAAAGCTCACAGTATGGACTGCAGCCCGTGTGTGCTTCCACATATTTACGGTGCACAGTGATGTATGTATATGAATATAAAATAATATATCTAATGATTTCTGAAGAAGACACCGTACACGGCTCTTCCTGTTGGGGGAAACGAGAGCGGTCCTCTGTCCTGCTCTCCTCTGGACGGCAGCCATCGGTGTGACATCTGGAAGGGGAAATCTGACACGCATTAAATCAGCCGGGGGTGTTCTTTGTGAGGAAGGTTAAATGTCTCTGATGATGAGCAATCTTTGGAGACGGAGGGTTCCATCTTCTAGCAAGAAGTTCATCTTTCAATGTTCTGCTGTCTTCAAATCTACTGTACTTCCCTAATATTAACTGTGGACCAAACATTCAATCAATGTGCTTTTCATTCATGTTAATCACCAACTACTCACCACTCTACCTCAGCTAGCTGCCCATCAAACCTCACACCATTCTTTAAATATGAACGGAGGTATACAGGTCAACAGCCATGCTAGTGGCTCTGTGAGGGCCCGAACGCACTGACAGCAACACCTATTGTTTTAAATGGCCAAACACACATGCAAAGGGGTTGTAATTTGTCTCAGAGGAGTATTTTAAGCATAACACCAACCAGTGTCCCCTCCCAGTCCCTTTAAAAGCTAGGCGCTCCCACACGGATTTAGTAAATTGGAGAAGCCAGCGGTTTTTTTGTAGCGAAAACGTTGTTTTTGAAATATTGGTCGGCGCAGTGGCTTTCTGCCGGCTCACGATTAGCGATGCGCCAACAACGCCCCCTGACCACACCTCATTTTAACGTCAACGCGCACAAATGGGCGCAAGTACGTTGCTACTTACACAGCACGGGCTCTGCGTTGGTCTTAAACTAGCAATGACAGTTGCACTGCGCCACTTAGCGCCGGGTGTGAGATAGGGCCCCGTGTTCTCTCGGACTCTGCTAGCTTTTACCTCGACAAGGACAAAGCTGAGGGGACACTGAGACCAGGAGAGGCATGCATCTTCCTTCACCTTTGCCCTCTGTCCTCCAACCTTTAACAGGTAACATTAAATATGTTAATAGTATTATAATACAGAGGGGGATGCAGGGATGGAATAGATAATAATAGATGTTATGTGATAATGATATTCACCTTTTGTGCAAGTCCTCTGCATGTAGATTTTGCACGGTGGATACATTTATAAACCGTTACTGTCAGCCATAAGCCATGAATGATGAACACAACTTATTTCATCTCCTTCACCATGCTCTCACCCAGTTATTAACGGTGTAACTTTGACCCATCTGGCAGCACTGCTGAGGTTAGACCTTCTGAATTCACATTTACACAGACATTAATATTAACTCTACATGTGAAGTGATGACTTCCCAGAGAGTTTTGACCCATGGCATCAGTTCATTGTTCTGGTTTTACAACCCACAACTTTACCGTTTGGTTTATTCTCATCGCTCTTATTAACTATCGAGTTAGCATCTAGCTCCAAATAAATGTGCAGAATTTAATCCATAGTCCTTTCTCTAACTCTTATATCTGCAGTACATCATTTAGCAACATGAGGGAGCCTATATATTCATATTGTTCTGATAATTGTAGCCTACTCAAAACATATATCAAAATAATATCATTCTAATATGAAAGGCTAGCGTACATGCAAACGTTCATTTATGCACAAATTGACTCTTCTTATGATTTATAGATAAGGCCTATTGTGAAATGGGTCACGATGGTTTGACATTTTAAAAAAGTGCCCCCCCCGAAAAAAGTTTGGGAAACACTGCTGTCAGGGACCCGGACCTATAACCGATAATTATTGAGAATTTTTACAATTTGACTGAGCGTTTCTAATTTTGGCGGTGCAGCTTTTCTAGCCTTTACGGTACTGGTTTAGCAGCCCGGAAAGTAACACATCGATTGCATTCATTGTAAATCATCTCACCTGATGCTACTCAGCCAATCAAATCGGTGCATTGCGACTCGAGTCACTGATTGAGATACACACACACACACACACACACACACACACACACACACACACACACAGTGTGCTCTAAAAAGAGAAAATAACTATAAAACAGCTTTTGATCAAGAATGGACAGACTCTTACAAGTTCATTTTTCCCACAGGCATTTCAAAACCAGTATGTCTCGTATGTTCCCATAACGTGGTAAAAAAAGCTTTAATATGAAGCGCCACTACGAGACAAAGCACACATCTTTTGAGCAAAACTGAGGGAAATAAATAATTAAATGCGAGTTAGACACTGATTATCTGGACATTTGCTTGAGGACATTTTCTCTAACTGGACCGTGTCTTTGAATGGAATTCCCCTGATGTAGCTGGTGAACACAGCGGAGCGTTTAACAGCAGACACATATTGTTCTCAGGAGCTGGTGGAGTTAAAAGAAGAGTGTAAATTGGACTTAAATTCAGCAAGTGGCCAGAAATAAGTGCTGTGTGTTGCTTTAGTGTAGCATATGATCTGATACACACCTACTCTGGACACAGTACACTTCAGTCAGAGAGCTGTGAGTAAAACATCTAGAAATGTCTTTCTTTGTTCTGTTTGTGTGGTTGCATCTGCCATCCATTGTCTTGTGACTGTGTGTGTGTGTGTGTGTGTGTGTGTGTGTGTGTGTGTGTGTTCTGCCTGTATGGTGACCTGTCTGCCATCATCCGTCAGTTGAGTGGTCGAGTGTGACAGCGGGCAATCTGGCAATCTCCTGCTGACAAGCTCGGCTGGCCAACTGGTGTGTTCCTGTGTGTGTCTGTGCGTCCTCTGCTGTGTGTGCACTTTTGCACATTCTGTAATTTGAATATTTGTCAGTTAGCCTGTGTTTGTGCGTGGAGAGGTCGCTGGGGACAATCCGTCACTTTATTATTCTACATGAGCATCCAGCTTGAGATGCGTTGCCATACAACTCAGTAGCACCTCACTTCACTGTGTGCACCACAGCATAAAGATGATCATAATAGAGGTCAACATGAATTACTCAAGAAATGGCTGAATACCAGTGTTGGGCAAGCTATTTGGAAAGTTAAGTGAGTACCATTTACTCTGAATTACCTTCCCCAGCTATGGGTCAAACAGCACCCACAGCGTTGTTCTGGCAACTCCTGCAGCCCAACTGACGCCAAGGGTATCGGTTCCCCGTTCTTTTTGGATCACGCCAGGGAGGCCCAGAGGGGAGCCCCGGGGGCCTGGGCAACACGGGGCCTTCATACACCTTGCCCAGGCTTCTTGTGCCTTTAAGAAGAAACTCCAGCTTCACTGTGCAGTGGAGGCACCACGCGGGAGGTCACCGGTTTGGACGAACTCTACGCTGAACTGTTCATCTGGCAACCGGCCGTGCACAACTACGCTATCAGGATCTAGTGGGCTGCTGACGTATGAAAGCAGCTTGGCTCAACACCGAGGAGCCAAGAGAAGGAGGAGTAAGCAACAAAAACAGAACACCACTAAAGCCTAACTCACAGGCACAACACATCTCTGGTCTTCTGACACCGCCATGCCGACGGGTGATTAATGGTACTATTGGTATTAATGGACGGTAATAACTAGACTACTCATGAGTGATGTAAGAGACCATTTACCAGTCTTTGAGACCAATACTAAAGTTAAAACTATGAATGAGACACAAAACACAAGGTGCAATGCATTATTTTAAAGAAGACCTGATGAAAGAATATTGGGAAAAGGTTTATGATGTAGACCATAATAACTGCTCTTCATGATAAACGTTGTCCTTTAGTTAAATTGGTTGAAAAGCCTTGCAAAATGAAAACTGTATCAAACGAGATATTAAAACAAATTGACAAGTATTACAAGAAGCAGAAAAGGGAATAATTATAGTGTTAAAGGAAATGATTTAAAATGGAGCTGAGAAAGCAGGTTCTCCAGCACATTCCCTGACAAAGAATAATACAACTACTAATTAGATGGACTTGGTTGAAGATCATTTTAATATTTGTGTTAACGTTGGACCTAGATTAGCTGAGGTGGTCACTACCAGTACAGATGGAGTGGTAAATATTATTAATGTAAATACACATTCCATGTTTATAAGAGGTACTGATGGAAAAGAATTGGTTGAAATCAGCAAAATTAAAATGAAGATCGTGGTGGAGTTGACATGTCTCAGGTTAAAAAGGAAACGGTGAGTGTGCGGTGAAACCCATATTTGTGATCAGTCTTTACAAGCTGACATATTTCCGAACACTCTGAAAGCCATTCCTAAATACAAAGCTCTAATTACAGACCTGCGTCTTTCTCTCACTGGAAACATATTCTGTAAAAGATGATTTCATCACAAAGCACAGTGTGCTGTGTGAGCAGCAGTACGGCTTCAGAACTAACAGGACTACTTCTCTTTTCTTCATCGAAATGTAGGAGGACAAATCTACTGCAGTAGAACATAATTAATGTGCAGTGTTCACAGTATTCATTCAACAGTTGATACTATTGACCATGTTATCACTGAAGAGATTACACAGTATGGGATCAGAGAATAGATATCAATATGTTCAAATAAATAACTAACTTATAATTACTGAAGGTTGCTCGTAGGGTTCCACAAAAGTCTAAGTTAGGCCTATTATTGTTGATTGTGTACATAAATGATATATAGCGGATTTCCAAAACATGAATGGACTAATGTGGATCATTTTGGGGGATCTATTTGCAGAAATAGAGTATAATATTCATAAGAACTTAGTTCCTAGTGTATGATAAGAATCGTTGTGTTGTCGTTAGCTTACAATGAGCCCTGCATATCTACATATAGGGAGTGGGTCCTCAAGGCCACCGTAGTTCTCCCAAACGCTTGTGAAATTGTGGTGACGTGAGTCGTAGAACGCAAAACCATCGCTGCATTCAAAGCAAAATTTTCAAAGTTATATGCAATACTATATAAAACTAAGGATCTCCTAACTCAAGCTTTATTACCTTACAATGGCCTGGTTTGTCTGCTCTTTTGTTTCTATGGCGTGGCGTTTCCTTTCAGTTATTTTTAAACATATCATTTTCCACTGCCCTCGACTGTTTCCCATTCTCCGAGAGCTCCGTCAGAGTAAAATATGTACCGCATGCAGCCACAAAACATCTCTTTCTGTTCGGAGTGCCAAACCAATCGCATCTCGCAAGAGCTGCGTCGAAAAGCTTTATAGTGAGTGAACGGACTTGATTTTCCTTTTCCTTTGGCGAAGGAATAAAGGATACAGCTCTTCATGCTCCTCGTCTCTGTGTGTAAAATGACGCCCAGACATCGAATCACAGCTCTGAAAGTAATTACTCCGTGGCACACAAAGATCCTCGCTCCATGTGGCTGCAATGGGAGTGCACATGTGCTTAAATCTGTTCCCCATTGCACATTCCATTCTCCTAAGAGGAAGGTGCAGTGTGAGCGAGAACATTCGCTGAAGAGACGTGGCGGCCAAAAGATAACCAAAGCCATTTCAAAATCATTTGCTGACACACAAGAAGACACAGTAATATGGGAAGCGGCCAAATCACATCAAGTTACGGCAAAAATTGACAGAGTAGATAAAGTCATAGCTGCCAGAACCACCACTTCTTTACTTCTTAGTCTGAGACTGAAAAAGTATTGCATTGGCTGCAGTTCACCACTGCTGCTTTGTTGGACTATTGACCGTCCATGCCTGAGCTAGGCCCTGTTCACACCTGGTATCAACAGCTCTAAGCACAGGTGTGAATGCAGCCAAGACGCGCTGAGATCTGATCGTTTAGACCACATTTAAAGGGGGCATTTGGAGAACTGAGATGCGAGGCGTCAGATCCATGGAAATGAGACGGCAAACTGGTTTGTACTAATAATATTTTCATGACATCTTAGTTTTGATAGTAAGTTAGTTCATATTCGAAAAAAACAATCATCGATCATCCGTTCAATCGTCGATATAAAATCGATCGCCGAACGGCAAAAGCCTCATTGACAACCAGCAGCCGTTTTACTACGTACAACATCTTATTTAAGCGCGTTAGCATGCCAACATTTGTTACTTAGCACTAAACACATCGTACTACTGAGCTCTATGATAATGCCATTATGTTGCAGATATTTGGTCCTAAACCGAACAAGTGAAAACGTTGACCTGATGGTGGAGCTCAGTTCATAGAGTTAATAGAGTTCCTTCTGAGGAGAACATGAATGTGTGTAGGATAAGTGGCAAATTTCACCTGACGGTGGCACAATAGGAAAAGTCAGGGGGTCACCAAAGTCTCTAAACTTCATCCTCTGGTGACCATGGATGTCTGCACCAGAACACATGGCAATCCATCCCTTAGTTGTAGAGTAGTTTCAGTCTGAAGTGGTGGACCGAGAGTAACAAAAATAACAAAATTGCAGCTTACTTGTGGGTTATGAACTCCCTCATTCATTCAAAACAATAATTAAGAAGGAAATGTATGGGAGATTATGTCAATGTTTGGGTGAAATGAACTGGTTGGTATGGGCTCTATAACAGGGTGCTCAAAGTGAGGGTCGCTCGCCACACGTGGGGAGTCGCGAGATGATTTCCAGAATATGCAAACGATTTTAAAATGTACATTCAAACCATAATGTAAAGGCTATATGGTTATAAATAAAACAATGTAATGAATACATTTAACTTGACCGACTTATTCTTGTTCCCACACGCCTCCTGAGGTGATGATGAAAGATCAGCGACAGTTTGTGGGTCAATTTAGAGCCCAGTTCACTACTTGGTCTGCTTAGTAGTGCACATCGTGAGTGATCAGCGCTGCACAAGCCGGCCTCCCTCACACATGGACGAGCGGCCGATGGCTGTGTGCAATGTCCCTCTCCGACTTGTACTTGTGGCAGATCGAGTGGGAGGCAAAGCGACTCTGAACTCACTTTTACGTCGATGAAATCGACTTCTATTGTTCTCAGGGTTGTTGGTCTTTGTGCCGAACAAAGACAACGCCACAAAGCTTCACACAGCAGCGACTTATTCGTTCCACACACACACACACACACACACACACACACACACACACACACACACACACACACACACACACACACACACACACACAAACAAATGACAGACTCATCGGCTGCTGCTTTGGTGAATGTGCTTGCTAGGCACCTTTTTATTCACTACTAGCAGTAACTGACTGGTTTACTTGCTTCCTTACATCGTTAACATGTCAAATAAACAATAGGGCCGGCAGGATGTGGGCTCACACAGGGCCGATATCCATTTAATGACAAACATTGCCTCGGTGAGTCAACCAAGTTAATCGCTGGGAGTTTATTTCCCTAGTTTGGTGACATTACTTTAAATTGGCTTAACAAACAATATACACTTAGCTTCTGATACTATTCTCACTGCTTTTTAGCGCTACGTTATAAAACCTTGAGTAACCTGCTGTATAGAGCTTGTTGGAGGAGCAAGCACGCCAGTAGAGAGCAGAATGTCCAGAAGGCCATTCAACTGTGGCAAGTAAGAAATGCTTTGGGGTATTTAAGAAGTCTTTACCTCCCTTATAACATATTACCAATAACCCCTGTGTTGGTTACAGGGTTATTATAGTAACTATT
Organism: Anarhichas minor; assembly: GCF_050575085.1. Classification (NCBI taxonomy): domain Eukaryota; kingdom Metazoa; phylum Chordata; class Actinopteri; order Perciformes; family Anarhichadidae; genus Anarhichas; species Anarhichas minor. The sequence goes on along the minus strand of NW_027466468.1, from coordinate 3,568,090 downwards.
GAGTAAACTAAAATAATTAGTGAAAAATACTGCTATTGAAGTGAAATAGAAAACTATACCCTTTAAGAAAACTAAAGTAAAACGATATTACCCGCTGTAAAAAAATAATCATTTCAGCTAGTTTTTTAGATATAATATAAAACTACAGAATTGACGAGTTGACTCACACACACACTCCTATTTATCCACGATGTTGTTCTCCGCGGTATCGACAACGGCGTTGAATATTGTTATTTTCCCAGGTATTGTATCAAAGTTAGAAATTCTAGTACTGCGACAACACCAGCCTCCCTGCTGTGTTTTTATAATCACAGACTCCAGCTGTGTGAATGTTGTACCTTCGTTGCATATTTGTCTCAAAAGTTCACGGGTTCACCTGGTTCAGTGCACGCAAACACACACTGACCGTGTGGACGTGTTCACAGGTGCAATTAATATCAGTGATTAAAACAACCGCAGTCCATTGACAGTAGGTCAAACAGTTCCAGTCCTAGCAGTGTGCATGCTCATCCATTGTTAGTGTCATTAATTACACCTGTTATCTGCTGTGAAAATAACGCCGCCTCAATGACTCCCATGAGGTAAATCTGCTGTAGTTTCCCCTCCAGTCATTCGGCGGTGACGCTGCACATTCACAGGTGACGGTGTCTGAGATTTCACGGGTTATCTGTAATGCAACAGGGCTCAAGTGGGAGGGTGAACCCATACATAAATCTGTGTGTGTGTGTGTGTGGGTTAACGTGCACGCATTAGGGCCGTCCGTCAGGCGGAAATCGGTAATTATACCCAGAAACCTGCTGATACTGGGGCTGACGCTTCCTGTAATTTAGAATGACTCAGTTTATTTAACTGAGAGTAATGCAGGTTTGCTGCTGCACAGATAATATCCATAATAAATGATTAAAAGAGTAGCTGCAGTGAGCATGTGCATGTGTTTTTTCTCTCGTGGCAGGTCAGACTTTTTCCTCTAACTTGCGGTCCTTATTTACTTTTATTGTACTTTACTATTATTGTCTAATGAAACAATAAGACTTAAGTATTGTCCTTTTTATTAAAACATTAGGGCTGCTCCCTCTTGGTCGATCAGTAATTCGTCGTTTTGGTCTTAGTCGACTTAAGATTTCATTAGATGATTGGTTGTTTTTCATGTTTTTTTATGCTGAATGATTTATTTCCAAGACACTATTGAGCACACGATGTAAAGTGGTGCTTTTGTGCGATTGTCTGTGGAGGAATTCAGTTTTACAGATTACTATTAAATCAGCCGATCGATTAAAATCACTTGTGTGTTAAGTCGACGAACAATTTTCTTTGGTCGAGGACAGCCCAAGAAAACGGCTACAAAATGTGCAACAATTACATTAAATGACTTACAGCGATAGCGACAGCGATAGCCCATAAAAACATATTTGCTCACATGTAGGCCTATAAACAGATAAATAAATAAATAGGCTGTATTCTAAAAAATGGAAGACAATAAGACACAGACCAATGAGACTTGAAAACATTTTTATGAATATTAACTGAAGTCCGTCTCACACACCTATGTCCAGGTGCCTCACTTTGGCAGTTAGTAGGAGGGCTAAATATGAAAAATAAAAAAATGATAAAAAAACACAGAGTGTTCTTAGCCCCTTCATTACGTTGCAAAGTGGACCTCGCGTTGACCGTAGACTGTACATAAGAAGTACAGTCGTGACGTCACCCATTGGTTTGTGGACTGCTATTAGGAAGCCTCGAGTTTGATGATTCAACTGTCGCCTTTTTCGCTTCTTGCAACCAATGAACAGAAGTTAACATATTTGGAATGTGGAGGAGGAACGTAGAGGCGCCGTATATGTCTCTGGTAGCGGCAGCGGTGTCAATCACAGTAAGCCCGCCCTAAAGCATACTCTGTTTTATGGTCTATTTGACTGTAAATGGACCATAATTTACTAAATAAACATCATGCTGTATTGAAGAAGACTTGAAACTAGAGATTGAGACCATAAACTCATGTTTACAATGTTTACTGAGGTAATAAATCAAGAGAGAAGTAGAGTCATTTTCTCATAGACTTCTATACAACCAGAGGAGTCGCCCCCTGCTGGTCAGTAGAGAGAATGCAGGTTTTAAGACACTTCCACATCGGTTTCAGAACCGGAGGTTGCTGCCTGATTCAAATCGATTTCCGATTCATATTGGTGAACCGTTACATCTGGAGTCCACAACTGATTTCAGAGCGACTGCAGAGCTCTGGGTCCTAGTGCCATCGGGCTCAGACATAGCTGTGGTGTGTGTGTGTGTGTGTGTGTATGTGTGTGTGTGTGTGTGTGTGTGTGTGTGTGTGTGTGTGTGTGAGAGAGAGAGAGAGAGTAGAGAAAACAGCCTAATTGACTCAGCCTGTAGACACAAACCACACTCCTCTCATTTTCAGAATTAAAGGGAGTGTGTGTGGGCACACAGACTCAATCACTCCAATCACTTAGCATGTCCGCCCTCCATTCTCTGCACGCAGACACAGACGTGGAGCAGAAGGAACAGGAAAGCACAGCTGAGAACACAGCGAGCAGCAGTCCCTGGTGTTAAACGTACATAACACTGACTGTACTGTGGGTGTGGAGGGAATTGAGTGCCCGGCATCCAATTCCCTCCAACTGAAGAACAGTGGTTATTCCTGAGATTACAGAGGGCAGTTGTGTTTCTTCATTGTACAGCACAAAGTAACTGAGAAACATCCACATCCGTCTGTTCGCTTCGTTGAATGAACAGCACATTCAGTGTCCAGTTAGTCAGACATGTCCAAACTAGAATCAACATGAGACGAGGAAAAGAAGAGAGAAGGAAAAAGAAAGAGGAGGAAATAGAAGAGCAAAAGAGAAAAACAAAGGACCGAACAGACGAATGCACAGAGAGTTTTCCTGCTTTGTGGTGGCAGCTCAAACCAGCAGCCCGTCCGCTCTGCATATGGAACCAATTTGAAATGTGAGAATAGGGGCTGCTTTAAGACGCGCGATAGTCAGGCGATAAACTCTGGTTTGGCCTGCCAACAGAGCTATTGTCATGACTTGACTTGTATATTATTTCATTGTTTAACCTATTTGCATAAAGTCACAGGGGCGTTTTATTCCCTTTCAGTAGCTATCGTTCCCATTTACATTTATTTTAATATTTGAAATGACTTAAATCCATCTAGATTGAATGTGGGATTGAAACGGTAATGCCCTTTATGTTCTCAATTCATCAATTCGTCATTTGATCTCAAGATTTAAAGTGATTTCAAATGTGAATATTGCAACGACAAAATTTAAATTAAAACGTGGTTCGACCTTCACCAGCTACAATTTATAATAAAATATATCATCGCTCAGGGCTCATTTTTTTCTGCAGAAAAAGTACGTTTACTTCCATACTTTGAGTACATTTACTTGCAGATGTGTACATTTGCCTTTTTGTGAAGGTAGGCCACTTTTTACTGAAGAAAAGGATATTAACACTTGTAATAATGGAATACTCTCAGGTGGTATAATCTCACATGAACTGCCCGGTGTTCCAGTCCATGCTATGATAACAAGACTGAGAGGAAACATAGCTAGAATACACGTCAACCACGTTTAAATGCTGATATCCTTCAAGTCTGTGTCATAACTGAACTCGCATGTTATGTAGTCCAGGATCTGCCTACTCAGCGCTTCATTAGCTGAGCCCAAACTTTTTCGAAGTCTCAAAACTTTCTCGTTTCCGGCTGCGCGGCTGAAGGAGACACGTTGTTAGCAATAATAATAAAAACAACCGTCTTACCATGGTTCATGTCCCCGGCAGAACGCATTCCACTTCGGCTTCTTTCGAAGAGTCATTTAACGCACGGACATACCGTCGACTGGAGGTTGATGGAGTCCCGCACACAAAACACACTGGACAGCCGGTGGTCCTGAAGTTGAAGTCGCGCGCACGCGCGCGAGTCACTCAACAACTTTAGTTTAACAAATATATTTGCACAGTTCTGCTAACTCGGTGCAATGTGTTGCCGTAAAACAAAAAGGTTGCTATGTAGCGCAGGTAACATCACCACACGGTCGCTGCGTTTGCTACGGACTTTAAAAATCGATCGACAAGACTGTCGCGAGCCCAGCCTCCCCTCTTCCTCCCAGGGGAACACGCCTTGCTCCGCGCGAGCGTCTGGGAAAGCTGATTTCAAAGTAAAAGCCCCGTGTTTGCGGAGGAACGCCGTCTGCACAGTGAAATGTGAGAAGTCCCCCACACACACCACACACACACACCACACCGTAACGTCTTTCCCAGCTGCCAGAAAACTCAGGGCACAGAATAACCCGGACTGTATCGCCTCGAAAACAAAGAAAAAACAGGGTTACATGCTCTGCATACTAATATAGTAATTCAAAACATTCCCTTCAAATGTTACGTTGTTATCTTTACGACGGAAAGCAAGCAGGGAAAGTTTGGTTTGCAACTCATGAATCATATCCATTGACCAGGCATGCTGTAAAGCACGAGCACATCGTCTGCTTTATGATACATTTGAAACATTTTTTTTGTGCAAATAATTACACACGTTCATCTGCATTAGACAAATTGCAGAAAACTCCAAGCCCCTGTGTGTTTCTTGCTAAAAACAAAACTGCCACTGCCACTACCACACTCAATTATCGCCTGCACCCACAATGCACCTGTGAAAACCAATTAGATCACTTAGAAATTAGAGCTTGAGCACTATAAATAGAATTCATGTTTGCTCTTAGGTGTGATCAACAATAGAGAGAGTTAGATGACTGTAATGGCAATATACTGTATTTTGTTCACATAACAATACCGTAACTACGTCCATGTCACCTTCAGTTCACACAAGACAGTACAGGTGAATAGATATCACCATGGAACTTCCCTGGTTGATTACTAACATAGAAATAATGATTTTTGTTGTCTTACAAATGAATGTGAAATTGTATGTTTAAATATGCAATTTAGGCATTATCTAATCCTAATTTGTGGTGAATTTATAGACAATGTGTAGTAAAATAAACACCTAAATGAGTATTTTGGATGTTTTCCCCCACGTTATGGAAGCAAAATAGCCCCAAAATCTCTTAATGTTTTTGTGTGTTGACAACAAAAATTGCATACATGTTCACAGCCTATTTTTACAGCATGATACAAATGAAAACGTCAAACACACTTGATAATAGTGTTTTATACTTACAGTAGCATGAGGAGGGAGCTATTTATTTTCTGTGTAAAGTTGTGATGCAAAAACAGGATTTTTAAAAGAGGTATAGTCTTGAATGACGTGTTTGCTTTTGCAAGAGATGTACATTTAGTATTTTTTGTTTATGGTCTTGATTTTGGTGAGTTTCAACAAAAAGGGCCCTAGTCTCATGAGTTGTGTTTCAGCAATTTCAAAAAACAGTTTTAATACTTCTGCTAGTTGTGGCCTACATACTGTGCTAAGTTGTGTAGCTGGTCTAGGCTGCCCTCTTGTGTTCAACAAAGCCACTGTCTTTTAGTCTTTTTCTATGTCTGTGCACATCACTGGGTGTTTGTCGTACGCAGCAGATACAGTTGGAAGTCAGGTTTCGCAAAGGAATAGGCTGCCTAACTCGTGCTGACACACTCACACACCCATCTCTATCAAAGCTATCTTGAGACCAAACAAGCTGAGGAAAATAATCTTCTTACATTCCCATTTTTGACATTTTCGTAAACAGTGCTTTTGATGCATGCTTAATGTGCCACAATGCAAAAGCACAAAGGGGGGAAAAGAGAAGCAAATGTCTGCTACAAAAAGAAAAAGGAAATAGATTAAATGTAAGGAATGACAAAAATAAAAGTAGTCAGAATTATGAGACATACATCAACATGAAAAAAAAAAACTATTTGATCGAAGAGTCTTCTCAAACTTTCAACATACATTCACCTTCCTACATCAAAAATTGTTATAGATATGAATGTGAAAGATCTCAGAAAACATTTCGCTTTCTCTTTGTGAACTTTGGTTTGATGGTGTGTTTTCATGCACCCTGCACCACTTCCTTGGTAAAAAAAATTGAAGTACGTTTCCTCTGCCTTTATTTACTAAATATTCATTGCATTATTTAAAAGAAAATATTTATTTAATTATTTATTACATTTATTTATCTATTTTTTTCTCTCATCCATCCACCCTATTGACTCCCTCCCAGACTGATTGTTTATGACCTTGTTCTCTTATTACCTGATGACATCTTTCTGTATGTTAACTGGCCTGCTTTCACTGCTATATTCTTCTTCTTGCTCTGTCTTCCAATAAAAAGATGTGTTGAAGAACGATTGCCTGCAGGTGGCGATGTTGGTATGTTCAAAAAAAAATCAAAACAATGAAAGCCTTTGAAAGCATAAAAAAAACACCAAACCTCCTGAAAAGAATCCCTCACGTGTCTTTTGACAGGGTCCTTTAGGACTAAACAACGATCAAATCCAGGCCCAAGAATTACAATGCAACTTTAATACAACAGCCCTCGTTATCTGTACTTCAGAAACATTTGAACCAAATTGAACCAAATTTTGTTGCATCCAATGGGAGGCCTTGTAAAGAGTTTATCTGTGTGTAGAAAAAAACTGTGATTGTTTAAACCTAAACTACTAAACTAAGAATGTTCTGCCACGATAAAACAGTAATTTAACAGTTTGATATGACATAAGGACTGCTGTCTTTATGTACATTATCATTTTTATTCCTTTCTATAATTCCTACCTATTTTGCTTGTTCAAAAATGAACCAAAACACAACACAACACAGTTGTCAATTCCAAGCATTGCAAGTGTGTGCGCAAATAATTAGGTAGTTATATGTAGTGTGTGTGTGTGTGTGTGTGTGTGTGTGTGTGTGTGTATGAGTGCGTGTGATAGCACAAAGCTCGTCTGATAGCGCTCGTCTGTTCTCTGACCTTTCTGCCTCTCCGCCGACTCACTCATTTCTCATGTTCGGGACTACTGTCCCACTGTACAATCAGCTGCTTCATCTGACTCTGTTGACCTCTGAACCCTCACCCTGACCCCCACAGCCACGCGACCCCCGCGGCTCTCACTGTCTGACATTTCAGCTGCAATAAAAGATCCACTTGACAGGACGCTCTGTGTTTGCGTGTGGAAAACCTCGGCAATTCTTTTTTTTTGTGGAGGAGAGGGCACGTCCAATTGAGTATTCAAGTGCGTGCATGCACAGTACATGTGTGTGCTCACTTGTACTGCATCATTCCATTCTGTTAAGCTGCACTGCAGCCTTTATGGAAGACAGAGGGAGAATATTTCCAAACCACAGAGAGGCAGATAGAGATAGATATTTTCCCCCTGCCACACAGTGCGAGCTTTGTTCCTCCGGCTTTACACTACTGTACATTATCAGCAGTTTGGAACCGCACCAGCAAACTGCGGCTTTCACACTACATTAATTTACTGTACTTAGAGTAGAATTTGTGAGAGTGAACATCTGCATTCCCCGACATGTTCTGCAAAATGTGTAGCTTAGAGGGGAAAGATTGTAGCACGGACTTTCCCATTGAAATAAATGTAGCTGGATGGTCAAAGTGGCGGCCATTTTTACGTGTATCCTAGCCATTGCAACCGCTGTAGTGGGCTAACTTCTGTCTAAACTAAATTGACTTGTAGCAAGTCACGGAAATAAGGATTAAAACTATAAAGTGAGGTTACGAAGCATAGAGAGTGAGAGCAAGAGTGATATTTAAAAACTCAACACTTCATCCACACACTTGTCACAGCGTGGGGAAGCGCATCGCTATCAGCAGATGAGTGACAACTTTGTTTGGCTCCTATTTTCTGTAACCAACGTAGCATTAAAGCACGGTGGAATTAGCAGGCTAGCTAGCTAACTTAGCCATCTTGCCACCATGCTAGCTAAATTAGACATCATGCTAATTCCCCTGTGCTGTCATGCTACGCTGGGTACCGAAAATAAGCCAAACAGTGGCTCTGCCTCACTGTCCACTGCTCTGGAAATGGATATGGACAAGCTACCTAGCTAACTAGCCCGCCATCCGTCTTGGGAGTTTCATCCACTCTCTTCCCTCTGAGATAACAACGAATTACAAGTGCCATTTTCTTTTGTACTACCAGTCAAATGACCACGGTAAACAGTTCAATGTCCCTTACACTCCTATTCTATTGCTATGGGGAAAACACTTTTCCTATCCGCGTCATGCTGCCCCTTTTATCATTCCCAAGACTGTGCTGTGTGTGCAAAGAGACCCAGAAATCTATTAACCTGCGAGGAATACATCCAACACTTCCTTGTCAACACTGCCGAGGTTATATAATTGTCTTGTTGCAGGATCCGCAGCTGCTCTGGGCCAGTTTCATTTGAATGTGCAGAAACACCCACCTTAAACCTACAAGACCGTGAGTCACAGTCAGAGGTCAGAGATAACAAATGGGGCCGTGTTTCACAAACGCATATTTGCACCATGATCAGACACTTTAAGTCCGCCGGGGTAAAGAGAATTTAATGCTCTGATAGGTCTCGGGAAACCCCAGCCAAGACGTTTACAACCATGACAGTTTGTTCACACACTCTGTTGTTCAGCTGTCACTACTCTCCTTTTCCAGTTTTTTTTTTTTATTGTTTCTGCTGGCCCACTCTTTCCGCAATTTGTTCACACGCTGTGCTGAATCCATCCGAACCAGTGGTGAAACATAACTATTCACTTAAATTGAGTATAATTCTAAGATACCGATACATGTGATGTATGGCCACATTTCAGCGTGTGTCTAACTTGACTAACATGTGATCAGCTAATAAAATATAATGCACTGTTAAAGATTAAACTACCGAGCAAATTGTTTCGAACTAGTGGCGCATTAAAGGGGACATATCACGCTCGTTTTTGGGTTCATACTTGTATTCTTTTTTATACTAAAACATGTTTACATGCTTGAGTGTTTAAAAAACACTTTATTTTTCTCATACTGTCCGTCTGAATATACCTGTGTTCAATCTTTGTCTGAAAAGCTCAGTTTTAGTGCCTGTCTCTTTAAGGCCTTCGCGAGAATTGGCTTGCCAGAAAGAAGCGTTTTATCATCTTTCAGCTCATTGTTTTTGGTTTAAAGGCCCCATAACCTAACTGTTGTGGTTCAGTCTCACTCAGCTGTTTTCAGGGAATACGTTTTGATAAACCCACTGTGCAGTAACTGCCTAGCACCAAACAGCCGGAAATGTTAACGACTAGCCAGTGAACCTGCTGGAGCTTTCAGCTGCTAGAGAACCAGGGATTTTTCACAGGGGGTTTGTGGTGACCAGGAAGTGGCTACAAATAAGTGCCAGTGATGCTCCCGTTCGTCTAGATGTGTAATTGGGCGACTGAGCGGACGAAATGGGCAAGGAGAAATATTTTTCAAAGAAGGGGACAGTATTGTGTTTTCAATTGTGCCAAGATGGAAGACATATGTCCAGGATGGGATTGAGCCTAAAGAGAATGCTAAACCATGCTCCTGGGTTCAACTTAAGCCCTAGTTGAGATGTCTGTATGTCAGTGATGATGTTCTCACAGAGAAGATCATGACCCAGAAGGACGCGGGTGGACAATGCGAAAAAGGAGGACAGATAGAGGAAAAAGAGAGTAACCAGTAAATTTGAATCTAGTGTCATGATTGCCGGAGCACGACTTAAGAGATATGGATCCTGATATATTTGAGGTCTGTGACAAATGTTTGAAGAGCTTGCTGATTTATTGAAAATCCAACAACGCTACTGAGTCATCAAACATAAAGCACAAATATATTGCATGTGAACAACCACTGCACTGCATGGAGAGCATCACCGCTGCAAAGAAATAACAACAGTAGAACTCTTGGAATCTGCTCCAGTGTGAGTAATGTCACAAACCACTGTTGTGTTGTGGACATGAAACAGGATGAGCCCTGTGTGTGTGTGTGTGTGTGTGTCTGTGTGTGTCTGTGTGTGTGTGTCTGTGTGTGTGTGTGTGTGTTCATTCATGTGGGGCACTGCAAGAGTTACCCAAGGCATAATTCCACCATTGTAACTGAAGCCAGGAAAACCGCAATAGGAATGAGTTTAGAGCGGTTGTTTATAACATTAAGCAGACGGACATGACTTGGCGAAGGCGGTTTTAAAACATGCTTAGGGTTTTATTCATTGAAGAATAACGGTATAGGGAGGAATTCAAAGCGAACACAACACTGCAGCCTTTTATTAAGGATCCACACGCTTCCTGTTTCATAAGCAGGGACCAATTAGTGGGGAGCGAAGCTCATGATCTGACAACCAGTTCTCATTTACAACTCTTCAAATTTATACTGACACTTGGTGCCGATGCACCGGGGCGCCCTTTAACGTCTGTATGAGAGATGTAAACCCAGAGGTTTAGACGCTCAGAGCAGCTGAGGTATAAAGAGAGAGAAAGTCTGTTTAGGGAGGAGGTTGAGGTTGTCGGACCGGTCAAACAAACACAGGACTTTTGCCCAGGAGACCACTGTTCACGTCCCCAGTGAAACCAAAGGTAAACTTTGACTTATTTTACCGTAGCTTTGTTACGTAACTTCTCTACTTCCATACACTAATTGTATCTGGTATCCGATAGATAAGTGAGCTTCTATTTTAACCGGTGCAGCTTTTCTAGCCTTTACAGCACTCGTTCAGCAGTCAAGGAAACACAACGATCAATTACATGCGTTGTAAAACACAACTGCTCAGCCAATCAAATATGTGTATCCTGATAAGCCTTCCGACTCCAGTGACATTTACACACATGGGGGAGACGGGAAGAGAGGCCGAGTAGTTGGAGAATAATACGTGAGTCAGAAGTTATTTCACATGGCTTTCTCCGAAAAAGAGGAATGTGATCAGTGAGACCAGAGAATGGACGGACTCTTATAGGTGAATTCTTCCCACGGACAGTTCAAAACCAGGATGTCTCATATGTTCAGAGACCGTGACGATTATTAAAAGCAGCAATGTGAAGCGCCACTACGAGACACAGCACAAATATTTTGAGCAAACTTACCAGCTCACATCCGAAATGAAGGAACAGAAAATAAATCTAAGAGCCAAATATGATCTGAGTCCGAACATAAAATGTTTAACTGTCGAACAATGATGTTAACAGAGAGGAATAGAGCTGAAACAACCACAGACAAAGTCCCTGCACACACATTTATCTTATTAGAAGATGAGAAGAATGTAATATCGTGGTTTTCTTGGTTGACATCACTTCACAGCTGAATGAAGTGAATTTAAAGCAGCAGGGCAAAGACAATTAAATTAAATACATTTTTCTACAAGTTAAGTATTTTATTTTACGAATCACATTTTTCAAAAGCTTTCTGTTATGCAATGTATTCTTAAATGCATCCCTTTTTATATATATATATCTTATATAATAAGGGATTTTATATAACACTGATTTATTGTTAGATTATGTATTATATATAATTCCTTCAGTTCAATATATATGGGACTAAATCATAGCGCAAGTTTGACATTACTGTGATGTTCCGGAACTTTGCATGAGGAAACTCTCTCTAACTGGATCGCTGAATCTTAATTGAATACCCCTGCATTAGAAGGTACCGTTGGAGAAATCAGTACGCTAGATTTTAAAAAGGAACCGACTTAAAAAGCCCAGTGTTGCCAAATCTTTTCTGATGAAAGTTTGTCAGGGACGCCTAAACGTGTACTTTGTTGCCAAAACCGAAACCGAGTAGTTTTGTTACATGAGTAAATCAAAAATTTTAGTCAACATACATTGGTTTTATTGGCACTATGCATGTAAAGAGTGGAAACTGACACGGCGTCCCGCACACGTCGACAAACTGACTCTAGAGGGGAACCTAGAGGGTCACAGTTTGAAGCTTCGGCCACGGACCAAGCGTGTCCTACGAGTTGTGTTTGAGAACGTCTGCTCTCCCGCAAACTCTAATGCTGCTGCTGTTCAAAACTGCATTTCAAAAGCAGCTTGGTCTTCCCCTAAGGGTCCTCACTCCCCTGCTGTGCTGATGTTTATGATTCCTGGAGGGAACTGTTATCTCGAGACTTCAGGGTTTTTTAATTACCTTTCAATTGCATTTTTCTTTCTCCTGTCCACCCATCGCACTCCATGGTAACCATTATCTAATGGAGCAGAAGTAACTTTGGAAAAATACTGTAAAATCCTAGGGAGGACCTACCACAGCGGAGCCCAGCGAGGGCCGTGGAACAACAATGATCTCAGTGTTGGTCTGGTCCAGGGTGGAGGCCTCAGTTGCTCTCTGGCAAACAGATGCTGCTGTGCACAGCAGGTTCATTTAAGGCCCCTCTCATGATAATGCGGTAGAGGATGATGGGGAAATGGAACCCCTGTCTGTGGGTGCCTCTTTCTCATGCTCTCACTCTTGGTCTTTGTGTTTCTGTTTGTTCTCATCGGTGCGCTGCTAAGAGGAAAAAAGTCGTAGGAATCTACAGCACGAATCTCCCCCGGCCTCTCTCCTCCTCATCCCTGCAGTTTGGAATCTTTCACTTGCCCCATGTGCGTCTTAAAAGATAATTAAAGCTGGAGAGCTGGACTCGCTTTCCCAGACAGATGTACTTTTCGCGCTGCCATGTCTGGAGAAAGTTTTGGATCCGATCTCTTTTCCTCTCTCTCCCTCTCTCTCTTTCTCTCTCTCTCTCTCTCTCTCTCTCACTCCACTCTTCCTCCCTAGATACGTTTGCAAGCCCAGACGTTGGTCTGAGGGCCCAGATCGGTCGCCATGGGGACGGACCTAACAGCAAGCGTAAACAGAGACGTGAGGAGGGGAAGGACGGAGAGGAGGGTGAGATGGGGAAAAGAACAGAGGTTAAGGGGCAAGTGGAGAAGGGAGTTTGACATCGAAATGGTCCAGGGGTGAGGGGGGTCTGTGTGGATTAGATTCAAGCCTGGTGGGCTTAACAAAGACATCATTAAAGATGGAAGCATGGAAGAGAGGAGGACTGTATGTACATTTGCTGCTCCACTGCACCAGTGCACGAGGAATGTTTAATAAGCTCTGCAGTGCTAAGGCAGGCTGGCAGAAGGGCAGGAAAAGATTTGAACTGCTTTAAAACAAGCCTGGATGTTAAAAAAAGAGTGTAAATATGTGGAATTTAAAAACCTGACTGTACACACAGGATTACATACGCACTACCAGCATGTTGTTGATGGAGTCATCATGGGAAAATGTGATCCTGAGACACCTAACAGAAACTACAACAGAGGAGGTTTTGAGCACCATGCGGTGTTACATGTCTGTCCGTCTTTGTCGTTGTGATGGCGTTGCTACCTTGCAAGATTAAGTCACAGAACTTTACAGGTGTGTAGTTGTAGATACAACTGAAGACGACAGGTGTGGTACGAGCAAGGGCGCCGGAAGTAGGGGGTAGGAAGTGGGGAATGGGGCCCACAGTGGTGAGACGGCTCCAGGGAGATCTTTGAAAACAAAGAAACAAACGAGAAGTTTTAAACTTTTGGAAAAACATTTAGTTGGTTTCTGCTAATTTAGTTGTAATTTCTAGTTTTACTTACTGGTAAGTACGTTGAATGTGTTTGTATGCTAACTGCTTGGACAATAAACTATTACAGCGTTTATGCAAATTGAATACTTTTTACCTGCTATTTTGAGTAGATATCGGAGAAGTATGGCAAAATATGGTGCAGTATGATTACTCGGATGGTGCACTCATTACGGTCAAAAAGTTGAGGCTGTAACTTTGGACACTTCTTACACTAAACGGTGGCCATGTTTCCTACGTAGAGGAGGAGGGGTACCACACAGGAGACTGCCTAGGTGAACACTGAGGTATTGTACAAATACTATACTGTACAAAGCTATACGTGTATCTTTTAACTACCACTGTACTGTTGTCGGATAGAAGCCATCAGTTTGTTCATTGGGTGACTGGGTGGTGATTGGATTGAGGAGTGACGCTGTGATATACGACCCTGTAGCTTGCTTTATGCCCTGCTTTATGGTTTATTTGACTCTGCTTTATTTGACTCTAAATGGACCATCATTTACTAAATGAACATCATGCTGTATTGAAGAAGACTTGAAACTAGAGATTGAGACCATAAACTCATGTTTACAATGTTTACTGAGGTAATAAATCAAGTGAGTAGAGTCATTTTCTCATAGACTTCTATACAACCAGAGGAGTCGCCCCCTGCTGGACACTAGAGGGACTGCAACTTTAAGGCACTTCCTCATTGGCTCCACTTTTCACAACCGGAGGTTGCCAGCTGTTGTTTATCGTAAGTTGTCTTGCTCCTTCAAGCTTGCTTTTAGCAATGTTGCTGTGTACTCAGATCTTTGCTATGAGAACAGGGTTATTATTACTGATAAGAGTGATGACTAAAACTATGAAAGTAAGACTCAAGTTGTAATACAGTCAACTTGAATGTACCTTTGAGGAGTCAAAGACATGTTAGCTACGAGACCATCAGACTCCCAATCTTATGTTTATACATACACAAGGAGCTGAGTTACCGAGGGCTCTATATTTGATATAAAGGTCAGAATATGAAACCAAAAATAAAACTCAACGCTGGAATGCCAGGGTACTAAATTGTCACTTTGCACAGAGATTGAAGCTGCTGATGTTCCGTCCGCAGACAGCATGAACTTCTCAGGAACTCAAAGAGTCAACCACAAGTTCACGGGAGGTGCGGCCTCTAATAACAGTGTTTGTCTGCAGAGGACACCCAGACAGCATGATGATGACCAGTGGATGAGTAAAGCCACAACACACTCTAGTCTACAGTCTACACAACAGCTGTCTGTTGATTTAAAGAACAAGACAGGAAAACCTAAGGACACCAAGCTGTGTGAGTGTACACGTGCACCCATGTGGGTTTGCTCCTGGATTGTGGTTGTCTGAACTAATCCAGCCACAGACGCAACGCAGTGAGCACTAAAGCAGCAGGTGACTTTGTTGGTATGTAGGAGTAAGCGAGTAGTACTCACTGCTCCTCTGCAAAGTCTATCGAGAGGCATAACTCCGCAGAACGGATGTCATGAGCTTACTGCGAGTGCTCTTCCAACCTCTCAGGGACACTTCGTTCCGAGAAACCCTCCGAATTTAAATCATCTTTGGGGAGAGGTCGTTGCTCCTTTAGGGATTCCTTTCCTGAACTGCAAACATGCGCGTGTGCGTTCGCTTCTGGGTCTCGATTGGTAATCATTAATTGAAGACATCTGCTAACACTTCCAGTGCCTGTGCGTTAGTACTGTCACATGCTCTGTTTGAGTGTGTAAGTGTGTGTGTGTGTGTGTGTGTGTGTGTGTGTGTGTGGGGTGGAAAAAGTATTCAGATTCTTTGCTAAATGTAAAGTAAAAGTAGTTTGTACAAGTAGCAATACCAAGTAAAAGCCCCACATGAAATGTGACTTAAAGGTACACACTTTAAGATCTGCACACAGATCTGTAGGATGCTGCAAACACATAGGAGGCGCCATTTCACCTTTGAGTCCATACAATCTAATTCTACAGTCATTAAAAAAAAGGAAGTCAAACGATCTTTATACCCAGATACAAGTCAAAATTCTTTAACGCAATATATCAGAGCTGGTACTGAATTAATCGGGTATGTTACATTGTGTGTTGTTTTGTCCCTGGTATTGTTCATTTAATAATCAGATTTTGTCGAATAGCAGCCCTGTCCCCTTGAAATTTATGTTTCAAAAATGTAACAAACATAGTCATTTTAAGTCGAGCCATGATGACCAAGTGGTTTTGTTGTGTTTTCTTTGTTTTGTTTTGTATCAATTGACAATGTTAACCACTTGTTCAATATGCGACCGTAATCTGTGAGAAAATACTAATTGAGGCTGCAGTTTAGTTGAAAGGGAAGGCCGTCTTGTAGGAGACAGGGTTGCGAATAGCTCATTCGAATGGCTCTATAGCCAGGGCGAACAGGAGTGGGGAGAGCGGACTTCCTAGGGCCGTACCTCTTGTTAGTTTAAAGTGTGCTGACACAAGACATTTGTCAAGACGGAGGCTTAAATAAAAGGAAAAAACAACCTCAAGAAACTGGATCGAAAGCCAACTTTAAATTTTATAAACATGTATTCCTGTTCAATTCCATCAAACCCCACTTCAGCGTCCAGACATACAACAATGTTTGAGATAATAACCTATGTTAAGGCAAGGCAAGTTTATTTGTATAGCACATTTCAACAACAAGGCAATTCAAAGTGATTCACATAAAACCATTAAAAGCATCCAAAAAAAAGCATTACATTCTGCAATCTTGTATTGCAGAACCTAATATTTTCGTGTTGACTCAAGGAAGACTGATTGGCGGATGCATTAGCGTTATATTACCCAGATACAAGGATTTTGGGAGTTTTGAATCTTCAATAGATTTATTGAAAACTCGAAGTAACAATTTCTTAATCTTGTGTCATGCCTCAGTACAGTTCCCTTGTGTTTCCCTTGTGTTTCTCTCTCCTGCCATGTCCCCTGTTGGTCTGTGTGTGTGTGTGTGGTTCCTGTCCTGCCGTCAACCTGGATCCCTGTTCACCTGCACACCTGCCATCAATCAGCTCATCACCTCTCCAGTAATTCCACCCCCGCTCTACCTCCCCTCTTGTCAGTATCCTGTGTTTGGGTCCACTTATCTTCATCTGGCTAACATCTTGTCTTTCAAAACGTATAAAGAAAACTCTTCTGGAAATCTGTTAATCTTTAGAGAAATGGGGCATTCCAATAGATTATTTCAGTCAACTGATAATTGTGGAATAGTTAAATTGTTGAAGAGGAATTGATCGTTAATGTGATTATTCTCGTCCTGTATATCTGAAAATAAAAGATTGTATGGGGTATTCCTTCGTTGCCATCTTCAAACAGTCTTTGTTAATCAAATATAATTAAAACACCATCTGATTTTGTTGTATAATCGTTTTGTTCTGTTTCCTTTTTTATTTCAATTTGTTCAGCTTCCCGCTCTTTTTTCTCTCTCGGCTTGTATATGAAAAAGCATTTTGTTGTGTTACGGTATGAACCGAATTATGACATTGATATCTCTGAGCAAAAGTCACTATTTTTTTGATCGGCGTGTTTTAATCATCATCCGAAATTTGCAGAAATCAAAAATTGAAAGACCAGCAGTGCAAAATACAAAAGTTTCGGGGTCGGTGTGTATAGGTCCATAGAGACTGGAGTTACATTTATTTAGTTGAGATGCGATTTATTTTCACAAAGAACTTTGTGTTTGGTCTGAAAGGGGTTTGCATTAACATGGTAACAGGCACATGATCTGAAAGCAATATGGCCTATATCTGAAGGCTCTATCGTGTGGGTTAAACATCTTAGTAGGAATATGAAGTGGATATGTGACACTGATGAATGGGGAAGAGCATGAAATGTGTATGATTTAAATGCCTCCACACTTCCAGTGGCTCAAATTCCTTAGTAATGTTTGTGACTGCCCTTGAATGTTTGGATTGAGTATTTTGGGGTGGAAACCTATCCAATATGGGTCATAAATGACAATTAAAAATCCCATCATGTTTTTGGAGCAGACCATCTCAGCAAGTTGACTAAATGGTATAGCAAATAATTCCTCATCTTGAGCATTAGGAGCAAAACCATTTCCGAACAAAACATTTTCACCCCTTTAACCGACACAACTGTTCCGTCAGTATCTGTGTATGAGGCTGTAACGGTAAACGGCAGATTTTTATGTTTTAATATATACACACCCCTTTTGTCTGCAGAAAAAGATGAAAAGTAACGCAGACAAAGGCCCCCGCTAAGATATTTCCTGTGTTCCTCATCAATTAAATGTTTCCTATTTAGATTTTTTTCTTTTTTGAGAGAGTTCAGGACATATTTCCTCGTAACAACATTCTTAGAGCCCAAGATGTTCCTTGTACATTGTCGGGAGCCCAGTATTTGAATCTGTATTTGTCGAGAAAGCAAAACTATATGTACTTGTATTCGAATAAGAGTGGAAATAGGTGTAACAATACTTTTATGGTTTTAAATTCACTAGTCATTTTTTTCAATGGTTGTGTTAAATGTGCGTTTTATGTTATATGGTTATTCATTCATGTATATTGAAAATGTATCTGAAAATTAAATAAATATAATCCAAAATCCAAACATTTGAATTTTGGGTTTACTTTGCAGATCAATGACAGAATAAGAAAATTAAATGATGTGAAACTTGTATCACAAAGACAGTGACGGACTGAAAACCCCTGCTGTATGAGGAGCACAGTGTGAGGCTTGATGGAGAGAGGGCAGAAGTCACCATGACGACCCTATGACAATAAATGATGAGGAAAACAAAAGGACAGCATTAGCTAATAGTGACTTCAGTCTGGAATTAGCAGCATGTGCAGAGCATCATACTGAGCAACAGTCACACCTATTTTTCTCAAATGATGTGGAACTACTTTTGCTGTAATATTCAACTCCGAGTGTGTCGATACATTGTCCCTTTTCCAACTCTTGACAATGACTTTAAGTACCACCCATTGCTCCGAAATGGATCCATGGAAAAATGTCCAAATCATCACCACATCGCGCCTAGAGGCCTCTGCCCAACCCCAGCATGATGATGACTAATCCCCTGCTCCAATTATTAGGTCCCACCCATCACTGTTCAATCACATCCCAAACCCTGAGGCTCTGATCCCTCATTCCCTCCAACATCATAATCATTAAATCATGACATGAAGAGTCCATCTCTGCCAATGTTACCATACTTCACAGTGTTTTGCTCCGACCCATTCTCACTCCCAACGAGCCAAATACCGACGCTTGGCCAATGGCCCTTCAGCGTCTTTCAACTAACGCCAATGTCAACCCATCAGCGCCATTATTAGACGCTCAGGGCAACTGACGTAGTTTAACCAGCGAGACAGTCTGAGTAGGGAGAAGGCTGGGTTGGATAGTTTGGTCAAACACACAGGAGGCTGCTGTTCATGTCCCGTGTGAAGCAAAGTCACCATTGACTTATTTTACCTTACTTTTTTTACGTAACTTACGTACGCGATATTAGTTAGTACACAAGTTACATAACAAAGCATGCTAGGCATACTTGAATCAGAAGAAGCTTCATATAGAGTGGAAAAAATATTTATTACACACGCATGAGAAGATGAATAGGGATGAGGATTTGGCGATTGGACTCCATCGTCACATATATTAAACAGACTCTAGACCCTGGTGGTGGTGGTGAAGGGAGCCGCTGAAGATCCAATGATGGGATGAGGAGCTGGACTGGGCACTGGTCATGGCGGAGACTGGAGGTGAATGGGCTGGAGAAGGGCCGTACTGCAATGACAACAGACGAAAACAGTTTTAAAATTTGACAGCAACGATGTGATTGGCTTGGGGAGATCGTGGCAGAATCTGGTTGGTTAAGTTAAAAATGAACGCCTATAGTCAGCCGATAGAATGGAAGACAGAGAGAGAGAGAGAGAGAGAGAGAGAGGGAGAGAGAGAGACTTGTGAATGAATGAGAGTGTAAAAAAAGTATTCCTGACTTGACTGAACTTGCACTAAGCTTCATGTCACAAACATACGAACTCTCTTTTAGAGTAGTTTTGGTGCTTCAACCTAACCAAGTCAACCTTAAAAAAGAAGTTAACGAACATTGGAAGTTTATTTTGAAAAGACATTCAGCGGAAACTTGACACGGCGTCCCCGACACGTCCAAAACCGACGCAAGAGGGGAACCTACAGCATCATAGTTCGAGTGTCAAGTGTCACTGACCAGACGTTGGTATTTGAGGAGTTGGGAGTGAGAATCTGTTGTATGCACTGACCTTACCGCCACAGAAAAAACACATTCTCGTTGTGCTTTATTTCGTGATTGATTCTCTTTTTTATTGCAGCAAGTCAATATGCGGTCTATTAGTATGAGAACACAGTGTTGCAAAACAGGCCAAGTGTTGCCGTGCAATTTATGCGTGTAAATCACAGAGATCGCATAACTTCAGCAAGCCAAAAAACACGTGCCGAAGAGGGAGGAAACCGTGTCTACACAGAAAAGCACCCTGTGTCTGAGCCAACAGAAATGTTTAACGTACCACCACAGCGGTTCTCAGAGGACCTGCTGAGTGGACTGTGTATCGCTTTTTTCTCCGTGTTAGCTCTGTCGTTTGATGAAGACCTCCTGAAACTAGGTTCACAAACTAGAAATGTGTAAAGAAGTTGTATACTTGTCGTTTCAGTGATTCATTCTTGTTTGTTCTTCATAAATCAAGAAACTGAATCAATGTAAGTCGGTCCAATGAACGGTATTAGAAAGTTCTAACCAATAGCTCTGCCATTGGTATTAGCTAAACATGCTCCCCCCTCGAGCTAAATGAGAAAACAACAAGAAATTGGAAGAGGAAGTGAAAGAAACACAATTGCAGTAATAGTTAAAAATGAGGGATTGGACAGTGGCAGTTCAGGGTGTGAATCCATGGGATAGTTGGGTCTGTTGAGAAGCAGGTTAGGTTAAATAAATGTTGTCGACTATTGGTTGTCTATTTCTGTTTGACAGCAGACTGGTGATCTATGTACAGGCTCCAGTCCCTGCAACCCTGAACGTGGTCCTAAAAATGACGTTCCCATAAAATGAAACAGCATTGTCAATATCGTAAGAAACACATCTTCTCCCTTCTTTTTTTGACGCATCACGAATAAGTTTCTGATCATAGTCTGTTTAATCATAGTCCGCCGAAGTCCACATAGGGAAGAGTTATGGATGGATGGGTGGATCAAACAAACACAGGACTTTCACCCAGGAGACTCCTGTTTTAGTCCTGCGTGAAACCAAAAGTCAACCTTGACTTGTTTAAATTTACATCTGTAAAAGTAACCTACATATTTATTTTAAGTGAAACTATGATGTTTTTTGCTAACCCTTACCAAGTTGTTTTTGTTACATTTTTGTGTTGTTTTGCTTCAATCCACAACGCCAACCACATGTTTAAAACTGCAAACAAATCCTGGAGGAAATAAATTTCCCTTGAAACGTAAATGAGAGAGCAGTTTAGATGTGGGAACGTCACTTTGTGGGCGACAGGGTTGGTTTGAGTCACTCTATGGCAGAATAATGCACCAATAGGGATTTAATGTAATGCTAATTGGTACAACCAGAGCAAACTGCATTAGTTAAATCAACAAAGGCTGACAGAAATTAAACTGTAGCAGTTATGCTAATGTCTTTAGAGTTATTTCTACAACAGAGACATGATTTGATTTTACTCACTTTGATCCAACACTCTTTTTTATAATTGTATAGCTTAAATCTCTTAAACCTCGCCTTGATTGCAGCCACATTAGATACTTTCTAAATATAAATTCCAACATTCACAGTGCTGTAGTGCTCATGGTTGTAAATCAATAGGAGGAGAAGAGAAGAGTCGTGTTAATCCAGTCTGGTTCCGTCTTCCTCGGCCAACAATCCCTTGTAGTGTGATTGCAGTCAGCTGATAGTTATGTACACAGGGCTAATTGAGCTTTGGTTTGTCTTTTCGGGTTATAGCGCGTGTTTGATCTCCACTAAGCCTTTGGCCACGGCCACGGCTCGCTGCCGGAGGAGATGGAGCCTCTCGGTCGGCAGGACCAGAGGGACTGACTGAGCCGTGTTTTACAGTGTGCAGACATACAGTGTAAGGAAAGGTTACTGTATGGTGTCTTTCAAAAATACAGAGGAACATCTGAGTTGTTGAAATAGTTATTCTAATGCAGAGAAATGCTTTAGGAAACGAAATAATATACAAATATACACAAAATAATACACGGCAATTCATGGGTTGCCATACATCTAATAAAGGAAATCAAGCAATAAATCAAATGCACAGACAGAAAGAAAGTGGCTAAAGCTGGTTGACACTCAAGACAATCAGGTTGTTGGTTCCATGTGTGTAGAATAGTAGGTTAATGCAGATCCACAGTATTAATGGAGGTACTAGCTGGCTACTTCCATAGGACGTCAAGGTTCTACTAGGTTTATACTTCACTTTAGAAATATTTAATATATTAGCCGTTGTGTTACTCGCTACCTTCACCAGGAGATTATGTATTCAGCTGTGTGTATACGTGCGTGAGTGTGTCTGTCTGTCCACAGCTAATAGCGCATACTGCTGGAACCCATGAGCTCAATATTTTGTGTGCTCATTTGTGACTGCATGCTCAAAGACCTCTTGTAGTTGGTGGGGAATTAAACTTTTTGAAAACATATTTTTACTCATTTACACATCATTGACTGCTGACTCCTCGCTACTCTTAACCATCCGCTAGGGGCCACAAGTCATAAACCAAAACTGCTTTAGTTTGGACACTTTTTTCCCCGTTGCGGATTACAAATTGTCCATCTCTTGACTTGCATGCCTAGCGAAGACAATTTCATACATGAATTTAAGTACAATCATCGCTTAGCAGCTGACGAACTGAAGCGCATCTTCAGAGGAAGCTAGGTAGCTGTTAGCAGCTGGTGGGCAGTAGAGTCCTGCAGTGTGTTTGCTAACACAGCTAACGGCTAACGGAGCCAAACACAAAGAAGGACCGACAGTTTCTGTCCAGAGAAAGCGTTGAACAGTCGACATGAAGCGTATCTGTTGCGCGAGAAGTGCGAGTGTAAAACGCTTGACGGGTCGCAACACTGGTTAGAAGTCATTCAATCAAAGAGCAAACCCCCCCCCCCCCATCATCATCATTCTGCTGAATTATGGACATGTGGGCTCACTGTTTCGCTTTAACTATGTTTGTCTCCCTCTCACGCACACAAACACACACACACACACACACACACACACAAATGTCTGCATTCACAGACACTTAGCAACACATGACAACTCCATACAATACTTGACCAAAAGTGACCAGCCCAGAACAGACAAACACAACTAGGACCGTTCGACAAAAATGCACACCATCTGTTTTGCAGAAACTACAATGGGAGCATGTGAGGAGGTACATGTATGCACACACCAAAATGCACCGAGGCACAGTACTGGACATGAGAAACAGGATAAAGTAAGCGAAAGACGGTATTATTTCCTTTTTCTCTTCAAGAAAAGTCTTGACTGTTCACAAATATATCACCCATTTCCTTCATTAGCATTTTCGAAAGAAGTCCACCCATACCGATCACCACTGACGACATCACTGCCTCTCTGGACGGACTTTCCAGCCCACTGGGTTTTCATTAGGGAGAGCAGATCCACCCAAAACAAACACTACCCACAGCCACCACTACTATAGCGTCGGTCAGCTGGAGAAGTAAATGATCTCCTTCCTGTTGGGAGGGCCCTTCCGCCGCGGCAATCTGGCAGGTCGAGTGTAGAGAAACCATGCAAGGCGAATGCGGGATTGCGATGATATAACAGACAAAATGATATCCACTTCACTCCCCTTCATTTCTCTGTTTTTTTCCCCCCCTTTTGTTTCTCATGTCCCATGCAGGGCCTCTGTCACTTCTCCCAGGCTGAATTCTTTCAAGTGCTTCCTCACTGCTTCCTCTCCCTCCGTCCCTCTTCCAACCTTCTTTTTCCCTTTTCGGGAGAAGTGTTGGGCAAAATGCCTCCATGGAGACATCCTGCCTCTTGCCCTTTGAGTGTTTGTTTTTTTTAAACAAAAAGCAAAACAAAAGAATATCATAATATAGTTGGGGAGTTTTTACTTCAAGGTTAATCATTTCTGTTACCTTACTTTCCAGCTCCATCAAAAAGAGAAATGTAGGTCAATGGGCATAATTATCTGTGTTTGCTGATCAGCTGTTTCACAACAGGCTACGATGGACAAATTACTTAAATTACCAAGATTAGAAAGGGAAAAAAGTAAAAATCTCATAATATTTATCAATACACCATTTATACAGCAGTTTTCAAGTAAGCATTGGCAAGCAACTCGTCTGACTTATATAAGTTAATGTAGACCTAAACTAAAATTTGAATAGTTGCTTAATTCGACAGCTGCTTTAAATGATGTAATCATCCTGATACAATTACATAATTTTTAAAAAACCTATGATAGAGAGCTGAATGAATGAGTTCTAAAGTCAGCATTTTTGCACTTCCGGTTCCGTCATGTCAAAGTCAATGATTTGGTTTTTTTGTGGGGGGGGGGGGTAGGTTAGATGCCTGAAATAAGGTCTGTGGTTCACACCAAACACTAGCTTAGCGTTGGTGACATGTGGCCGTGGCGTAGTTTGTTTATAGCTTAATGTTAGCTTTTTCTTTCTGTCCATTGCATTCACGCTTCAAAAATCTCTTGCCACAGAGCTTGTTTTCTATAATAATACAAAATCCAATGGCAAAAAATCCCACTGTATTTTTGTCGAGGGGAACCAGTGTGATCCTAACTTCCTGGTCGGCCGACAAAAACACGTCATCCCCGTGCTACTCTATAGGGCTGCTTCTTGCCTGCGTTAATGTCACCCAGTGTTGGGAGATTCCAGGCGGCAACCTCCGGTTCTGCTAAGTGAAGAACTTGCATTGTCTCTACTGGCCATCAGGGGGCAACTCCTCTGGTTGTAAAAAGTCAGATTGAATAGAAGTCAGATTGAGTCGTCTCTACTTCACTCCTCCACATTCCAAATATAGTAACTTCCGTTCATTGGTTGCCAAAAACACAACATGGCGACACCCTTAATCCAAGATGGCGACGGCCAAATCAACAAACTTCAAACTTCAAACGGCAGTCCACAAACCAATGGGTGATGTCACGATAACTACGTCATTGTCTTGAGGCGCTGTAACCACAATCAAAATTTGATTTATGACTGTCGAAAACTGTTGGATCTGACAGAATCATCACTGTTATACAGCTACAGTGTCCCCTTACAAAAAGTGTTGTGAGGACATCTCTTCTGCAGAGACAACATGTGTTGTCTTCTGCAGTCAAAGAAATAACTCTGTTTTTGTCAAAACTGCCGAGATAGGAGAGATGTCCTTAGTTCAGAAAGTTTATCAAATGTTTTTACTCTTAGTCTAAAAGTAGGACCATAGACTGTAAATAAGAAGTGGACATAGTCAACAAGATCTCACCCATTGGTTTGTGCACTACAGTTTTTTTAAACTGGCGTTTGAGAACATAAACTCATGTTTACAATGTTTACTGACCTAATGAATCAAGTGAGAATTAGAGTTATTTCCTCATAGACGTCTATACAATCTGACTTCTTCATGCTTCCAGCGGAGTCGCCCTCTGATGGCCATTAGAAAGAATGTAAGTTTAATTAATTAAAGGAACTTCAGCATTGGCCTCACTTTTCAGAACCAGAGGTTGCCACCCGAGTTGGACCAAAAGTGTCACCCTGAGAATCGTTGGCCGGTTGTGGCGGATCACCTACTCTGAGACACTTAGACTCAGACGACAAGCTCTTTCATCCTTAAAATAGTGTCCCTAAAATATGTTTAGACCCATGTACATCACCTTGTGATTAACTAACAGATCTTTTTGCTGACATGAATCATCAGCTTCTCATTTCTGATATATCTTTTTGGACATATGACCATGACATCTCATCATATGAGCATGATTCCTGAGCACGAGCTCTTGTTATTAAAAGCCTGTATTTATACTGTATCTACGTCTTGAGTAAACTCTAAAGGTCTTAAGCCCCTAATACAGAAGTCGATCATCCTGTTTCGAAAGGCTTTCTTTTCATGTGGGTTCAGAACGTAGATTGACCATGTCTGTGGTTCACTTCCTCTTCTCAGGATCTGACAGCTGGTTATTTCAAGCAAACTCAAACACCTTAAAGATACAACAGGAAACATGTAATCCAATATCATGCCGATACAATCGTGCAGTTAATTATTAGTTACTGCTCATTCCTATTAGTTGGTGATCCAATAGTACACACAAGACAGGCTAGGGAAGAGACAGACACATTGTTAGCAATAGTTTGTTCATCATGCGGCCCAGTATCATGTTAATGGTGAAGGGGTTCTGGTATTTGATGGATGTGTAGAGCTTCTGATTTTGCCACAAGAGAACCAGAGTTTGCTAATAATAATAGTTGCATATCTTAACCACAATCTCCACCTTACTTTTACAAGGTTTTTACAAGGTTATTGTATCGTCATTGAACAACAGGTTGGCACAACGAAATGCTCTGCTCTGAAGTCTGGTGGTACGGCGGCTAATACTTGAGTATTTCTTTCCAGACGGCATCAGGTTAGTAGGCTGTGACTGGATGCAAATTGTCTTTTAAAATCCATTGGGCTGTTTGCAGGCACTGCTTGTCACCAATATCACTGATGCTCAGTATATGGTATCAATGATGTTCTGGGCAGTTTGAATCACCCGCTGAGGAGCCCTCCTGTCCTGGGCCGTGCACAGGAATTGTTATCTTCCTCAAAGCTCTTAACTTGCTCCACCTCAGCTCCATTGATGAAGACAGGAGTGTGTGTCTTCACCTCCTTTTGTTCTAAAATCAACAATCAGCTCCTTGGTTTCACTGACGTTTAGTAGGCTGTTCTTTGAGCATTGTTGATTTCCTCCCTATATGAAGTCTCACCGTTGTTTGTAATCCAGCCGATGACGGCAGTGACATAGTTGACTTGTGCAGATGTTGTGTAAAGAAAGAATTTTTTTAAATATACTCACTGGATGTACAATAATTGGGGTTTTGCAGAAACGTCTAAAATCAACCTTCTTGTCGATCCATGCATTTGTTGACGACTACTCAAATATGAAGTAACACCAGCTTTATCTTTAAAGGCAGGTTGGAAAAAGAAATAATAATACAGACAGGTCCAAGGCAAGGCACACGCTAATTTACAGCAAGCTCAATGTGTTTGTGACGAAGATGTATACAGTGACGAGCAACAAGAGATTGCGATTTAATAATAATAATTTAGATGAAAACACCATAAAATAAGAGAAAAGGAAAACAGGTTAAACCACCAAAAAGACATTGATGGACCCCAAAATAGCATGTTTCATATGGATTCATGAACAGCTCTTTCTATGAAGCCCACCTCTTGTATTTTTTAAAAATATATGTATTATAATTCTCATAGTTGTAATACATTATAATATTTTTATAATTCATTTTAATCACTGCTGTAATGAATTATAATATGATTATTCCAAATAGTCATTGGGTGCTTTGAGCAACAAAGTAGTGCATTTCCTAAAGGTTTAGGCAGATGTGATACATTACAAGCTAGTTGTAGTCACTATAGGTCGTCATTGTTTGCTCAAGTATAAAAAAATGATTTAATCGATGCAAAAACAACACAAAACATTGAAACATTTTTTTGATTACCAGGTCAAAAATTGAGTACTCCAGTGATTATAATGCTTTGTAAAGATTATTGTTATAAATAATTTATTACATTATGGGAATTGTATATAACATTATGGGAATTATCATACACTATGATCCAGAGTGACTAGAAACCAGGAAGTATTATGACACTTGACCTGAAAACGTATTATACAATGCTTTATAGTGTGTTATCATTAAGCTTTATGGGGTAATTATGAGTGCTTATAACTGTGATTATACAAGCAGATTATAAGTATGTTTACAATGCAGCAAAGACACGTGCGTCGTCACTCTTGTTTTGGAGAAACTAAACAGACCTCCCTCTAGAGAATCTGCCAATGTTTACGTCTGCGTGCTCATAAGAAAAGCCTGTTAACCGACTGTCTGCACGAGCCATCCGCTGTGGTGTAACTCCTCTGATCTGTGGCGCAAAGAATCCTCTGGAAAAAAATGAAAGAAATGGCGGGAAAAAAGTTAAAGGCAAACTGAAAACCCCCCGTCAATTACGGAGAAAAAGAAATGAAAGCCAAATTATGACAATTGAATCCCACCAAATTCAAAGGCAGCGTGAGAACTCGTCTCCTGCCTCCCCTCCTCCCCTCCCCCCCTCTCAGGGGCTTTTTGTTCTGGCTGCAGAACTGCAGAGGTTAGGAAGTAGATTAACAGCGACAGCAGTTCGGGGGGAAATCACAGGGCGGCACCGCGCGCAGATCATGTTCTGCTGACTGATGAGCCCCTGCTTCCACCCTCGGATTGTTTAAAAAACAAAACATAAAAAACATGTGCAACATGCGGCCACGTCAGTGCAGCGTGTCACCATAAAAAGCTTCCTATCGTGATGTCTCTCTGGTGATTATTCCGTACCAGCAACTCCTCTTTAGGCCTCCTTATTCTCCTTCTTAATCCGTCTTTCCTTCCCTTCAGATTTACACTTTAAGTATCTGGATTTTCTCTCTTCCCGTATTTCTCTGAGATCAAACCATCTCTTGGTTTTCACTCAGCACCGTGTGGAGAGTGTTTGAGCAGATGTCTTTTCTGTCTCTCTGTGTGTGTGTGTGTGTGTGTGTGTGTGTGTGTGTGTGTGTGTGAGAGAGTGATGGTTTTGCCAGCTTCAGCACAGAGCACTCCCGTCCTGCCAGCTTGAGAAATGAGAGGAAGCGTTTTACAAGTGGTGCGGTTGCACTTCCATAACCCTGACTCCCGACACCTCTGTACTGAATGCAGCGATTGTACAGCATTCAAAAAAAAAGTGTCAAAAAATCTCGCCCTCCAAACGTGACAAAAAAAGTGTAATACTAATTTTTTAGCTTCAATCTCCAAGTCTGACGATGGATGTGTAAAGTAATTATTTCTAAATGATTGTTTGATGTAAATTACTTATTTCTTTTATAACAGATGACTGTAAATTAGTAGAGTTGAAATGCTATTTGTTTCAGAATGCATTCAGAATGCGTCTCAATGGGGGGGTTCTTTCGGCACTTTGCGACACACGGCCTCTTTCCAGTTTAAGACCAGCTCTGTGCGTTGAACACAAACCAACTAGTTTGCAAGGATGGAGTAGAGATGCGTGCCCAAAAGAAAAGCTCACATTTCTAGTCGGAAAGAGAAACACACCTTTTAAAGATTGTCAAGGACCTGGATTGGAAGAAGTTTTTTGAAATGCGCAAATATCGCAACGCCGAACCTTTTCAAGAAGGTTGTTGGAGGAATGAAAGAGGGAGGCTGCGTTCGCCGGGTCCAACAAGTCCACCACCGGTGGAACACTTTGAAAAAGACATATTTTGACACAAAGAAGCAAAATTCCTGCCGTCTCACTTTTCCATATTTTGATGGTATAAGCGAGATGTGAGGTTATCGATACCCTGTCAAACAGCCGAGAATGGCTTCTCCTTGGGATTCAGTGGCCCTGGTTATGAGAATGCTGCGAGCTCCTCAAAAGGACCAGATGATGCTGGTAAGAGTAGGGGGAAAAGAAAATTAAGTTAATTATAGCGGGTCACGGGGTCGTTTTACGTTAATTGGAATATCCACTGCTGCATGTAAACGGGTATATTAGTGGAATATTCTTTTTCTTTTGCCATGTAAACAGATGAGTAGGAATACTGTCTTTTCCGGAATGAGGGCAAAAAACGGGATAGTAATGTCAATAGTAACACCTGTACTTTTCCTGCTCTGTCCAGTCAAAATATCTGCTGTGTGTATTGATTAGCATTGCCTTCTGTTTATGATCCCTTGGTTCTTAAGTGAGCCACTGCTTACAGCTGCAGGACACATCAGTTTGTTTTTTAAAGGGATAACTAGAGCCAGGACCATGTTGGTCACACGTGGCCAAAACATTGTTTTTTCATGCACTGGGCAATTTTGAGATTTTGGGCTATTTTCTATGTCTTCTTTCAGACTATGGAAAGAAAACATCAAGAATACACATTTATTTGTTTATTTTACTACTTGCGTCTATTTGCGTCTGTAGATTTCTCCAAAGTTAACCAAAAGTTAGCATTGCATAATGCCTCAATTGCATATTTCAGAAAACAAATGTATACAAATAAGTACATATTTAAAAAGAGAATGGCTAACTTCGGGCTGCACGGTGGTGTAGTGGCTGGCACTGTCACCTCACAGCAAGAGGGGCCCGGGTTCGATCCCCAATCCCGGGTGGTCCTTCTGGTGGTCCGTGGGTTCTCTCCGGCTTCCTCCTACAGTTCAAAGACATGCAGCTTAGGTTATTTGGAGACTCGAAATTGCCCGTAGGTGTGAATGTTTGTCTCTATATGTGCCCTGCGATAAACTGGCGACCTGTCCAGGGTGTACCTAATGTCAGCTGGGATCGGCTCCAGTGACCCTGAATAGGATAAGCGGTTTGGATAATGGAATGACTAATTTGCATATTTCAGAAAACATGTAATACAATACAATATTGTCTTAATGCAAGTAATCAACTGGGGAGGTGTTTTTCACATGTGCAAGCATGTTTATTAGTTTATGTTTATTTTCAACGTGAAGCCTGAAGCACTGTGGCCAGTCCTGCATTTCCCTCCCGTCAGGACTCAAAAACAGCAGAGGTGAGAGGCCAAACCTCTGAAAGCAAAGCTGAGCCGTGACATCTGATGTCTGAGGTACACCACAGACCCACAGTCAGACAGCCTCTTCAGCTGGGGAGGAGGAGGAGAAGGAGGAGGTATGAAGGGAGTCAAAAAGCACACAGCGGCCAAACCAAGTTAGGAAGGGTTACAGGAAAGGGCTCCAGAGAGACAGGAGGAGTCCAGGCAGCAACACTGACTCTCATTTATCAGACTTGCACAAGAACAAAAACAATGCGCTCTTACAGTAATCCCGCCATCATTTCCCCGGCAGTGTCAGAGTTCATTCATGTCTTCTCGGTTGTGTCCTGAAGATGAAACTCAACATCTGGTCGGAGAGACTGTGTCGACACATTCCAGCAAGCTTAATAATCCTGGACTGGAGTTTACAAAATAAAACTAACAACCAGAGTCACGACTGTAATCATTATCAGAATCTCACATGGAGCCCAGACGAGGAATTGCCTAATATTTCAGTTTGACTTTATTGTCAAACATAACTGTCTGCTGGGAAACATTGTATTCTCACTCTTAAGTCCTGTATTGTACCTATGCGGGGAAGATTACCAGGAAAACACAGTATTAAAGATTGATAAATCGCTCCTTTTGATGATATCGTGAGATTCTTAGAAGATTCATTAGAAAGACTACACACTAAGTTAGCTAGCTAGCACAACATGCACAAAGGTAATGTTATCTTACCTGATGCGTTTAGCTAGTATAGCAAGTTACCTACTGTAGCTAGTTAGCTAGCCACGGTGAAGTTCGTGACAAAGTGCGACTTTCTTGACGTGCCAAATTATCTTTTAAACTGAAGAATAAAAGTGTAATTCATGGCACAATTCAAACAGGATCGAAAAATATATGTGTAATTCCTTTCTGCAGACCTCTCCTCTCTCACTCCTCACCCTCACCTTCAACCTCCACCCGCCTCTTTCCCTGAAGTGAGCAAAAAAACTGTTTAGACAAGCCGTGCAAAATTCGCCGCAATTTCAATCCATTACACTTAATGATAACAGCCCTTCACTTTGCATCCAAACTCCAGCTCCTGTCGCTCCCCATTTGTCACGAGTGATGTAGTGTTTTGGCACTAATTACTCTGAATTGTCCATCCAAATAAAACGCCCTGCCCTCCCCACGGCCTTTCCCAAAAACCCCTCACGCTGTTGCCGCTGTCTTTCCTGCGTCCGTGCCAGGAAAACCGAGATTGTGTTGAGATAAAGTAGAAGAGGAAACGCGGTAAGAACCGAAAAGAAGAAAGGCCTAATATGATTATTTAAACAAGATAACGCTATTTCTATTACAAGTTTTACAGTAAAAAATGATTCGCTTGTGTCACCATTTCCTTAAGTCACTCCCTCCTGTTGTTAAGTAAAAACACACACAAACACACACTTGTTCTAGCGTGTTCAGAGGTGATTTATTAACAACATTGCTTCTGAACTTTGCACACAAGTCCTGTAAATGTACAAGACCTGTAAATGGCTTTGTGGGTTATTAACGCGCCATGTGACAGTGAAGATGTTCATGTGTAAGAGAGAGAGAGAGAGCGAGAGAGCGAGTCGATGCTATGTGCAGCGCGGCACATTCCTGTCTTGCGGGGGCCGGACGACTCCTTGAAGAATGAAACGCTCGCCTTCGACGCTGACGAGCACGATCGCAAACGCACACGTGCGCGCTCTGCATGCTTCTCCGCCCACTCTTTATCAGCTGTTGTTTGTTCCCATGCCCTCATTACTCCTGGACTCAGGCATATGTTACTGAGATAAGGACAGCCTGGCTGCTATTAATCATTGGGGGACTAATATCTGAACGGGCCGGTCGCTGGATGACAACACAGGGTCACAGGGCCGAGGAATTATTAGGAAAAGTACAAACCCTCCAGGGAACCTCAGTGTCCCGGGCTCAAACCCAGAGTCTGTTGCTGCGCATTAGTCTCTCTTTCCTGTCTCTCTCTACCCATGACAAGAAAAAGCCTTAACCAGTGTCTCAACCCATGGACGGTTTATCATCATCACCGGCCCTGAACCGTGTGTGTCGGTCCCCAAGCGGAAAGAGTTTCGTCGAACAATAGCACGAGGCCACCCACAGCCGCACAGCATTAGGGCTGTACAGAACAGTTTGAAGCTTCATTCATGACGTTGGCGTTCAAATTATTATTAATAATAACTTGCATTGTGTGCATAGTCCAGCCCCCATCTCTCTCACACACACAAACACACACACACACACAGCGAGTGGGTCGGTCCACGTCTCTGTAATTGTCTCGGTCCAAAAGTCAAAACGCTTATTGAAAAAAAGATACAGTAATTTCCAAAATTCACAAAAAAACTTTATCTAGTGAAATATCTTTGCTCTCCGGCTTGCCGCACACAGACGCTGGCACCTGTATTCATATTATTCTAGCCGCAATCAAACAGATTGCACATTTGTACAACCACTATAACACAAAATCATATTTCGCCTTTTTTAGGGTGATTCAAATCATCAAATATGACGATGAAGCTCCATTCGAAAAACTCCAACAGAAGATTTGAATGTAAAAATCTGACATGCGGTACAGCGCTGCACAGCATGTAGCCTTTGTCATTTTGACATTTTAAATTACTGCCATCTTCGGCATGTTGGCTTCTTTACGTGCCATGTACAGCGCAGTATAAAGGCGATATCTTTGGTGAAAACGCACCTGTAAAGAAACAACAACAAACCGTGAAAAAAAGGCCTGAAGTTCAGAGCCGTACTGTAAAATATCCTCCTAACTAAACCACCAGGTGCCTCGTCACTACGACATTACGTGATATAATCGGCTAATTTACAAAACATTCAAAGAATTTCATAATTACATTTAGTCCAATACTATAAAAAATAAAAAATAAAAATGTTTTTAAAGGATAATAATAAATCTTAAGGACAAGGGCCTCCATTACCCACTTCACCCCTGCAGTGATCTGTTTTAACCCATGTTGTTTGAGTTCCTTAAAAACCTGCTTAGAGTGCTAATCTGTTACTCAAAGGTCCAGTTACAGGATGAGTGAGGTAGCCAGTAATGGGAGAAACTCAGGATTAACAGTATAGTATTTGTTGTGTTGTGACATCATCACATCAGAAGCTGGATCATTGAGGTGAGGGGTCCATTTCAATGCATGATACTCGCAGTATGACAGCTTGTGACATAATCTGTGACATTAATTTAGAAGGGAACTACGATTTATTACAGCTTTGGTTTTATTTTTATAGGTAGCTATCGGCTATTATGACATCGTGCTTGCTGACGTAACGGGTGAGATATTTGAATAGAAGAAACGCGAGCTGTCACACGATGTGACAGGTTGTAAACATTTCAGCCAAACACATCTAGAAGAGGTGAACATTAATGCCATAATTGTCTGTTGTGAACATCCATCAAAGTTTAAAGACGGACTTTCTGGTTCAACTTTGATCCGTCGTACTTGCAGTTGTTGTGTGCACTCCCGGTTTATATATTAATAATTAAGATAGATATAAAATAGAACCTATACAGGAGCAATTTAACTAAAAAACAACAAGAGCATGAGCCCTCAGATAATCAGTTGGCTCGTAAACAAGCCACATCAGCCACATTCTCTAAAGTGCTTCATCTTGAGGTGAAATTGAAAGATGACACTGTGATTGATGTTTACAGAACACAGTTTAGGTTTCTTCTGTTCGTCTACATTTTCTTTTCCAAATAATTTTGGTTAATCTGCAAGTTTGTTTAAACTCTGTGTGATTGTTCTCTGCGAGGTCGCCATGTTCCTACATATCAGCAATTAAGTTGTGGAGAATGTCATTATTATAGATGGGAATGAAAGCTAAAGCTTTAAAAAGGATACAATTTTCATTTTCTGGTTGATTCTTTGTGTGTGTCTCTAAGAAAACATAAAACAACACATCCTGACACATCCGCATCAGTTCCTTATACCCGGTAACTGCTGGCTCGCTCTGATCCTACAGAGATCCCAGGAGGAAGACGCAGTGATCCCTGGATTACTGGTGAGGGTTTCTTCAGAGACAGCTGCTGGATTACAGCGAGCAGACGTTTCCCTCTCAAAGAGAACTGAAATGTATTGTCACTTTGCATCGGCCACGGGTCTACGTTTGCCTCAAATAGCCTCCTTGAAGTGATACAGAAACATGTGGAAACTCAAAGGTTCAGGTTTCTTATAATAACACTTCCACTATCACTGTGTATTTGCTCCTTTTGGCCTTCATCCTCCTCCACCTCCGAGCAGGACAATGGTGTTGTGTAGCAGGGACAGGGTGGTCCTTGTGATAGCGCTGAACCCGATGCACTCCACGTTTCCACTTCCTCTGCTGCTGGAATGACGATGCCTCATTCCTACCGTGTGACAGCTAAACTGTCAGCTCCACACACAGTAGGGACCATTTATGTTTTTTCCTGCCTCCATTTGGATGTCCGTCTTTCTGGATGTGTACCGTAATATATACCGTCTCTGGTCCAGACCCCCCCCCCCCCCCCCCCCACACACACACACACACACACACACACACACACACACACACACACACACACACACACACACACACACATACACTCACTTTGTATCATCAGGTTAATATTCTAAATCTGGTCCAAAACTCCCAAGACTAAGATTCAACTGTGATATGCATGACCCCCAGAGGATGATTCCTGTTATGTTCACACACAGGCATTAAAATATCCAAATAAGCCAAGTGCTATGATGTCAACTGAGCATATTCATGCTTATACATGTGCAGGGACTTCGCCGAGCACATTCATGCTTCCAAGGGGATATATCCTTTGGATTTGAATAACTTCATGACCAGGGATGCTACAAAACAGAGTTGAACAGAGCACAATCTACTTTTTATATTTCTCTCGAGCGTAGGGAGAGTCATCCGACTGAACAATGCTCCTTCCTCAGCACTTCTAGGTGGAGAATACCACTGGGTGGGCGAAGAATTAGGGCGGGGGAGGAGGGGTACTTCCCCAGGCATTAAGAACTGCTGAGTGAGGACATGATGAAAAGGGTCTTGAGTTTCTACTGGGGCCACTGTGAAATGCATGACCTCTGGTTTCTTGTGGAGAATGGATCTTTGCTGGACTTGAAACAGCGCAGCGAACAGACAGAGAAGCAAAAATATGGCAGGGAAAAATGAAATACAGAAAAACAAGCAGCCGGGGCGACTGTCAGGTGAAATTAGTAAGAGTCCATTTTGGAAGTTATGAGCTTCTACTGTTATCACATACAATTACCACGTCATGTTTTCTCCAGATAGCCATACAGGATGTGGCAGATTGATGGTTATGGTGCATGCGGATAAGCTGCTGTCAACAACTTGACCATCTATTCGCTCATATCTTTCTTGTTGTCTGGTCTCCTGCTCATTCAACGTACGTTCCAGCCCAGAGCCATGTGCTGCAACATTAGCTTTCTCTCATTCCGCGGGACAACAGGTGGACGGACACACACACACACACACCGTGTGCATTTCAACGCGCTGTAAGCGGCTGCTTTCAATTAGCTGTGGGAACAGTGTGTGCGCGCGCGAGAGAGAGACCGGGTAGTTTACGTACTTTCGTAACCCCCCCCCCAAGTGTCGTATGCTAATCGCCTCAAGATGTGTCGATTAAAGGGCGACACAATCACGTGTTCGTGTGAGCTGCTGTAGGAAATGCTGGTGGAAACAGAGCCGTGGAGTCTTATTTCAAGATCTAAAAGTCAGGATCATGACACACAGGAATGAAGCTGAGCGTGTTGACTTCTCATTTGTTTGGAGTTTTTTTTGTTTTTGGCAGTTTCTTTCAGAACCCCGCCTGCTTCCTGTCCTGTTCAGAAGGTGAAGACAAACAAAAAATAAGACAGCATGGCATGGCTGGACTTGCCTGCGAGAGGGACAAGATGTGTAAATATGTGGTGAAACTCTGCTACAATACGGGACAATATTATATGTGTTAGAATAACAGTGTCTAGAACATGATCTGGATGCTTCTTCTCATGCATGTTCACGGTAACTCCTCCAAACTGGCCAAACTATTATTGGACATTCATGAGGACTTTTCTGCTCCGTTGACAAGAGAACTGAAGAGCAGCGTAGACTTTGTCACCTTCTTGGATTCGACAGGTGCGTTTGTTTCGATTAGCGTCGCTCGTACTTTTCTTGTCCGACAAGTTTTCAAGTTCTTTACTATCATATGCACATCGGAAGAGGAAGTCGTCTCTCACCTTCTCTCTGATGGGCCCTCTCGTCGCCGTCGGCAATGCGAGTCCATCCACCGTCTTGAATACGGGCTGTCGTGTTAGCATCGGGCACTCTTGGTTTTACTGTTCCCACAGAAATCAGGTGGTTACTTGATAACGAAGACAACCTGTCAGTTGCAGCCTCTGCTGGCTAGTTTTTCTATTAAGAAATGTGCAAACCGTTTGTCTGTCTTTTCTTCTTGTATTCTGAATCATTGTCATCACACTTGCATTGTTAACCTCGTAGAACTTGCTTCGGTCACGCTGGCGGAGCAAATGTGAGAAAGAAGAAGACAGAAGGAGTGTTAGAATATGACATTATTTACCTCACGTCCCCAGGACCCTGACAAGAAAGAGAGACTTGCAAATAGATGGATCGATGAATTCTCCCTTTAAATATTTGCACAGACTGAAGTGTGTGTGTGTGTGTGTGTGTGTGTGTGTGTGTGTGTGTGTGTGTGTGTGTGTGTGTGTGTGTGTGTGCGTGTGTGTGAGGTTAGGTTTCTGTGTAAATTCTTTCATTTATGTCCACAGCTGTTCTCAACATTCCATACTGGAGTCTGCTGGACTTCCAGGAGCTGGCACACACACACACACACACACACACACAGACACACACATACACACACACACACACACACACACACATACACTGCATTATACCTCTGTGCACAAAGGTCAGCCGTCAGTATCAAGCACTACCACTGATACTGTGATTTAACATGAGTGTGTTAAACACTGTGTCCACACTCAGCTACCCACGAGGGGACTGCTACTACAGCCGTCATTGCGTTAGCTGCTAACATGCAACAATGTGCCTTGAAAACATACATCAGTCCATCACTTGCTTGTTGAGCAGGTTGTCATGGCGACAAGTGATTGCGACCAATAGGAATGCAAGTGTGTTAATCGAGAGAGAGCGAGAGTGGGCGGATCTGACTCACTTAGGGGTTGTGTCTGTGATGTCTGACACATGTGTTGGTCTGTGGTGTTTATACTGAGTGTAAGTGGGTGGGTTGCTGTGTATTCTGCATAATGAACAGCGCAAAAAGAAAAAGGGACTTTACACATCAGACACAGCTGCATGCCAACCAGGTCGAAACTTTCGCCTCACTTCTTTTCTTTAGCACCTCAGAAAAGTGCTCAAAAAAACCGAACCCAAAAGTTTCACTCAGACAGAAGGGGAAAGTGCAGTTTGACGTCGGTAGTAAAGGTTTCCTGTATGCCCTGTAACACAACACAAACACTATGATATACTCTAATCCGTCTGATCAACTGGACCATGCTTGTATTAATCACTCCCCAAGTTGTCATTGCCTCTGCCTTTCGTTGGGGAATCCCGTCGGACAGCGACTTTGCCTCAGTCAGCAGTTAAGAAGACAGCATCCTGGTCATGATGTCAATCGTGAAACAAGGACTTCAAAACCGTGACTGGCTGCCTTTCAATGTGTTGACATTTGGAGGGGAAAAAAGGAGTGTGCTGATAACTGCTCTGAAAGCTCTTTTGGCGAGCTGTTGCGTAATAACCTGATAAAAGGAGAGCATGCATCATTTTACATTGCCTTCAAAGAATTATCTCCATGTTGGAACTCCTCCCTTTGGAATTGATTTGACAGGGAAATAAAAATCATTAAACATACATGGCGCCTAACACATCTGCTAACATCTGTATTAAAGGTCCAGTTTAACAACACTAAGCAGACCGAGCACCGGTGAGAAGATGAAGGAAAAAATGCACCTTGAAACTAAGCGACAACCTCCGTTTTGGAGAGGTAAAGCCTTAAACTTGCATTCTCTCTACTGACCATCAGGGGGCGACTCCTCTGGTTGTATAGAAGTCTATGAGAAAATGACTCTACTTCTCACTTGATTTATTACCTCAGTAAACATTGTAAACATGAGTTTATGGTCTCAATCTCTAGTTTAAAGTCTTCTTCAATACAGCATGATGTTCATTTAGTAAATTATGGTCCATTTAGAGTCAAATGGCAGAGTATGCTTTAGGGCGGGGCTACTTTGTGATTGACAGGTCGCTACCATGAACTTGTCCGGTCTGGGAGTTGTCCGTGTTTCCGTCTTACAACTTTAACTCTGTCACAGCGTGTTCTCACTTCATGACAGTTAATTGTAACTTTTTTGTCATCAAAAAAAAATGGCTTATTCAGTGTTCGGTTGTACGTAGTTCCACCCTCTCTGTCAGTTCTGGTTACAAAAAACAAGATGGCGACGGCCAAAATGCTGAACTCAAGGCTTCAAAGCGACAGTCAACAAGCCAATGGATGACTTCACGGTGACTCTGTCACTTCTTGTATTTTAATTGGGGCTGCTTTTGTCAACATGTGGTGGGGTTAGGTGATAGGAAAGGTGTGATAGGAAATATGAAGAGAGAGGGGAGGAGAGAGAGCCATAGCAAATGTAATTCAGGTCCAGATGTTGTTAACGGGTCAGACTTTATGTCTTGTGGTATACATTTTTTTTAAAAAGATGACTGCTTGTCATGAGCCAATTATGTTAAAATGATCTACTTGAGTCATGACAACCAAGACTATTTTCAATAGTTCAGACATTTCCATCAGTGGCTTCATCAGCTTCATTCTGCTCTGCTATGCTATTCAAACTTGTGTTTTCCATTTTTCAGAGTCGTCAGTTAATCCATAGAGAGAGATAGTTTCAGCTGTGAGCAGGTGCTCAACCTTAACCACATTCACTAGGCTCACTTATTATTATTGGTTGCAGAAATCCAAGATAACTTCAAAGACTTCACAAAGCCTGCTCCAACGCAACAGGTCAATATTACTCAGACTGCATACGGAAACCAGAACGCTTCCCAAACCAAAATCTTGCTCACAAATTCTGAATATCAACGCAGATAGTAACACAGTAAGGTCCCTCAAATCACCAAATCAACCCCTGAGAAACACACCCAGGTCGGGGTTACCCACAGTCAGAAACATACCCGAAATACACTTAGTGGAGGTAACTCCCACGTAGGCCAATTAGTCGCCTGTTTTGACAAAAGCACCGGGGTTAAAAAGTAGAGTTATTTGCCGGCAACCTTTCTTAGTTTTATGAATTTGTATCAAGTCATACTGCGGGGAAATACAGCCCTACTCTGGGGGGAAATACACACCCAAGTAACGGGTTACTCACGGTCACACCGGTGAAATACACTCTGGTTCCATTCCGCTTCCAGTTGGCTATCCGTTCATGTTGACTCCAGGGAAATGAAGAACAGCTCCATTTGAAAGTGAATTGCTGATTTGTTGAAACTGCAATTATACAAGCATGTCTTAACTATAGTTACCAGATATTGTGAATGTTATACAGATACAATATGGACATAGTGATATGGTGTACAAACAAGTAATCCAGCCAACCGTTTTCCATCAACGGTTTTTGCTCATAATGAATACTTGCAAATAACAGAATTGGGAGCAGGTTTTAATGTCTATAAATAGTTATTTCAAAATATCAAATCTACACTAAAGACCACAGATATTGTTTTATTTCTAAACATTTAAAAAAACATGGTTTATCTGTTAATACGTCTCCTGGGGCCAAAGAAACAAAACAGACAACACACGAACCACAACGAAATGTTCTTTTAATAGCTCTCTCAGCCAACGTGGCAGCAGAAAGTCCATCCCATATGTGTCCAATTGTCCACTATTTGTGAAACTCCCCTGGCAAAGAACGCCTCACACAATGGTACAGAGGACTCCAGGATGTGAACCGTCTCACGCAGCAGGGACGTGACAACCATGAACGACTTGTTCCAGAACGTTTCATGAGGTTGAATGAAGCCAGTTGGCTGTTTTTTACCAGCATACACAGTCCTGTATGGAGCTCATTGGGCTTGTTAGAGATGGACGACTGCTGGTGTTGACAGTTGGAATAATTGATAAAAAAACTACACCCACTCCTACAGACACTGACACGTCCTATACATCATTCTAGCTGTCGGGAATCAACAAAATATCTCTTAATTTGGGACTTGAATGTATCCGCCAACGCCCATGATCTCAGTGTGACCCCATCTGATCTACAGTTTGAGATACTCCCCTGCATCAGCAGTTATCATAAATCATATTTGGCGGCACTATGTAACATTCATAGTGCGCAGTGTTGTGTCATTCATCAATATATGGTATGATTAGGAGATCCAGTGTGGTTTCCAGTGGTAGCATTTTAGATTTGCTTTTGTTGGGTTAATTCCTGGGTTCACATTTGTGTATTTCATCCTCATGGTTACAGAGTCAGCTGTAGGTCCTTGAGACTGGAATGTATAATGTTTGGAGGCTTCAGTATACTTGCTGTACATACAAAGTTGGTGTGAATTAAAGGCTTGCCCAAAAACAGACAGCGTTCTTTTATTCAGGGGGACTGAGAATTTGAAAGAATCATAATTTTGGTCTTTGTTTCTCAAATACTGCACAAGAAATCAGACAGATTTGAAACAACTATCTAAATCAGAGGTCTTCAACAGGGGGTCCGCGAAATATTTGGTTAATTAGACAATAAAAAAAAAAAGATTACATTTTTTTTTTCCAAACATGAATCTGTCCATTATTTTAATAGTTCAGTATTGTATGAAAGATAAGAGGTATGTTTATGCATATAGTGGCACTAATAGGCCAGCACTCATTTTCGTTTCCACATTTATGTTTAAAATTAAAACATCAATTTGAATAACTTGTGTGCATGATTATCATGCAATTGACAGACAATGTTGATATTGGCATTGGTATCAGCTGACAAGGTATGTTTATAAATGGCAGTGGCACGGCCTCCCTACTCACTGTACCTTGCACATGTTTAAAATAAAAACATGAATATATGAACCTGTGTATTATTTGAATAGCTTAGTATTGAATGCACAATAAAGAGGTGTGTTTATACATGGCACTAGGCCCATTTAATATAAAACACAATTTTATACAATATATATAGTCGGGGGTCCCTGCTCCATCTCTCTATCAGTTTGGGGGTCCTTGGCCTGAAAAACGTTGAAGACCCCTGGTCTAAATCACTCTCTTAACTTAACCATTTCAAGAATAAGGCCGGTGATATTCTCTATATTCCATCAGAATCCAGATTGTTGCATTGTAATTGTTGCATAGCATAAACATAGTTGAAGAAAATTAAACTACAAATAAAAGAAAGTGTTGAAAAAAGCAAGAAACCTAAATATAGAATATAGAATAGAAGAAAATTACAATCAAAATATAAAAAGAAAATCTTCAAAAAAATTATGTCGGGCCTATTAGATATCAGAGTTAAAATGAAAAAGATGTGCGGTTTTTGAAAGTGTTCTTTCTTAAATTCATTAAGACTTTTTTTTTTTATTCTCGGTTCACCATGGAGGCTAAAAACAAAGTCTTCTTTAATTAAGAAAGATATCACGGGGTTACTGACACACAAGTGCTGATGTTGTGGGTAGGTATTTCTTCGAAGTGAAATAAAATGGATAGGCTGGATGTCAAGTGGTTAAATGTGTGTGATCACATGTATTTGAGATGGAAGCTTGAGTTCATGGAACCTCAGATCTTAGCAATAAGTGTGGAAGCTATCATAACCAAGATATGGACAACCCTACACAAAGCAGCTCTTATGGTGTCCACTTTCCTGAGGGGTTACCAAGGAACTAACTACAACTTCATGACGAGCAAGTTGTTGTGTTGGATACTATTTTCAGAACAAAAAAGTCCCTTGTTGTAAACCCAAAAATTTCCCTTCTAGTCCCTACTTTATTAAACAAGGATTCACTTTTTTTAGACATAAAGCCAAACTCAGTTTATTTGTGGTCCCAGGCTGTAAAATACATTCTACTACAGCTGTCATGTGGGACCCAAACACAAACAGGACTGAGCCCTGAGGGAGCTGGACTTGGAGGACTGCTGAGGAGAGGGGTCGACGGAGGCTGTGAGACTCTAGAGAGTGTGTGGCTCGGTTCCAGTGTTGGTAGAAAGCAGCATGCCCAGACCTGCTGCCTCATATGAGCAGTCAGGCAGACCCAGCTTTAGTATCTCTCTGTCACTGGGCTCAGCTTCTGCGCTGCCATTTCAAATACCGCTGAGGTCACTGCCATGTTGTGAAACTGAATTTGATGCGGATGCCTTTATGTGACCTCCATGAACAAACGAGACTATCCGCGAGAAGATTGGCTATTTCTGTATAGCTTATCGATTTATGGCATGCAGATTTACCAGAAAGTCAGGGCCTCCGGCTGGGCCTCCGGCAGCGACCAGTTTACCGTGGACAGGCCCAGATCCGACTTGGCTGCCGTCTTCAACCTGCAGTCGGACATCCATCCTCCTCCAGTCAAGAGCAGAGCTTTGACCTCGCTACTCCGCCGGCCCCCGCTGGGATCCAACGCCAGGAGACTTGGAGACCTAGGCCGAATGGCTGAGCCAGGTGGAGGGAAGGGAGGCACGGGAGAACCAGAACCAGGATTGCGCAGGGCAGACTGTCTTCAGTAAAATGAGAGGTTTTCCAAAGGAACTCTGGTAGCTCGGAAACACTACCGCTTATGTCCACAGGGGCCGCCAAAATCAATGCAAAATGAAATTTCAACAAAGTAGCTTTAAGGACCTTAGAGAAAAAAATGTATTTAACATTTGAAATAAATCATTTTCAAACAAATGATTATGTGTATGTTTAGTGTATTTCTTCAGCTGTCTGTAACTTTGTTCAGATATAGTCTACATTTTCTGAACATCTCCAGAAGCTCTGTGGTCTTTCAGAAAGCCGTCTGGCATCATGGCATGGCCCTGAGTTTATTTAAATGTATACAGAGCTGTTTACTGTTCCCATTGCCAGTATTTTGATATGTAATTACACACACACACACACACACACACACACACACACACACACACACACACAGTACTGTTTCCATCACTTCAGAGGACATTACATTGACTTAAATTAATTTGCAGGAGACATAACCTAACCTTAAACCATGTCTTCATCCTAAGATTTAATGATTTAACATTGACTTGGAGTCATTTGTAGGAGACTTTATCGAACCTTAAACCATGTCTTCACCCTAAAATTAATTTGCATTATGGGGACATGCATTCTGTCCCAGAAAAGAAGGCGGGTCCCCATAACTGACTGTGTAAACAGATGTGAGTACCCACAACATGAGTTATACACGCCCACACACACAGCGAGAAATAGAGAGAGAGAGAGAGAGAGAGAGAGAGAGAGAGAGAGAGAGAGAGAGAGAGAGAGAGAGAGTCCTCCCTCTCTCCCTCCCTCGGTTTCATGTGAGAGACATGTGTGTGTGTAACCAACGCAGTGTGTGTATGTGTGTGTGTATGGATGGTTCAGCAGTTGAGTCTCCAGCTGCTGAGCGGAGTGGAGCGCGCAGCGCAGCGGACGCGTCAAACTCAACCCTCCGCTGGACTCTCGTGTACTTCCACCTCCCATGTGAATGAGAACCTTTTTTGACCGGAGGACACAGAGACATGGAGGGCCCGCGCCGCACCGTATCTTTACGGGGACTTGTATCTATCCTTTGCCTCACTGCGCTGCTGGAGCCCGGGGTTGCCGGTGAGTTGCGTGTTTTTTCCTAAACTTTAACAAAACGCTATGAGCTCGCGACGCTCCACGCTAACGTCAGCCTCGCTCTATTTGAACCTGACTCGCACTGTACGTTGTAATGAGTCCGGTAAACGGTGCCGCGAGGAGCCAGGCGCAACAGGTGACTCACACCGCGGCTGAGACACCGCTCAGCTACGCTGTACTTTAACACGAGCTAGCTGTTAGCCTGCTGTGTTTCCAATATGAGTTAATATCACCAGCTACAGTACTCTCCTCATGGTTCTAATACAAGTTATAATTCGGTACACATGATCATTTATTGACCAGTAATTTAGACACTCT
Source organism: Anarhichas minor (assembly GCF_050575085.1). Taxonomy (NCBI): domain Eukaryota; kingdom Metazoa; phylum Chordata; class Actinopteri; order Perciformes; family Anarhichadidae; genus Anarhichas; species Anarhichas minor. Next base: position 3,523,652 of record NW_027466468.1, on the reverse strand, counting down.
TTAAAAGCTGTTTCTATGAATAATATCACATTTTAATATTAAGTGCAAAATGACTTCCTTGTAAAGATATTCGTCCTGTCATTGGACACTGACTCTTGGGTTTCATATATTGTTCTCCAGTTGAACTTCCTACAAAAATGTCAATATGCACTGTGTGTTGTGCATTATTTTCATACAAATGTCAAATATTTGGTATCTTTGAATTTTTTTGGGGGGGGAGTATTTCCACTAGAATAAGTAAGTAAGAGTGAGTTTGTGTTGAATGTAGTTCCTCAGCTCCTGCCATAGTGTTCAGAGGAGACACTGCACGTGAATATGGTAAACATTTTGACTAATAGACATCACCATGAAACTTGTCGATAGCTTACATTATGACAATTCTTTTGATGACGTTTAAATATGCAAATGCTGCATTACGTTACCTAATATGTGCTTATTTGCATACATTTCCAGACCTGAAACCTGAACATTGGATAGCGTCAGGTCCAAAACTTGTTTCATTTTGTTGACATATTAGAGGTTTTTACAGAAGGAATGTTGGATATCTCTTTTTATCTCTCCATAAATCAGAAAGTACTGTCAACAACCATAGAAAATCCATTTTCAACATGTTTTCAGTAACAGAATGTTGTATGAATCTGGCTCGCCGTCTGAGAAAAACATATTAAAAGGCCTTTAAAGATATGTTTTGTAAAATTGCATACATTTTGAAGACACTACAGGTGAATGGGGTGAAAGATATATATATATAACTAATGGATATCGCTAGGAAACGTCCACAGTTGATTAGTTACATTGAGACAATATTTCTTTGTATTACAAGTTTGCTGAAAAAATAGCCCAACATCTCAAAGAGCATGAAAAAAGGGGACATTCTGTGCCTGGGGTGTCTCCTCTTTAGTCTCCTTGTAAGTGTGTGCAGACGGTCCCACTTTCCCTCCTCTCCACACTGTCATCTCATGTGTTAACAGTGGCTATTTAACAGACTTGGACACTTTCCACCTGTCATACCAAACACCTCCCATTTCAGTCAGCCACAGAAACCTCCCCACGCTTTATTTATTCATTTGGTGACAGGTGGGTAGATTGAACACAGCATGAAAATGACAAATACAACTCTGCCTCGGTTGCTGTGAACACACACATCATCGTTCCCTCCCCCCCTCTCTCTCTCTCTCTTTCTCTGCTGTTTGTTCCTGCCCTCCTCCCACGGTGCATTGGGCCTATTTTCAACCTGGAAATCCCACATACCAGAAGAGACTGTGTGGTCCTGCTTGCATTGTATGCGTCACAAATAGACATCAACACACACACACACACACAAAAAGACACGCAAACTTCCACCCACATGCCCCCCCCATGCTGCCCACCACCACACATTAACACACTCCCTGTTATCGTGACTCCTCCGGAGCACCTCGGCCCCCGCAAGAAGCCGCTCCCCCGGTTACCCCGAGCAGCTTGACATGTTGGTTATCCAAACACCAGGGCCGGACTCTGTTGTTTTTTTGGTGTGTTTTTTAATATTTTCTTTTAGTGTTTGCTTTCGATTGATGTCGATAACCGTCCGCTCAGTTGGCCCGTCGCAGGAAGGTTCCTTCTTCCTTCCTTTCCAGGGAATCTCAGTGTCCGTGCAGAGGCCACCGCCTGCGTGTCTGTTTCCCCGATGGTACCGGCGGGACGCGAGCTATTCTGAAGCCGCCAATCAAAAAGCCGAGGCTGAGAGGGAAACGGGAGGCTGTGTGTGAGAAAGGGGAAACGAATAAATAAGTTATGTTGAGACACAGAGAGATCGTTTTGTGGGGGATTCTTTGATTTATATACATGTGCGTTATCGACGATGCAGAATAATTCAGCAGTTTGATAGAGAGAGCTCTTCTCTGTGTGAGATAGTGTTTCATTTAGATGGCGGTTCCAATACCGGTGAAATTCCATGATTCCCTAAACCTCAGGTTTCTCGCCAAAAAGGATATTTTAAAAGATAAGTCATCGTGATAACGTTACAATTTACCTTCGCCTAATTCTTATTGAATAGAGCTTGAACGCATCATAACGAAAGTCAATGCGACCTCCATTAAAGTCAGCTGTTAGCTCCGTTAGGACTGTGGAAAAACGACTACCGTCACGTTTTTCTAAACATTTGTTGATTTGGTACCAAAGTATCAGTTCCGTCCCGCAAAGCCCCGAGTCCCTCTGTGTTTACACGGATTAGATTGCTCCTCGGTGCGTGGAAGAGGTCACCCACTTCGACCTCACTGAAGTGCCGCCCTTGGATTTCTTTTACCATATTAGTCGACTTCCCCTCGCGCTCTCCCCTCTCGACTTGCTTCGCCGACTCCCGGGGTCAAAGAGAAGAAGGATGGAGGCGGAGGGACAGGAGGGGAACCGGAGAGAGTCAAGGGGAGGGAGATTAAAAAAGGGGAGGAATGAGAGGATTACGTGCAAATCGGAGGGAGTCGTGTTAAGAGGGAGTTGCGGAGGTGGGAGGATAAATTTCAGGAGCGGAGGGAGAGAGCTGGGCCCCCTGCTGTGGCAGTTATTTAGCACCGTGCAGCCTCTTGCCAGTTGTCTCTCCTGGTTTCAAATATTCTCCTGGTTCTTTAAATATTGCTAAATCCTTTTCCCAACCGAGCGTTTCCCACTTTAAACCACTGAAATACAGAAATCTGTCATTTGACAAATTGCAATCTGTTCCTACAAAACCTTAAGTGCTCATGCGTCCCTCATAGTCAGAAGTTTTCAGGACCTTGAAGTCTCTCTGCCCTATAGTAGGCTGCGCCTGCCTGGTGTGCACATTTGTCCCTTTTTCCATTTGAGCAGTTCGGAGCGGTCCTTTCCTGTATGCGGGTGATAAACTGCTGTCAAGTTTCCTGTCTGTCCTGCCGTCCACTGTGAGCTCACATCCTCAGTGGATTCCCAACCCGCTGAGGATGTGAGGAGAGGGGAGGGGATAGAGGGGGCCTTCCAGCTGATGGGTCGAGGTGCTCGGTTTGCTTTTATATGACAGGGAGTTTTAACTAACGATGAGCGAAATTCTGCTTCACGTAACCTCCAGAAAAATATGTTCGGATTGGAATTGTTTCAGTAGATAGATGTTGTTGTTTAGATTACTTTGGGTATGATGGTATTATTAGGATGACGATGTTATCAGGAGGAAATATTTGTAGGAATAGTAAAAAAAAATGCAATGAAAACATGGTTATTCACTTTCTTGCCGTGAGTTAGATGAGAAGATTGAAACCATGTCTCATCTCTGTGCGAGTAAATATGAACCTGCATGTTTTGTCGTTTTTATAAGTTTTTAAGCTAAGCTAACCGCTTCTTGGCTTCATATTTACCATACAGAGATATCATTCTTCTCATCTTACTTGCAGCACATTTCCCAACTCATCCTTCCAAACGGTACAGGAATGGGTTCATCTTTACCTCTTGTCATGTGAGAGTTCCAACATGTCCTCTAATCCGTAGGACCACACAGGTTGTTTGTTCCTCCTCTCTAGTACGACCATAGACTGTGTGTAAGAAGTGGACGTAGTCATCTTGACGTCACCCGTTGGTTTGTGGACTGTCGTTTTGAAGCCTCGAGATCGGCGATTTCGCCTTAACCATCTTGGATTAAAGCTGTCGCCATGTTGGTTTTTTTCGCAACCAATGAACAGAAGTTACCATATTTGGAATGCAGAAGAGTGACGTAGAGACGTTGTGTACGACTATGGTAGCGGCAGCGACCTGTCAATCACAGTAAGCCCGCCCTAAAGCATACACTGCTTTATGGTATATTTGACTCTAAATGGACCATCATTTACTAAATGAACATCATGCTGTACTGAAGAAGACTTGAAACTAGAGATTGAGACCATAAACTCATGTTTACAATGTTTACTGAGGTAATAAATCAAGAGAGAAGTAGAGTAATTTTCTAATAGACCAGAGGAGTCGCCCCCTGATGGTCAGTAGAGAGAATGCAAGTTTTAAGACACTTAAATATTGACTTCACTCTGCAGAATCGGAGGTTGCCGCCTGAATTAGCGCCCCCCTACCAGTGGCAGGAGATCAACACAACCGTATATCTGAACGCAATGGTTGCAGTTTTAAACACGTGGTTAACGTTGTGAAATGGTCGCAGTTTGGTTAGGTTCAGGCAACAAAACTTCTTGGTTAGGAAAGCTTGTCGTTAAGGTTCAAATAAGTATGTTTGTTACGTGACTTAAGTTACCAATGTAAATAACCTACATTACGTATGTGATGTAAGTTAACGACTGAAATACACGGGGGACGTTCCACATAACGAGCAATTTGTTTTACCTGCTACACAGACTTCGTTTTGCTAAGTGATAGTACCTTTGACCTCGCCACGCGGACTTTGATGCTTTTTATACTACCTGACTTCCTCCTTTACTCCCGTCATAATAACTGGGGCCACTAGAGGCAGCCGCCTAACAATACACATAAAAATGGGTCGAAATAATATATTTTAACAGTATAATTTATATATATTTAAAAAAAAGACATATGATGTTTAGAGTTACGGTTAGGTGCTTTTTTGTTATTTTGTTCATCCAGAAATGTATACTGTGAATGGTATGCTGTTTGTATCTCTTTCTTTTATCATATTGCTATCAGAAAAATAGCTACAAAATATGTACCCGACACAATTTTTGCCACATGTATAATTTGATGTTTTCATTTTAGGAAACAGCATTATTGTTCTTTACTGGAGCATCTTTGTCTTAATTTTAACACTTTTCTTCACTTTCTCTGGTGCCAAAAAGTGAAACACAGGTAATTATTCATGTTATTCAGTGGTCTGACAGTCAGACGGAAGCAGGTCGCAGTAGCACCATTTCCCTCCTGCAGTAACAGGAACACAAAGAAATCTCACATAACAATTACAGCCCCTTCAGGAGCCATCAAGAGCATGGTTAATGACAGTCCACGCTTTCCTGTGACACACTGAGGTCACCGTTGTTTTCATACTATAATTCCTACACATGGAGTAGCAGCAGAGAAAAAGTGCAGCCGTAATAAAAAAGAGAAAGTCAAAGCGCTTTTGCAGCTGGAACAATGACCCACATACCACCACAGACCTTCATGCGCAGTAACACTTTAACTCTCCGCACCAGCACAATCTGGTGGGATTTCAAAGTTAAGGGTGTAAAAGCTGCGGCCTCTAACTATCAAAGATCAACAGCGCTGTTATTTCCTTTTGTCTTGGTTTACCATTAGTACCAAAGAAAAAAAATGAATGTCTCTTCTTCTCAGTCATAACAGTGTCAAATTGAAACATTTTACACATTTACTGCAATCGGCTTTTTATATACATTCCTGAATATGCTGTGCGCCATCGATTCATCAGCTTATCAGCTGTAACCGCTGTATTAGCGCGGGCAGAGCGGCGGCCATTAGCCAGCCAGTCACCGTATCCTACGTATCAAAATAAACTTCTGTCTTCACAGGAAACTCAGTTAGGTTTAGGCAACAAAATGACTCAGTTAGGTTTAGGAATAGATTGTCGTTTGGGTTAGAACAGGGGTCGGCAACCTTTACTATCCAAAGAGCCATTGAGCGTCCACACTACGCCGGAGTTTTCAAAGCACCGAATACGGATATGTTTGAAAACGCTCCAGAGGTCGGATAAGTTTGAAAACTCCGGGGTTGCTTTGTCGTGTGGACGGCGTAAATGCATACATTTGGAAACGATCACGTGTTCACTACTTGATTGGTTGTTAGCAGTCACGACTGTCCTTCCCTGATTCGTCACGCCCCTATCACGTGACCCTTACCCGGAAGGGAAACTATAAAGGAACAAAACATGAATTGCTCTCCAGTAGGACAGACTTCAGACACCAGCAGAGCTACGAGTGAGAACAGACAACAATGAAACTGAGGGAACGAGTGAGAGACGTGTGTTGACCACATTTATGGACCCATAATCTAGTAAACCTTTATGTGTAAGTGTTCATTTTAAAGTAAATTTGATGTGAGAGAGAGAGATAGAGAAAGACCCGCAGCGCTGTAACTGAGTCTGAAAAATAAAACTTCTAAAACTTTCCACGAACTGTCTGTTTGAGTTTATAGAGGACTATTTTAGAGGAAGATCTTAAGTATCAAACACGACCTTTCATTATTAAAGACTACTTCATTACTCTATCGTATTTTTTTAACTAAGCAACCAATCTACTTCCTGTTTACACCGGCACCCACCTGCATGCCCAGTGTACGTGAATAGTCACGTGATATTTCAGGCGTTTTAGTCTGGACGGAGATCATCTTGAAAACGATGCTGAAACGCCGTGTGGACGGGGATCGTTTTTGTTTGTTAAAACGAAAACGTATTAGTGTGGATGTAGCCTCAGGGAGCCGCAACAGAGGGGCTGAAGAGCCGCATGCGGCTCCGGAGCCGCGGGTTGCCGACCCCTGGGTTAGAATAACCACGGAAGGGCCGTCACAGAAGTACTCAATTTACGTGCCAAAAACATTAACTTTTCGTTTCTCATCTCATTCTTGTTCAGTTTCTAAAAATGTTAAACTTTAAAATACTTTAAATCACTTTAACAGACACGTGTTCCCACAGAAGGTAAATACAGTAAAGGGCAGGAGAGAGTGAAAACCAAGCAACAAATCCTTTACCAGGAAAAACGACCAACAATCAAAAAGCTAGATGCGCTCTTAACGTGCAATCAGCATTGCATAACAGTATAATAAAGATTAATAGACACCATAAAAGACTTGACTTGACTGAGCTCACTGGCTGCACGGTGCAACTCTACCCCCGTTCCTCACTCACGTTTTATTCCTTCTCTCTGGCACTTTGCTGCACTAAATCACCAGCTTTTTATTTGTCTCTGAGGTTGTGCGTGGGTGTCAGCGCCCTGCTATTTCACGCTTCTCGGCCATGTCACCAAACTAGACTCTTACCGTGTGACGGAATACGTCTTGAAAGTATATTAACTGTGCTTAATGCACACAAACACACATCCGCCCACGTAGACGTACAACCGTAGCAGTGAAAGCCTCAAAGGAGAGCACGTAGAGTTTGACGACACGTGGGAGGCCAACGAGAACTCATGCGAGTCAGACCACTGGTCGGGTTTCACAGCTCGGGCTCTGCAGACATCGCTGCCGTGTCAAATGATTTAGCGATAGCACGGGCTGCTGCGCGTGCAGTTGTTTTGACTACGTTTTGGGTTTCAGACGTGTGAGGGCTGCCGTTGCTGTTGTTTGCAAGAAAGGGGGGGGGATGTACTGTATGTGCAGACTGGAGTTTGATCCTTTACTTAATGTAAGAGGTGGACGTAGTCACCGTGACGTTACCCAGTGGGTTTGTGGAAGGCTGATCTGCTAAATAGATATTTTATAAGGAGCAGAGCTCAAGTGTAAGGAGTGTTAGCGATGTGATGGATAGCAGAATTTTTTTGGATGCTCATGAATGAATTTTTCCAAATCACAGAGCGTTGCAATTAGCTAGTTCATTTATTTTAGAAAAATCGGAACCAGAAAGCCAACATTTTTTCAGAAAGACTGAAGAAGAAAAAAATCTCTACAAATCATTGTATCGAGTTAAAGCAGCTAGGGGAACAGCTGCAAACTTGGGCGTCAACAGGAGCTCGCTACTGTTTATTTCAACCAGAAGAGTAGGAAAGGCTGATGTACAGAGCTGAGCTGGAAGGAATTAGGTGTTCTGCTTGGTGAAGCTGGACCAGAGTTTTTAAAACTCAGCTGAAGGAGATCCTTCTGCACCACAACACCTGTGTACTATACACAGCTTCCAACCCACCCTGTAAGGCTACATCCATACTACTCCGTTTCTATTTGGAAGCAGATTTGTCAAATAGAAACGATCTCCGTCCACACGGGCGTTTCAGCATCATTTTCGAATTGATCTGCATCCACATGGCAACCTTCGAAGACGGACAGCACGTGACCATTAACGTACACTGGGCATGCGCGTGACGGTGTAAACAGGAAGTAGATTGGTTGCTTAGTTTAAAAAAATATGACAGAGTAATAAAGTAGTCTTTAATAATGAAAGGTTGTGTTTGATACTTAAGATCTTCCTCTAAAATAGTCCTCTATAAACTCAAACAGACAGTTCGTGGAAAGTTTTAGAAGTTTTATTTTTCAGACTCAGTTACAGCGCTGCGGGTCTCTCTCTCTCGCTCTCTCTCTCACATCAAATTTAATTTAAAATCAACACTTACACGTAAATGTTTACTAGATTATGGGTCCATAAATGTGGTCAACACTCGTCTCTCACTCTATTCTGCTCTTGCTTCGTGCAGGAAAGCTTAGCAGATCGCTAACAGTAGATCCGTGAAATAAAGACCATGGAATCCATAGAAGAGTTTCAAGACTTTAGTGTGAATCTTTCTTATTTGTAAAACTGTGGAAACACAATATGAAATATGGCTTTACAAACTGTCCCTGTACACATACATGAATACAAAACAACAATCCATGATATAGCCAGCATGTAACATGTCCCGACTAGCTAGCTTCTAAGCTAATTTTAACAGTACCGCCAATGGAGAAATGCTAACCGCGATTAGCATTTAATACAACACCAATGTTATACTAAAAGAGCGAATAGAATATATCTACGTACATCTTTTCATGCTTCATAAAGACATACTTACAGACTAATGTCCCTCAAGGCTACCAAACGGAAGAAGTAAAACCTTAGTGCAGCGTGTCTTCTCATTAGAATCTAAAAACAATGAGGCACTAACTAGAGAGGAGGGATAAATACGAGCATGAAAATGCAATGACATTCTACCACACAGAAATGTGGGGGCAGAACACACTCGTTTCCTCGGTGTTGTCTGTTCTCACTCGTAGCTCTTCATTGCATTTACCGCTAACTGTGGCTTCTGACGTCTGCTCCATTGGGCTGATGACGCCGCTGGTCACGCCACTCGCTAATCGCTCCAATAACAGCTGCTTCCTCCACAGAAATGCAGACTTTTACTACACAACAGCTGCTAGTACAGACAACAAAGCAAGCAACGCTTGAAATTCGTTATCCATGTTGAAATGAATCGCTGGTAGCCCAGTTTGTTTTCTTCCGGGTACGGGTCACGTGATAGTGAGTGTGACGAATCAGGGAAGGAGACGTCATGGCTGCTAAGAACCAATCGAGTAGCGAACACGGGTGTGCGCGTCATTTTTTCTAAACGCATCAGTTTCCGACCGTCCACACTGAAACGCAACCCCGGAGTTTTCAAACACCTCCAACCTCGGGGGTGTTTTCAAACTCCTCCGTTTAGGGTGCTCCAAAACTCCGGCGTAGTGTGGCCGCTCAGTGTAAACGTAGCAAAACATATGTTTCCAAACGTAAGCAGAGTAATGTGGACAGGGCCTTAGTCAGCCTTACTTGAACTCAAAAGCCACCCGGAGAAATCTTATTTTCTGCATGTTTAAGCTCTGAAACCTCCAGTCTGACCTGGGTTTCTAACACAGCCTGGCCTACCTAGGCTATCGGCCAGGGGGCTTGCAGCCAGAGCGGGCAGGTCTGAACAGGTCACGGACACATAGGCGGGCGGCTGTAGGAAAACGATAGGGGTGAGATTGTGCTGCAAGTCCAGGCGGCTACCACATGCAATGCCTTCCAACCAGCCCAGGGTGACAGTATCACACAATGTGACTGTATCTCAAGGAAAATGATGCAATACAAATGCAGATTTTTAGCCTGTCAAACATGAAAAGAGCATCCAGTAAATGAAAAACGGGGTTGCCATAAGTTTATGATTAGCCGGTTTAGACATTTTGTTTCGTAGACCTTGTGAATCATTTGTTACACGGAATCAACTTCGCAGGTTTGTCCACTCATCGCTTACTTCCTGAATCTAAAGCATACACGACAGATCAGAAAACACTCTTTGATGCATGAATGAATACGATTTATTGCGTCTTTCAGGAAATCCTTGTGCACAGTGTTTTTTTAAAAGATTCTGTGAGACTTTGGGGTTTATGTATCCGAAGTGGTTTTGATGTAAGAAAGTGCTGTAGCTTGGCACAGGCTGCCTATTAATTCAGCTGCGGTTGCCTGTGTTGGTGGTTCAGTGTGGCCGTGGCCTATTTTTGTATGGCTCAATGGTTTCCTTTGGCCCCATCCAGCACATTTGAGGTGGTTGATATAATCAGTCAATGCAGCCCGGTGGAGGTGTTTTCCTCGTTGGGGTTGTCTGCGTTGACACAGTGGTTTACCTGGTTGAATCCAGGCAGCTGATGCTTTCCTCTGGTGTGCAGTCAGGATGCACCAATACATTTCTACAAATGTATTTATTTCTTACATTTTGTTTGAAGTCAGGAAAGCGATGTTTAAGTCAAGCCTGATGTTGCTCTACACAAACAAATTATCTCAGTCCATCGGTATTGGCGCAAAGCCCAGGTATCGGTATCGGGACTGACAAAGTCGGATCAGTGCATCCAGACCAGGCGGCAACCTCCGGTTCTGCTGAGTGAAGCCAATGTGTAAATGTCTTAAAACTTGCATTCTCTCTACTGACCAGCAGGGGGCGACTCCTCTGGTTGCAAAAATAAGTCAGATTGTATAGAAGTCTATGAGAGAATGACTCTACTTCTCTCTTGATTCATTACCTCAGTAAACATTGTAAACATGAGTTTATGGTCTCAATCTCTAGTTTCAAGTCTTCTTCAATACAGCATGATGTTCATTTAGTAAATGATGGTCCATTTAGAGTCAAACAGACCATAGAGCAGAGTATGCTTTAGGGCGGGGCTACTGTGATTGACAGGTTGCTGCCGCTACCAGAGACGTATACACTATCTAAGTCACTTGTCCGCATTCCAAATATAATAACTTCTGTTTATCGTTTGCAAAAAAATCCAAGATGGCGAAAGCGCCAAACTCGAGGCTTCAAAAAGACTGTCCACAAACCAATGGGTGACGTCACAATGACTACGTCCACTATACAGTCTATGATCCAGAACATCAATAAATATGTTTCCATCACTAATTGTTGCATAATTTATTCATTAACCTCAACTTTTTTTTCTGCTTCAAGTCAGAACAAGAATATTGCACTGAAGAAGTGGTATTAAAATTGCTGTATTTTCAGTTTGAGAGCAGCACTTGCCTGAAGCATGAAGCTAATCTGATGAATACTTTCTGTTTGTGTGTGTGTGTGTTCTGCAGGTATGCCCTCTTTCTTCCCGATGAGTCAGCTTTGTAAGTTCTGTGATGTGGAGCCTTCCTCCTGCAGCGGTACAGGCACCTGCATGTCCAACTGCTCCATCACATCCATCTGCATAGACAGCAACGAGGTCTGTGTCTCCATCTGGTAGGTACCCGAGAGCAGACTGCCAAACCCCTCATCCCTGAGATGGGACTTAACCAGATCAATCTTAATGGATGCAGTTTGAACAATCGCCTCTCTGCTTTGCCCGTCTCGCAGGAGGAAGAACGGGACCGACTTTTCCGTCGAAACCCTGTGCCACAACCCGTCCAAGCCGCTCTACGGTGTAATGCTGGACGACTACAACAGCTCCATCTGCGTGATGAAGGAGAAGAACATGACGAACGGGATGGCACACATCTGCTCCTGTACGGTCGAGGACGAGTGTAACAGCCAACTCTTATTCACCCCCGGTGAGTGCACGATGAAGCGAACTCCCTCTACTGAAGTTAAAGCTGCACTTATCAGTGTATTTATTTCAACCGTGGATTAAAACAACTATATCTAATGTGAACTAAGGCCACTTTTAATGATGAAATCATGGAGAATTATCTCTGCAGTTGCCCTCTGCATTTAGCATTAGCATTAGTATTTTAGCATCTTTCAGCTCACTGTTTTGGCTTCACTTCTGGGTAAGTATATAGTATAATATATATATATATAGAAGCCTCGAGTTTGGCATTTTCTGGATTTTTTTATACCGTATTCGGACAAGAGGTTGAAGCTTGGGAAGAGCGAGGCCTGACATGGGCAGTTAGCGTTAGCAGCTAATGCTACTACAGCTTTTGTTACTGCAGTGCCTTTCTGGGCTTCTGGAATAACATTTCCAGAGCCTCTTGATATTTATCTATTTATTTATGCATGTATGTATGTATTTTTGTAATGTATGTATTTATTTACTTACTTACTTACTTACTTACTTACTTACTTACTTACTTACTTGGTTACCAAGATCAGTCTTGTACAGCCAGGGGAGTATTTCCCCTCTGACAGCCAAGCTGGATCAAAACCTGTCATCCGGTGGTGACTGGACTTTAGCTGCTTGTCAGGGGCAGGGCGTGCAGCACTTGGGTTCTTTTCTGTACTTAGCAGGAGAGCGAGTGTTGCCATCTTCACCACATGGGAGCGTTTAAAAAACGCAGATATTGTTGTCTGCTTTTCAGGTGGTTGATGCGACATATTTTCCGACGCGCACTCTCTGTCCGCTGGTGGGAGTGTGCTCACCTGTGTGTGCGCATCGGGGCGGAACTCCGCCGTGCACGATACAGAGAGCAGAGGAGAATTGTAAACACGCGACCATGTAGAGACAGAAATGACATGCCGTCGTGTAAATAAGATAAATAACATAAGGCTAGTGGCGGCTGGTGGAAAAGTTTCTAGGTAGGGCCATCCTATAAATTTCAGCAAACATCCCAGTATGATTTAATGCAAAAGAAATTCAGTATCAAACACGCATTACTACTTTGCAGTTAAATATTTAACATTTATTCCAACACGAAAAAAAGCAGTAAATAACACTTATATAACATAACATAATATAATATAACATGTTTATTTATTGAGATGCCCCTATGGACCTTGTTATAGGAGGTAAAGATCAGGAGAAGTAAACATGAAGTGTAATTATGAATACTGATGTTAAATTAAGCTATGATGAGTTTTCACTGTTAATTTACCATCTCAATTAAATGTTGATGCTTCCATGACCAACTTAAGCAGATGAGACTGAGGACAACTATGTAGAAGAAAAGATGTTCACTTTGCCTAATATGTAGCTTGACAGAGTTCTCCATGTGTGTCCTGGTGTTCTCATGTTTCCTTACCTCCTCATCCCCCTAACTGTCCATGCTGGATCTGTCCCCGTTGTTTTAAAAAGCTAAATAAGTTATTAGCATGACGATTTTGCCCCCCTAGCTGCGCGTTCTGAGACGTGTCGTGCACACAGGCGGAGAGCACGAGCAGACGAGCACACAGGCGGAGAGGACGAGCAGGAAAAGCATATATTTTGCGCAGATATCATATTTTACACATATTACTGGGTACATTCCATAGTTCAAAAACACAAATATTGACAATTTGTATAATTTATGATTATTATAATTATTTTTTTTTTGTTGTGTTGCTCAAGGTCCCCCACCAGGCCCCATGGCCCTCTATTGGCCAGCCGCCACTGCATAAGGCTATTTAGTTTGTTTAATAAAAGAACAATGTATAGACCTGTTCTATAGGAAAGGTAACCTTAAATTACTTCTGTTGTGATTTGGTGCTATATGGAAAATAAAATGAAACAAAATTAACTTACCTTCGGGGGGGGGGGGGGGGGGCGCCCCTAATATAATGGTAGGGGAAACACTGTTATTGGGATGCTAACTTTGTCTAGCGTAATACATTCTCTTTTGTAATCTACTTATCGGGAAAAAATGAACAGCCGACTCTTTAAGTAGTAGTACTCCTTTTGTGTCTTTTAGTACAAATGAACGCTCGTAGACTTCTATACAATCAGACTTCTTTTTGTTACCAGAGGAGTCGCCCCCTGCTGGTCAGTAGATATGTTTCCACATTGCCTTCACTTTTCAGACCTGAAGGTTGCACCATGGTTTGAACTGGATAGATGGATTTTTTTCTGAAGCGGATCAATCTTACTTGTTCTTTAACTGGGTAATCGGAGTTATTGAATTTTCCGCCACTATTAGTTTTGGCACTATTAAATCACTTTGACCGATTTAGCCTATCTGGTTGCCCAACTCTAAAATCAGCAGGTTTTCTGATCAGTCAGCTGTACAGTTTCAGAACTGTTAACATTTGCTGAGCAGAACGATACATCTCCAACCCTTCCTCATATTCCAGCCGTAAATGAGCAACCAAAGTGCTTGTGTTTGCAGTTCTATGCCGTTACATTTCCTCCATGTGGTCTATCGCTGCTGCTTTCTTTCGCTTTCACCGCCGACATGTGTGTACATCGGCGTGTGAAGCTGTTTCGCATGTGTTTCAGAAGTCCTCTTAGGTCTCACTGTGGTTTTGCTACTGTGCTGTGTGAATTGACTGGATATTGCACCGTCATCTCAAACAGGAAGTGGAAACGCGGTGTTTCGCATCACACGTAAACACCGGTCGGGGGAGTCCTCAAGACAGGCAGCTGCGTGCGTTCTGTGCCGTGTGTTTGGCTGCTGAGAAGAAAAGTTGAGTGTCTGTCTCAGCGTCTGTGTGTGTGTATGTGTGTGTGTGTGTGTGTGTGCGTGCGTGTGTGTGTGTGTGTGGTGTAGACCAGCCACGCTGGAGAGCTCAGACATATGGTTTCCTGTCTGTGTTTAACTCAAATCAGAAACATCTCCAGCACATGGTGAACTAGACAGAGAACACCTCCGTAGTGACTGACGTTTATTTGGTCTCATTTATAAAGTATTTATCATGTGTAAATGTCAATAACACACGCCTAAAACAAAGTTGTGATTTATCAAAAGCGTATCTCCTATATATGGTTGTTTTACCAATTCGAGATGATATAAGGTGACGAGGAAATTGCAGTTCATTTTACGCACAAATCCGCTCCTGTCACGATTTATATATATAAGGCCTGTTGGGAATTGGGCCGCGATGGAAAATGAAGTTATGTATTGACAAGGAACCTCCATTCTCACAAAACACAATCAACGAGGCAAATAACAAAGGATCGGCGGATGGTCTTCAAATCGAATACAACCAAAAGAAGACTTTTCCTGAAAGCAACCAAAAACGGAAATAAAAAACTAACCTCACATGGCTGAAACCAGTTAATCCATATAGAAACTATATCAGTTGATTTACGAGTCCCTCGATAACCTCAAGACTAGATGCATAGAGTTGATACTTCAAATAACATTCCCTTCTAGCTTCTCAGTCCCCAAATTGCCTCCTGTGGATTGGATTCGAGATCAGGAATTCCAAAAGAGAAAGGTGGACATCTCTTCTGTCGACATCTCCGACATTCTGCAACTGACAGGTTCCTTTTAAAACAGGGCTGTTGTAGTGGATTGCATCAGATATTTACAGGCGTACCTAAGAAAGTGGCCACTTGTAGTGTATGGCGGATTATTACCTGGGCCGAATCTGGTTTCAGACCATAGACTGTATATAAGAAGTGGACGTAGTCAACGTGGCAGTTTGTGAACTGACTTTTTGATGCCTCGAGAAGTTGTCAGCCAATCAGAGCTTTGTAGGCGAGATTACACGTCTAGCAAATTGACCTAACTATATATAAAAGGTAGAAGCGGACAAGCACCCAAGCAAATGGTGACAAGCAAGGACGAGATGAACACAGCCAGTTGGGTTTATTCAAGTCAACCTACAGAACTAACCGCTCTCAGCATGTTTCTTCAATCGTCTTGTAAAAATGTCAACTGTTCCGCTACCAAAAGCTTCTGGAAATGAGGTCAGCTGGATGGATTTGTCACTCACTAGAGATCAGTATCCCTACAGTGATCAATAAGCAACAAGCATCAAGATGAACTGGAAAAAAGGAAGCACTTCATACTAAATTCAAATTCAGTAGTTCTATCAAATGAGTGGTTTCTGTAAAAGGTAATCTATCTGTGTGTCTGTCAGTGTGCATCTCTTACCCACACACACACACACACACACACACACACACACACACCCACAGAGCCCTGAGGGTAAGGGTTGTGGTTCCTTCCTCCCATTGAGGACACATGCAGCAGGAAGTCCTTGTTTGTTTACTGGACAACTGCCATGGCCTATTCCTCCACGAATGCCTCATATTGTTCTGCCCCAGCGTTACATTCTTGTGATGTGCTCGTAATAGTGTTTGTGCCTGCGGTTTATGTGAGTGAGGGTGTTTGTGCATTCAAATGCTACAAATGTCGCCACGAGGGACTGAACATTGTGATTCCGCAGCAGCAATAGATCACACCTGGCAGTGGACAACTCTTTAAGTAGAGGGATGAATGGACCCGAGAGGCATTGAGGACGCTTTGGGATCCGATTGCTTAGACCATATTCAGAGGCCACATCGACGAACGGCCAACTTAACTAACGCGCGTGTGTGTCGTGCTACTGGAGCGCACCGGAACAACGCTCCGCCACTTTTGCACCATAAGTGAGGAAATTTACTTTCAGCAATTAGCAAAGTCCAGTTGCTATTCACACATCTTTTTTTGAGCGCTTGAAGATCCAGTCATCACTAGAGCGCATGTCATGCAAGAGAGCCTATCAAAACAAAGTCACATTGACATCTAAGGTGTGTCGATTGATTCCCGACAATAACTTGTGCATCGAGTAACATGCAAGAAAACATTCCACCTTAAAAGTTGCCGGTAGCTTTGAGCGGCACAGTGAATTAAATATTTTCTCAGGCTATAGCTAGCAAACTGCTTCATTGGCTCGGCACAAGCAGAGACTGTATGTAGGAAGTGGACGCAGTCGGCGTGATGTCACCCATTGGTTTGTGGGCTTACGTTTTGAAGCCCCAAGTTCTGTGATTTGGCCGTCATGTTGGCTTTTTTGCAACTAATGAACAATATTGACCGTATATGGAATGCGGCAGAGTTATGGAGAGTAGCGACCTGTCAATCACAAGGTAGCCCCGCCCTAAAGCATACTCCACTCTATGGTCTACTAAATGAACATCATGCTGTATTGAAGAAGACTTGAAACTAGAGATTGAGACCATAAACTCATGTTTACAATGTTTACTGAGGTAATGAATCAAGAGAGAAGTGGAGTCATTTTCTCATAGACTTCTATACAACCTGACTTATTTACGACGAATTATATTTTTTGTTTGCTTACCAAAAGCAGGGTAAGCGGAGACTCATTTTTCTCTTCAGCTTCTACATCAGTTTTGTACAAAGCCGGGTCAGAATTTAGGTATTTTTCAAAAATCATGTCCGTCGCAGCCAATCAGCATTATGTTCTATCAGTGCGTGCACTTTGATATAGATGGGATCCATGTGCTCTCACTCTGAGAGCGCTGGGCCTCTGTGACACGGCAGTTGTTTCTAATTAAGATTCTGTAAAGATGATTCGGAGCAGACCGATCCCGCCTCCCAGCCAATGTCAGTTACACATGTGTTTCGGAGCTCGTGATCATAGTTTTTGGTGGGAAGGGGAGGCATTGATAGTAAATACCGTCTTGTCACAGTAACATGCTATTTGTTTTAGTGCTGCATTTACAGCTGTGCTCTCGTCAAAGTCAGCTCTGCATGCTTGAAGGCCCGCTATGTGAGGAATGAGATCGGAGGTGGAGCCAATTCATTTCCGGCATGGATTCCTTCACTCGTACAGTCCAAGTTTGTGGGCAGACGTCGCTTGATTCCCCCCCTAATTTGTTTCATGGCTTATTTTGATATCCTTCATGATGAATGAAATCTTCCTCGTGACATCAAGTGGGGATTTTCAACGCCCTGGGATGATGATAAGGAAGAGATAAAAATAAGAAAAGAGAAGAATAAATTAGAAACACTTCTTGGTGCAGCCGACAAAGAGGAAGAAGACAAGATGAATGAAGGAATAAATGGCTGTTTCAAGTTGGTTTTTTTCGTCTTCCTATTTTTTTACAGTTCCTCCTTAACTGTGGAATCTTGGCTTTGTCAGGGAATGCGCCAGTCATTCAGTCACACAGCAGACTGCTTTATAGGGAAGCAGGCCAACTGTTGCTGTTGAAAAATAGAGACCACTGAGATGGGATGAGGAAGTAGATAGAGACGGAGAGATGTTGGAGGGAGGGGATGGTTATCATGACAAGTAAATAGTGAGTGTGAACATAATGCTAACGTAGATTGAACCTAGGAGCCCTTTTGTGTGCCGCACAGAGACAAAATGGATTATAACCAGCAGCAAATATTCACAGGTCAACTCCGTTGGCGGTGCTGTCCAGGTTTTTCAAAAATAAATGCAGACTCAGCCGCTTTGAAATAACTGAAAGGGGTAGTTCAGATTTATGGAAGTGGGGTACTCCCGTGCTCTGTGAGGTAAAACGACCTTTTGCCAATGGAGTCCTGTGGCTTTCCCCATCACAATCCGCTGTCTGACGACAAGGTGAAGTAGCTGTGGAAGGGGGCAGCAGAACCGCCCATTCAGCCGTTTGGAAATAACTGAAAGGGGTAGTTTGGATTTTTTTGAGGTGGGGTTGCATGTATACTCCTGTGTTCCTCGAGGTAAAATTACAGATTTTGTCAATGGAGTCCTGTGGCTTTCCCTGTTGGAAAGGGCTGCCTGATGGCAAGGTCAAGGGGGGGGGGGGGGGGGCAGCAGAAAAACGTATTTTAGCCACCTAAAAAAAAACCTGTTTAGGTGTACGCTATATTTTGGATTTTATCACCGCTTTATCTTTTGGTCAATTGTGGTTGCGAACAAACAAAATGGCGCGGGAAAAAAGCCAAGATGGCGACAACTCAAGGCTTCAAAACCTTCGCCAGAAAACCAATGACAGTGACTACTTCCACTTCTTATACACAGTCTGTGCTCACAGCTCTAAATGCTGATGTTCTAATTGAAGAATCCATCCAACATTGGCTCAGATAAATGCTTTACTTTTCCTCATAGTGTAAAGACACAGTAGCCTTGTTTTACCGTTTATTCTCATGCAATTCATGATTGACTTTATGAGAAATCAAAGCACCACAAGGTCGCCCGTGGTTCCACTAGAGCGGCGTCTTATCAGCACTTAGCTGCTATTTGTAGACATCATGAAGCTGCTAAACATGACATCATCCGTCTCCATATCACTGTTACAGTTGGTTGACACCAGGAGTCAACATCAGCGATTCATTACCTTTGGAAAAGATGCAAGGAGAAGTCACAACACACGCCAGAAAGAATTGCGGATTATAAGCCACAATGGTTTCGAGTGGGTATGTTTGATCAAGTCAATGTGAATAATGAGACTCAAAGCCTCATTGGAGTTGTTTTGCTGGCGCAGCAGACGAACTGGCACGGCGAAGTGTGCTTCGACCTCCTCAGTGTTTACGATGGCTTCCATCTATCCGCCCATCACCTGTTTCGGACATGAAATCATGTCTGGCTGTGTCGTTTTCCTCGGAAAAATTGCTCCTTTTTTATTATTTTTTATTCACTAAACAGCGAGAGGATCCAAGTAATTAGCAACTGGTTAGAGCATTTAAGAGTGTGAGTCAGAGATGGCATCGTTTGAAATCCCAGCGTTCACATCCTGAAACACACATAGCTTGTGTAATTGCAAGCCGGAGGCGAGGATCCCTCTATTAGTTGGAATGATGTGTCAAACCTCCACGAGCACTGCATGAGCTGGCATACTGATTGGAAAAGGCAACACGAGTCCTATTGCCAGTTTGTGTTGGCACCGTCTGATCGGCTGCGTAACTACCACAAATGAACACAGTCGTACACTCTAATCACGGCATGAAATAAACTTTAAACCTCAAAAACCTTAAAGCGTACTCGCATGCACAGACACGTGGAATTTGAGAAGAAGTGTCTTGACTGTCTGCCGGTCATATTTCACAACCCACTTTAAAGTCTATCTTCAGCGTTTTTGATTCATTGCATCCGCGGCTTTGCCCAAAGCAATTTCAGTGAGATTTACTGCTTTACAATCTCACACACACACACACACACACACTCAACCACAAGATGAAGATATTCCACTAAATATTTTGACCTTGCATAATCACACAGCGTACATGAAGGATTCAAAGACGATCACTTCTTTAAAGACAGAGGGATGGTTAAAACATCATTGTCAATCAGACATCCGTTAGCTACGCTAATTAGAAGTCCCCACACACCTTGCTTACATTATCTTCGTCATCAAGTGCATGGAAATAGGCCTTAGACTTAATTATGGCATTTTTCACATTTTATAGACCTGTGTGATTTACTGTCAAATATACCAAACATCAAAGACTTCTAAGTAGCATTAGCTTGCTAGCTTTAGTAGCACTAGCTTTCTAGCTAAATGCTGTGGCTGCTTTTACGATACATTGACACTGTAGCAAGACGCTTAACACTGGACTGGACATGTAAGAACATGTCCATCTCATTAGCATATGAGCATCATGCTGCATTCACACAGAATCAGGCAGATGGTAGACGGCAAGATGGATATCATGTAGTGGGCGAGAGCAGGGTGGTAAAATTAGGTGAGGCTGGCAGAGAATATCGGCAACGGTTACGGTAGACGCCATTGCCGTCCAAGGTTGAAATATTTGCCCTCCTCCGCGACGAAATCTAGACCCAGATGTTACATAGCTCACTCACTCACTCACGCAAGCAGAAAAGTTGTTTACGTTTGCTGAGCATATTAAAAGAAAGCTGCATTTTATAGCTACATGCATTACTAGAATACAATAGAATAGAATAAAAATAGTAGACTTAATTGATTTAATGTATTTCCTTCCATCACCCGTGCCGTCCAGAGTGTTGTCCGTCTGCCTGATTCCATTTGAATGCATCATTAGGCTGTTATATAATCTTTTACTTTAGTAAAAGTATTGATACTTTAATATTTTAACTTCAAATTAAATAAGTATTGATCAACAATTTAAAAAACACTTTCTTACAAGTAACAGTCTTGCATTCACCCATACTAACTTAAGTAAATGTATGTAAGTATATAACCAAGAAAATGTACTTGTAGTATAAGTAAAAGTACTCATCATTCAGCCAAATGAGCTCTTTAGTTGTTACATTATTACATATTATAATATAAGATTATTATTATTGATGCAGTAACATACAAGGTGTATTTTTATATTGTTGCTGTCTGCAACAGAGCTGATTGTATTCATTTGTTTATACTATTGGATGGTATAACAACGCATTGCATTTCATATACTCATATAAGTCAAATAAATGTAGTGACAAAAAAAGTACATTTCCCTCTGAGATTTAGTGGCGTAGAAGCATAAAGTATAATTCAATTAAAATACTCAAGTAAAGTACCTCAAAATTGCACTTAGGTACACTGCTTGAGTAAATGTACTTCGATACTTTTCACCAATCAAATGGGAAATATTTGGTGAGAAAAATAAGAAATACATGAATTGGATGAGGTAGTGAAAGACGGTCTAATTTATTGATGTATTTAATGATACTTGTGACTTGGTTGATCTAAAACATTTGAAGGGCTCATTCAAGAGCACTGTGAGGAAAATCTGAACGCAAAATAGACGCAAGTCAACGGTCAGCCCTCGGTCCCGAGCTCCTCATGGCCTGCCAATGTGGCGGCTTGGCTCAGGACGGTCATGTTCCCCGACAGAGACTGAGTGAGAAACCCTTTGAAAAGGAGCCCAGCCAAAGCAGGCCGGGGCCGGGCCAAACCGAGGCAGACAGGCTCCCGACTGTTTTCTCCCCGTCGCTGGAGCTCCGAGGGTTGGCTGCCGTTTTCGTCCGAGCTGGCAGTCAGAGTCAGAGGAGGTAGTTAATGATATAGCTCATGAAGCTGTCAAGGCTGTTGGCAGTGTCCACAGTAGGCCTATTGACATAGCGCAAAGTCTTCCCCCTGCTGAGTTCACAAACGTAAAGATACAGATACATATATATATAGTGTATATATATACACTATATTTATAAATATATTTTACTCATCTTTACTTTGAAAAACACATGATTTACATCTCCATAGAGCAGCGTGTTTTTTGTTTTCATAGCACAGGCCTCAAGAATAGCTTCACTGTGGTGGACTCGCTTGTGTTGGACTGTTTCTGTATGAGTAGTGGGAGGAAACTGCAGTGCGCTTCTGCATGCAGAACCCAAAGCACACAAATCAGGTGTGTCCTACAAAGACCTGCTTTTACACCACCACCTTCCAAAGAATGTTTCATGAGTGCTAGATAAAACATGACATGAAGGGAATCCAGATGCTGTTTGGGTTCCAAACTACTAATATATAGTAGTTTTCATTGTGATGGAGTCAAATGGCCTACACCTGCACGAGGGATCCAGGGTATTTGATATCAGCCTCGCTTTACTTCCGATATCCTACACGTCACATGTCACAGCTATTTCAAGTCACTAACACAAACCAAACATTACAAAACGGATAGTTCCGGTCCTTGATTGCGACTGGCTGAGCCACGTTCAAAGCCGGTGTTCAACACACAGCTTTGATCGCAGTACATCAGTTCTTTACCGCGCCAAAAGAATCGCGTGAATTTACTGGATGGGCTAAGTGTGGCGCATGAGATGGACGGTCCGATCATTTCGAGCCAAATGAAATGATTGGACACGATTTGTTGATTGCTGTCGGAATGAAAAGAGACTTTCAACAAATGTTTTTGACCCCAGTCTTCAAGCTGTTTTCCGCTGAATGACGCAGAGGAACTGCATTACTTGGAGGAATAATATTTCTTTGTTATGAATAAATTATGGCATTTTTAGCTGCTGCGTGTTTATTTTATGAAACCTTGCCAGGTGTATGTAGTCACCATTTTCTAAAAGCAATAAGCCACTTGAGGCCGTTGGTTAAGGGGCGTTGTTTGGCACAACGCAGAGCTTATTGGTGTATTGGCTTATTGCTTAGCTTCCCACTGCTGCTAGCTCACATGAAAAGTGTTCAACTTGCAAAAACATGACGTAGCTTTCAATATGAAGCAGTCGTTGGGAATTTGTTTCGCCGATGAACAGATGAAAGTGGTCCGACTGATATGTTTCTGACAAAGTCGCCGCTCTGCGAGTGTTTGCTGTAGTATAAAACCAGACTTTCTGCCAGGCGTCACTAAATCAACCAGGTCTGAAACACATAATGGGTTTATCAATGGCCATATGTGTTATTGGAACAGTGTTGTCGTGTTGGAGGTTTCAATTCACACAAAAATGTTAGCGCCTGCCGCTATTTTCCCGGTCAGTTGTGTAAAAGTAATTTACCAACAACAATAAAGCGCTGAAAAGTAGATTTAGACCATCTTCTCTGGTTAACCCCAACCAACCTAAGCCAATCTACCGCTACGCTACTAATGAGCTTTCTTCAATGGAAGGCTTTTACATGGCAGCAGCTGCGTTAACAGTCCTAACACTCCACTTTGTCCCGGTGTTGCACAGTTACAAAAACCTCTTAAGACCTCCATCTCATCATCTGCCTTGTTTTCCCAGTCGTGGATCCAACCCCGGACGATCCCTTGGTGTCGGTGATCCTGGTGAGCCTGCTACCCCTGCTGATGATGGGGGTGGTGGTTGCCGGAATGTTCTACTGGTACCGAGCCTACCGGCGACGCATTAGCCAAGAGTGGGAGAGCAGCATGAAGAAGCGCAAGCCAAAAGCCGGCGGGCTGGACTGCAGCGACGCCTGCGCCATCATGATGGACGACGACGGGTCGGACAGCAGCTCGACGCACGCCAACCACCTCAACCACAACACCGATCCACTGCCCATAGAGCTGGATATGCTGGTACAGACCTCTTGGCACTTCAGAGTTGTTCTGCTCTAGACCACACAAACTTAAATTCTCATCAATGTCATCACTTTTGATCCCGTCCCAGGTGGGAAAGGGTCGCTTCGCCCAGGTGTACAAGGCCAAGCTGAAGCAGACCACCTCGGATCAGTTTGAGACGGTGGCCGTGAAGATCTTCCCCTACGAGGAGTACGCCTCCTGGAAGAACGAGAAGGACATCTTCTCCAATACGGACCTCCGGCACGAGAACATCCTCCACTTCCTGACGGCTGAGGACAGGAGGGTGGAGAAACAGTACTGGCTCATCACCGCCTTCCACCACAGAGGAAACCTACAGGTGAGTCCGCCACTTTAAGGTAACCCAACATGAGTAGAGCAGTATTACTTTAGGGCAGTGTTGGGGAAGTATTCAGCCCATTTACTTAGAGGGTAACTTCTATATTTATCTACCTGGACCCTATTATCCTATATTTTTGTGTCCAAGTGAGTAATGGGGACATTACATTTTCTGAAATGAATCCAGTATTTGGGGAGAGCCCCGGAGACGCCAGCCGCTAAACGGGCTGCCATGTAATGGCTCAGTGCAACTCCTCTCCGTCAATGTACGTCCACTAAAGGAGCTTGTTGTTGCCACTGACAGACTCAGGTTGTTATTATCACTCGATCCGGTCTGTACATTGACGGTGAGGAGTTGCCCCTAATCAGCTAACGTCTGCAGCATTCTCCCTCAATACTGGATCAGTTTTAATAAAATGTTGTCCCCATTACTCACTTAGACGAAAAAAACATGGGAACATGTGGCCCAGGTTGAAAAATACTGAAGGTACCCTTTAAGTAAATGTACTTAAAAGTAGAAAAATGTACCCTGTGACTGTTATATTATTATATTTTGTTTCATAAGATTATTATTATTATTACAGGATTTTACTGTTTTGTGGTTTGAGGTGGCGCTCGTTATTTCCATTGTGGATTAATCTGCTGATTATTTTCTTCATTAATCGATTGATTGTTTGGTTTGTAGAAATAGTGAAAAAAGTGAGAAATGCCCGTCACAATTACTCAAAGTGACACCTTCACCATGTTTGTTTTGTCCAAACGTCATCATTATTACGAATACATTACAATTGTTAACATTACTAAAAGACCAAGCAGCAGCTGGACCCATAAAATGTTTTACATGTTCTCATCTCAGCTTTTTTTTTACATTGTCATATTTTCTGTGTGCAAAAATCATAATTTGTAAAGTAACTAATAACTAAAGCTGTCAGATAAATGTAGTGAAGTAAAGCTTTTTTCATTCATAAGTTACAATCTTAACCTGTTCTAAATCCCTCTGCCCTCCAGGAGCATCTGACGCGTCACGTGATCAGCTGGGAGGAGCTGCAGGTGCTGGGCATGTGTCTGGCCCAGGGCGTCGCCCACCTGCACAGTGACCGCCTCCTCTGTGGACGCCCTAAGGTCGGACAGAGCGAAAAAAATCTTCACTAATCATAATAACCGACACACTGTCAAAATAGGAACAGCAAACAACACATCTGCCCAGTCTTTATTATAAGTCCTAATGATGAGCAAATTATACAAAAAGTCTAAATTCTTACTGGCTATCCCCTAAAGTGTAATAAATGCCAGCAGTGTTAATGTGAAATGTCTTTGTATATAATGTATTGTGTTTTTATTTATTTAATAACTACTTTTGTCCCCCATCCTTCTATCGTACCCTAAAGGTGCCCATAGTCCATCGAGACCTGAAGAGCTCCAACATCCTGGTGAAGAACGACCTGACGTTGTGCCTGTGTGACTTTGGGCTGGGACTCCGCTTGGACAGCACTCTGACTGTGGATGACCTTGCCAACAGTGGGCAGGTCAGAGAAAAAGTCTCTTTGAATCACTTTTCTTCTTTATTTTGTGACTTAGTTCAAAGAGCACATTTGAGTAAGGTACTGGACTTACCTGCAGTCCTCCAAACGATCTGAAGAGTCAACTGCAACTTGTCTATAGTCATCATATACAAGTATGACCAGTGGTGGAAGAAGTACTCAACTCCGCTACTTAAACTTCGATAGGTAACACCAGCAAGAGCATGTTGGATGTACCCAACCGAAAACCTTGCATTCTTCCTAATGACCATCAGGGGGCGACTCCTCTGGTTGCAAAAAGAAGTCTATGAGAAAATGACTCTACTTCTCACTTTATTTATTTATTTATTACCTCAGTAAACATGGATGTATGTGTTTTTCATAATCTGAAAAGTGACTAGTAATTCAAATTGTCCTAAATGTAGTAAATAAGTACAATAATTCCCTAATTCCCAAAATGTAGTGGAGTAGAAGTATAAAGCAGCGGGAAATGGAAATACAAGAGCAAAGTTGTGTACTTGGTTACTTCCCTCCACCTAATATGACATCAACACATACCTGCAAACTTGTCGCTTTTCGCCAAAATTCGCCGTTTTGAATCAAAATATGTCATCCGCGTGAATCGTCCAGATCCGTAGAGTTTCTTTTAGCATTTCTCAGATTGGAGTGAGACGAGGAGAAAAGTTGATGTCGTGATCTTTGCAATAAAACATCTTTGATGTGACGTGTCGAGTCTTGGCCAATGCTTGTCACCTTTTTCACCTCTTATGAGTTTGCAAGTATGCAACACTTCTGAAGTTGTAACCTGGGACGGGCCGCTGTCTGTCTTGACTGACAGTGGTTGAAAACTAAAGTACTTCTGTAAGGCGTTGCATACAGCATGTTGCTACATCTGTGGGTTTAAAGAGGAAGTGTATGATCTGCTGTTTTGGCACCTCTCTCTGTTTGCATTCAATTAGCTTTGTGTGTTTTTTGGTGAGATATGAGCTGGCTCTGTTTGTTTTGATTTCCCCTCTTTACTGTAAGTCCCTCTGGGTGTTTTGATAAGACACACCTTGTTTGCTGACAGAAGACATCTGACAGAGACAGTCAGGCAATTGAGGGATGAACGAAGAGGTAGAGGCTTTGTTGTGACACGCAAGCTTCTCAGGGCAGCTCCATCTCTTTCTCAGCCTGTCAGTGGGACTTTGTCCTGTGCTTGTATATGACTCACTGGCTGGAAATGCAGCAGGGACAGGTGAGAGAGAGTTGACAAACTTATTAAACCAGCACTTGTGACCCAAATGGACCATAAAAAGAGGAGAGAGGCAGCGTAGCGGAAGCGTAGCGGAAGCGTAGCGGAAGCGTAGCGGAAGCGTAGCGCCCACCCTCCGGTTCCCCATCAAGTAAACACTGTTAGCTCTGTCGGCACTGTTAGCGCCGTTGTTTGCACCGTTAGCGCCGTTAGCACCGTTAACTGCTAGCCACCGGCCAGATGTTTGGTCATGATGACGTCATAAAATATGACATGCTTCATTCGAAAACCTCAAAGGAAGCTTAGAAAGTAAAGTAATTGACATTTGGTACAACCCTACAGCACATGCAAACACAGGAACAAATGTAAAGAACCTGGTGGTCATGGCCAGGTTCTTTACATTTGAACCTGGCCATGACCACCAGGTTCTTTACATTTGTTCCTGTGCTCTCCGTGATGTCGTTTTATCCATTCAAATGTTCAAATGATGATCTGTGGCTGTCACATGGTGTTCCATTCACAACTGGAAAAATTCCCAGCTGGTAGGTTGTAATTATAACCTCTGTGTGTGTTCATGTGGTCCAGATCGGAAAAACCTGCGAAGAAAATTGGGCAACCGCACAATGCTTTGTCTAAAAACAATGGGTTCAGCATGCGCCTATTATTTTGCAAACATATCCTGCCAGCGAGCTTGTTCGACTTTGTAACTTTAACCACGAATGTACTAAACTTAAAGCTAGAGTGGGTAAGGTATTTCATAAACCTTTTTTGTTATATTTGTAGAAATTTTCTGAAGGCCGACAGCAATCAATGAATCAAATGCTCTTACAAAGGAAGACATCTGTGGCGGTCGCAGGACTGTAATAAGCCCGTCCAATCATTTCATTCAGCCCGAATAAAAACAAAAATGAATTTCCACCATGGGGATTAATAAAGTTATCCTTCCTTTTCAACCATCAAAATGCCAATGGGTTGACATATTGTGAATTGTAATTGCTGTCACCACAATTTCTTTACAGCATTTTCTTGAGGTGCTCAGGTATCGTGTATGTGAAATATTTGCATATTGCATATTACATTACATTACATTACAGTCATTTAGCAGACGCTTTTATCCAAAGCGGAATACAATAAGTGCAACAAACTAGTATGAATACAGTAAGTGCTGAGTGGAAGGCTCAGGGTAATACTTCTCATATAAAAAAATTTTTTTTTAAACTTTTAGAGCAGTGGTTCTCAACTGGTCTGGCTGCGGGACCCACCATCCCATCACCCATTAATGACAAGCCGCGACCCAAACGAGGAAAATGTTCAACTTCTGAAATGTATTTAATGTAAAGATGGTGCAGTTTGAACCTGAGCTGAAAATGTCCTCTGCAGTCGTAGTGTAGGGAGCTCTCTTGTGCAGAGAAATTGTTCCTGTAAGTCCCCGTCCCACACGTTTCACCTAAATGAGTCAAACTGCTTTGTTTGTTATGTCTGTAGATTCGTCCATTTGCAGTGGTGTATAAAGTACCCAAAAGCCATACTTGAGTAAAAGTAAAGATACCTTACTGGAAAATGACTCCAGTAAAAGTAAAAGTCACCTATTAGAATACTACTTGAGTAAAAGTCTTAAAGTATCTGATATTTATTGTACTTAAGTATCAAAAGTAATTTTCTGATATTAAATGTACTTAAGTATTGAAAGTAAAAGTACAAGTAAATGCTGTTAATAAAAAAGCAAAGGGTCAGAATTATGAATTATGAAGTTGATTCTTTTAAGTGCTGTGGCACCATGACCAAGGACATGGAGCTGTGTTGAACATAATTGGGTTGGCTGTGATCCATCCAGGAGCAACAATGTTCAACATAATATATTGTACATAAGTATACTTTTGCATCTACTATGAACTTATCATCATAATTCTCCGAAAAGCAATATGACACTATGAAGGAGTTGTAACAGTGCGTTTATAAGTATGCTCATTCCGACTAGAGGATGTAGAGGGCAAATGCATAATATTGTGTTCAGCAACAAATATCCACTTGATGCATCAGGTCAGTGTTTTGAGAAAGGACACCTGCCTTGTAAACTCCTATGGGCCTGATTTGAACACAATAGATAAAGGTTTTGCTCAAGCTGAATCTGCAATTAGGCGACTGCTACCATCATAACTCCATCTGATCATCCACAAAATGACTCAAATATCAAAACATGATCAATACTAAAGCAGCACCGAAAGTAACAACCCAGTTATTACTTGAACCTGAAAAATGTCCTGTTCATCTTCAAAAGACAATTCTAATACAATGTAGCTTCTTTACATTCTATGTAAAGAAGCTACATTCTATTAGAATGTAAAGAAGCTACATTGTATAGAATGATTCTATTGAAGTTATTCCTTTTTTAAATGCTTTAGACGAGTCACTAATCACTTTAAAAGAGTGATTATAGCTGATTTAACTTACAGACATGAGATTGATCTTCTCATGTCACTCTCTTTATACAATGATATTAATTCATCCCCGTTTTATTGATATCTTACGAAATATTACTCCTCATTTTTCGTGCGTTTTTCCTGCAAAAGTCCAGCAACATGAGTCTGTTTTCGCTTGTTACATGCATACTGTCTTTTCAAAATAAACTTCCATCTTCACAGGAAACAACGAAGGTTTAGGCGATGAAACTACTTAGTTAGGTTTAGGAAAAGATCGTGGTTTGCGTTAAAATATCTACGGAAGTGGCGTTGCTTAAGTACGGAAGTCACGTCACAAATAAATCAACATTGGCTTCTCGTTTCACGCACGGCACAAACTGCGGCCTCCTGGAGGAAACACCAGTGTTTGTTTGACCCATCCACCTCTCCTCGTCCCACCCGTCCTGTGTGGAATTCTACTCGTGTTGTCGCTCGCTAGCTATAGCATGTAGCATCCTGGGAATCAAAACACCGCGGCTTTGAGGGCACTTGTTTGCAATTGCGCATTAACGTGATTAACCAATGATTTAACTTGCAAGCTAGGACCACTGATTCGCCAAACCTGCTTGCTTGCAGTCTCTGTTCCACCACAGTCCTAGACGTTGGTCTCATGATTCATTTTGTTTCTAAAGATAGATTTAATTTTGTAGCGAGTAACGAAGTAAAAGTATCAGTTTTCTTTGCAAAATGTAGTGAAGTAAAAGTAAAAGTCAACAGAAATATAAATAGTAAAGTAAAGTACAGATATCCAAAAAAACGACTTAAGTACAGTAACGAAGTATTTCTACTTCGTTACTATACACCACTGTCCATTTGTAATGCAAAATAACCACTTGCCTTAATTCGAGCTGTGGTCTGTTGTTTGATGTCATCCAACATGTCTTCAATTTGTCTACTTAGTGTCATTTGACAGAGGTATAGCTTTCAGTTTATCCTCTGCTGATATGAGCATTACAAGGCATTAACGCCAAATATCGTTAAGGAGTGTGAATAGACGGCACTCCGCTGCATAAAAAATCACCTTCAAAATAAAAGCACAGGATTTTTTATTAGTTTTTTTGCCAGGCAATGGCCCGCGACCCTCTGTGGGTCGTGACCCACCAGTTGAGAATCACTGCTTTAGAGGGGTGGAACAAAAGCCACTAGCTGGAGGGGCGTGACTTGTTGGTTTTCACTTGGGACTGGATTTGAAATTTATTGGATTTGAGTTTGGACTTGACTTAGTTCTTAAATTAGATTTTGTTGGTCTTAAATTGGGACTTGACTTGGGATTTGTTCATCTCGACTTGGATCTTATTGAACTTGACTTGGGACTTAATAGCAAAGACTTGAGACTTACTTGTCACTTGCAAAACAATGACTTTTTCCTTCCTCTGGTTGTGTAGAAATCCCATCAAGATTTTAAAACGAACTCAGAAACCGCAACAGAAACGTTCATAGTGTCATTTTTGACGTTGTAAAGCCAACTGTACTGACTGCAGTCACTGATGCGTGTCCTCAGATGACGCACATCAAAAATGGGTCTTGTATCTCATCCAATCGTGAATGAAGACAGTTGGTGAGTCAGGTTTACTGTCACTAAGCCACCAGCCACACAAGAGTAAACATCACGCTCCTACAGGCTTGGTGTACGACTCTATACCGTTTTGATTTCATGCAAACCGTCTGATCCAATTAGTTTTTATGACATGTTCCTGCCTACATCAGCAACCTGTGCTGACAGGTTGACGGCGCTAAATCCAACTTGTATTGCAGTAGTAATAATTAATATGACAAGGTGATTATCAGAATATTGTACTTTGTTCCTTGCGCTACTTTGCCAAGCTGTCCGAGCTACGAAGGAGCCCACGCTGTCACTAACTGCACTCCCTGAATAAATATCTTAATTATTTTTCAAAAATGAAAAAGCAATTTCAGAAAGGAAAAGACAGAAGGGTCTACAATATGTGTTTGAAGGATATATCCGGGATGTCAAACTGATTCAGCTGTTAAAACAGATTAAACAGATAGAAGCTAAAGCTACAGATCACAGTGTTTCACGTCATCACGATGAAATAAAAGAACACAGAGGTGGCTCTTTATTTACTGTTCCAAAAATGAAAAGGCAAAAGCAGCATGTGTACACCTTCAGTATACCTCAGTATACCTTCAGTAGCTAGCGTAGCATAGAAATGCTAACGCTAGTTAATGATGTGCTAGCGTACTCTGCCGTGTTAGCTCCACAGGTTTTTATTTAGAAACATACTTACAACCTCTCTGGGTAACAAGTATCACTATTACAGTGAGGGGGTCAACATATTGAGCGTATTCGACACGACACCGGCAACATGAAGGAGATCATATCTCAGTAGTGGTGGGAGAGGCGCACGTTGGGTCCGTTTACTAGAAAGTCCATGTTTTTTTTCGAGGTGATGAAACAAGGGTTTCCAGACAGCCAATGTCTTGCAAGTTTTACAAATTTTTCACCGGCGCGACATGAGTCTGTACCAGCGTGTTAACCCCTGCTGGTGTCTCTGTGCCGCAGGTGGGCACGGCGCGTTACATGGCTCCGGAGGTGCTGGAGGCCCGACTCAACCTGGAGAACATCGAGTCCTTCAAACAGACCGACATCTACTCCATGGCCCTTGTGCTTTGGGAGATGACGTCCAGGTGTGAAGCCGTCGGAGGTCAGTGCACGCACACACACACACACACACACATACTCATTAATGACATGTTTCAGGCTGTGGGAAGTATGATGTCATGTAACACACAAGCACACACTTAGAGACGAAAACAGATGCTACTGAGGTGAAGTGTCAACCACTGAGATAACTCAACAGGAACAACTGGCGTCATACGTTTCGGGGTCATCACAACAAGTTCAGCGGGCGATCCGATTGGCCGGTAGCAATGTCAGCGGTCCTGGCATGTAGCAGTGGAGGCAGCACGTGCTTCTGTTGATAATTAACTCCCCTTCACGCCTTGCAGGAAACGTCTAAAGGAAATGTTTATCGCTGTACACAACTGGTCTTCTTCAATACAGCATGATGTTCATTTAGTAAGCCGTTCGATTGTATCTAGCTCCACCCACTTGTGTCACTTCTGGTTGCAAAAAGCCAAGGTAGTGACATCCAAAATGTCCACAAGGTCCATAGTCCACAAGCCGACGTCACTGTGACTTAGTCCACTTCTTATATACAGTCTGTGGTTGGAGTGTGAGACATCAGTCAGTATTTTACACCACCAGAGGAATCTATTTGGCATGTCCATTGCTCCGACAAGAAAAAAAGAAAAACCTTTTGAGGAATCTTGAAGGGAAAATCTTGCTAATGTTTTAGTTACGACGAACACGATAAACTATAAGCATGAGTAATATAGGCATCCAATCTGCATGGCTGGAATGGACTATAGACAGGTCTGTATGCAAGACATAGAAATATATACAGGTCGCATTAGTTATGCAACTTTTCTTACACAAGATCATGTCCTTAGACTTCTAATGACACCAGACTGTCTGCAAGAAAAACTTTTGTTCTGTGCCACAAATTTAGAGACGCACTTTCATCCATTTCTTAAGAGGAAGTGGATGAATTATCATCATATTGCACACGATTGTGCAATATGATGATTGTGCATACTGTAATCTGAGAGTCCTTAAATATACATATATACAACGTGACCTACATAGAGCAGACAGGAGATTGAGGCTACTCTTTCCTGTTTTTTGCGGGGGGGGGGGGGGGGTTTACGGTCAAGTCTGTCGGACTGCCCCTCGACCTCAGCTCCAGGTCTGCAGCGGGAATCTTAGGAATGTCTGATATGTGAGGGAGACGATCTGAACTCCGCTGTTGCCCTTCTTTGGGCAGGAAATCAGGGGGAGAGGGCGGGAGTGGATACTGTACCTGTTTCAGCTGGCTGTGTGTGTGTGTGTGTGTGTGTGTGTGTGTGTGTGCGTGTGTGTGTGTGTGTGTGTGTGTGTGTGTGTGTGTGTGCGTGCTCACCCTCTGAACCCCAAATTAGCTGGTGGGGTTGAAAGGCATGCTTTCTTTTTTTATATAAATCGCCGTTAAATCACAGTTTATCGTAGCAAGAAACTGTAAAAATAGAACTTATCGCCTCAGAAAAAAAACAACATATTTAAGCATAAAATTGTGATATTGTATCAAAATCACTTCATTCTACATGTCTAATCTAAAAATTGGCCAAAAATAAACCGTTTGCACGAACCAAATCCTGTCAAAAACAATAAATTCTGCGCTCCTCAGCCTAGGAACTAGCACGTGGAGCCTCAATTTATTTTTCCCAATATTGGTAACAATGTTGGATATATAGATCCCATTGTTTTCTCTTTTTTGTAAAATAAATTACCAAAGATATTTAACTTTTCTCTGTTTGTTATGATTTATGGCGTTATAACTGTGTTCCACTGCAGTAAAGACATCTTTGAGTTCTCTCTACTTCTAGCCGTGATTGTGCTGTTTCCATAGAGGTGCAGATATACAGTATATTGCAGTGAAAAACAAGGCCACAGAGAATAAAACATGAAGGGAGCAAAAACAACACCCTGAAACGGCTTGGGTTTCCAGAAGGTTAAATGATGGAAGGGATTGTTTCAGTCAGCGTGGCATGGGGATGCTACGGTGAGGACATTTCCCCAACACTGAATAAACTTGTGACAACGCAAGTGTTGGAGACTACACCGGACCTTTTACAAGAACAGACATTGGCTGATGCTCAGTCTCTGTAAGCACTGGGCCTTTAACGATGGATGGCTGTGTGTCTGCGGGGCTCGTTTCGGCAGCCTCACTATCGGCCGGCTCGTGCCGCAGCTCCGTACAAAAGTTCTAGTGAATCACACCTTTTATCTGCGTTTCAACTAAGAAGCACCTGGTAATTTAAATTGCAGGACTACTGTTCAAGAAACTGAAAGGTTCCTGCAGGTTTCTTGGCGTTGTCATCGTGGCGGTGAGAGCTGGTGGTGGTCACAGGGTTAAACTCTCTGCAGTCTGCAGTGTAGCCCGTTTCAGCTAAAAAACACATCAGAAAAAGAAATAAACCGTGGTTCCCTCTCACTGCTGTACGGAGCAGACTCCTCCAATCTCAAATCTCAAGTTTTTATTTGATGAACGTGGGCGCTGATAAATGAACTAAATTAGTTTTATTGCTATAAAAAAACAAGGAAAAACAACAGAGAAAGTAATGTAATCGATGTGTCATCAGTGTATGGACGAACTTTACACTTTCTCCTTGTATGGAGAGGGGGAACCAATCCCAACCTATCTTTCAAATCTGAAACCAAGTCTTGACCCTCAAACAACCGTTTGGACAAGACAAGAAGTCCTGAGGTTTGGTGTTGAAGTACACACGAAAAAAAGAACACGTTTGTGTTTCCTCCCGTCTGCTCTCCTGGGAGTAGAGAGGGACTCTCTCCGGTCCACCTCCTTCCCTCCGCCTAGTTGGGCTTTTTTTCTAGACAGTCTGAGACATTTAGAACCAGACAGTCACATTCCAACAAGCGTGTGTTTGTCTGCGTGTGTGTGTGTGTGTGTGTATGTGTGTGTTTATTTCAGACGCAGAAACGTAGAAGCAGAGGACGAGAGAGAGGGGTGTGCCGCACAAACGCCCTCATCTTGCCCCGTTTATGTCTCAATCTGTGTGTGTGTTTGTGTCTGTGTGTGTGTGTGTGTGTGTGTGTGTGTGTGTGTCCGTCCTCTGCCTCCACCCCGACAACAGGGGACAGAATGGTGGATAGAAATACTACCGCTGAACCGGCATTGTTGTTGTTGTTGGTTATAGCACATTCTCTGTGTGTCTCTGTGTAACATTTCATTTAGGTGTCCTGAATTAGCCTGCAGGGCGTGGCAGTGGGAGGGCGCAGGGTTACGAGGGGTAACGGAGCGCGGCAAAGAGTTTTGCGCCATGCCAAGCGGAAAAAAAAGGCTTGTGGTGCATGAAGGGAGGCGGCCTTTTTGGCAGAAGACCGGTGAAAGGGGGTGATCGGGGCGACCCTGATGGACAGAGGACGTTTCAGAGGACAAAGAAGACTTTGATGTTTTGAGAAATTCATTTTTTTGCCGTGGGGGGGGGATATTTGATCCCGTTCACTTTTCTGTGTGTGAAGCCAGGAGGTACTTAGCGTTGTATAAAGGCTGCAGGCAGGAGGAAATAGCTGGCGGTCCTATTAAAGTTACTATGAGGAACTTCTAACTGGTTATGAAATGGTGTAGATTTCATACAGATGCCTCTATATGACCTGCATAAGTAGACGAGACCATCAGTGTGAAGGTTGGCTATTTCTATGTAGTCATTGTTGATGCTTGTCACTGATTCTGAGCAAAATCTGACGAAATCATGCAGGTTCACCAGAAACTCCTTCAGCTCAGACTTCAGCAACCGGTCCGCCGTCCACGGACTCAGATCCGGCTCCGCCTCCGACCCAGGCTGTACTGCTGGAGGGAACCAGGACTGCACCTTGAAACCATAAATAGTATTTGTTACATAATTTGATAACAGCTGACGTGTCGGTGGGCGTATTTTTCAGCTTTGTAGCGAGCTAAGCTTTCTCCACCACTTCCAGTCTTTATGCTAAGCTAGGCTAACTGCCTTGTGGCTCCGGCATTGTGCTTCACACCACCGAGAACGAACGATAACTGAGTGCTCATCACCCAAATTTCAGGTATATTATGTAGAAGAGAATAGAAGTAGCAGAGTCCTTCGACACTTCTCTAACCAGTCATTTTCAGGACTGGACACAGTTAGAACTAGATTAACCTGTTACTAGAGACTATCTCTGGACATTGGCCAATGCTTGGTTTGGACGGAGAAAAGACTTTTGACCAGAGGGTGTGGTTCATTAGCTAAACGCAGGTTCACTTCTGCTTCCCACGATGTCGTTCGCCCGCCATCGGTGTGGGATCAGACTCATGTTGAGACGCCCGTTGAGAGTTTTGGGTCTCTTGAGCGCCAAAACTTCGGAGCTGTGTTTTATTTCAAGATAGCAAATCCCAGACAGCGTTTCCAGCCACAGAGGTTCCTGCTAACCTCCAGGCCACAAAAGGTCTCAGACAGATAATCTGCAAAGGAAACTGTCGTAAACCGCCTTCCGCGCCCTCAGATTGGATATACCCGGCCTTTAAACCGAGGGCCCCTAGACAGTGAAAGGGGGGACAGTGAGACTGAGGCTCTGGTTGCAGTCTCTTTAGAAATCTCAAACCAAAGACGGGAATTCTTCTCATAGCTTTTTAAATGTCCAGAGCTGCTGAAGGGAAGCAGGCGGCACTTCTCTCGTATGGACCGAGTCTCCGTGTCTGTCCACGTCTCTGTGTCCCAGATGCCGCTCAGAAATACGAGGACAAGTGCAGGCTTTAAGAGGCTAATTGACCATCAGAGCATGAAATTGGACCCTTTTTCGCTACGGTCTTGATGTTTAGAAACACTCCACCTCTTTTTATTTCTGTTTCCAGCTTTCTCATTTTTAGGTCAGCTCGCTCTGCGCTGTTCTGTGTTTTTCAGCTGCATCCAGTCCAGGAAAATGTGTGGTATTTATACCAGCTCCGCAGCAGGAGATCTAAACAGCAGAGAAGCTGGCATAAATAAGCTCCAGGGGAACGAGGCCCGGCCTGGCCCGGCCCGGCTGGGTCCGCTTCTAAAATGCTAAAAACGGTTGGGGAAGTTCCACATGTCAAAAACAGGAAGTGTGGACCTGTAGAGTCAGCTTCTCTGCACACAGTCCCAATCCCAGACCTCCAACTTCCTGTCCGGGGGTTCCACTCCAACCTTTCCGCTTCCTGTATTTGAGGACACAGCGGCAGAGACCACTTAAATGAAACTGTTGCGGCTTTTCCTGAATTCCATCATACCATTCTGCTAATTAGCATGGACAACACGTGTTATTCAAAATTGATTTGCAGCTGCTGAGTCA
This sequence comes from Anarhichas minor, assembly GCF_050575085.1. Lineage (NCBI taxonomy): Eukaryota > Metazoa > Chordata > Actinopteri > Perciformes > Anarhichadidae > Anarhichas > Anarhichas minor. The sequence goes on along the minus strand of NW_027466468.1, from coordinate 3,486,640 downwards.
GATTATGGCCAGCCAGAAGATAGTAATCTCACCACAAAGGGGAATTTAGCAGCCGCAACTGAGCTACGTCTATCTAGCTTTACATTCAATGAGTCCTTGATTTCAGACAGAGGTAGCAAAAAAATGCTACTCATGTAGCAGACTGTTGATTTTGCTGAAAGGACTTTGACGCTAGCAGCTTTGATCAGCTTTAGCTAGCTGGCTAATTAAGCTTAAACGTTTTCTCTGTGAGTTGTTTGATAAAAAACGCCTCATTTTGAAAGAATTTCATACGGGGTCTTAAATACAAGCGTACATGATATGCTAAGCTAAAGCTACACGTAGACTGTGTGTAATTAGTGTACGTAGTCGTCGTGACATCACACATCGGTTTGTAGACTGCCGTTTTGAAGCCTCGAATTCGACATTTTGGCCATCGCCAACATGGCTTTTTGCGACTAGTGACGCAGAGACGCCGTATACAGCTCTGGTAGCGGTAGCAACCTGTCAATCACAAGGTAGCCCCGCCCTAAAGCATACTCTGCTTTATGGTCTATTTGACTCTAAATGGACCATAATTTACTAAATGAACATCATGCTGTAGAAGACTTGAAATTAGAGATTGAGACCATAAACTTATGTTTACAATGTTTACTGAGGGAATAAATCAAGAGAGAAGTAGAGTCATTTTCTCATAGACTTCCATAGAATCGGGTTCTTGCAACCAGAGGAGTCGCCCCCTGATGGCCATTCGAGAGAATGCAAGTTTTAAGACACTTCCTTATGGCTTTGCTCTTCAGAACCGGAGGTTGCCGCCTAAGTAGGATTCATAATAACGCTGTCCATTTCATCCCCGCCTCTGAAGTCTCAAACGACAACTTGAGCGAGCGTTGAGCTATCCGCGAGTGAGCGTTGAGCGAGCGTTGAGCTTGTTTTTGACAGCTTGTGAAATACAGGACATAAAAAGTATGACCTGTAAGAACAAGAGAAGAGTACACAGAACATGACCCTTACACTGTTTGTTAGATATTTACATATCGTTTTCATGGACGACCGTGCAGCAGCTAGTGTCTCGTTTCACGGCAACGGTGAGGATCCAGAGAGCCCTTCTCCTCGGGGGGCTGAACACAGACTGCAGCTGTTGTGAGCTCGGTTTCATGATGTCTGGACCCAATCCCGGAACTTTGTTTTGAATTTTTCATAGTTTTCGACGTCATGATCTCCCTTTCTCTCTCTATTTTTTTTCTTTTTGCCTCTGCTTGTTCCTCGACATGAAATAATCTAAACAGAAACTAGGGATTGTTACGTCGGAGCTCTCTACAGTCTGAGGTTTTAGACTAATTGCTTGTTCGCGGTAGCTGAATTGACGTTTTCAGAAAAAGATCTTTTTCCCTCCCACGGAGACATCATGAAACTATTTATTTCTTTATTACACTTCCTATTCACCTGTTTCTCTCCCTCTGTCTTCCTCTTTTTACATTTCTGTTTTCACCTCAAAATCTGATATTTGCTTGTTTGTTGTGTCCACAGAGGTGAAGGACTACGAGCCAGCGTACGGCTCCAAGGTGCGAGAGCACCCCTGTGTGGAGAGCATGAAGGACAGCGTGCTGAGGGACAGAGGACGACCCGAGATCCCCGACACCTGGATCAGACATCAGGTCAGACTAACACAGACAATAACCGGAGCGGGAATACCAACCATTATTGATCACTTATCTAGGAATTACCCTTTTCATAGTATTTATTTTTTACATGGACGAAAGCACATTCATCAACATTATTATTGACGGATACTGTCGTCACCTTGGGACCTTCCTTTGTAGAATATGAACCATCAACACTGCATACAGTCTGCTGCTAATGTGTGTTTTTTCTTACATGATTTTATGTCATGCAGCAAATGTTCCATTAGCAGGAAGGAAACATGCTCTGGTGTAGTAGTACTATAGGTGGTTTTGTGTAACTTGATGTTCACCCAAACACTTGGTAAATCTCACCTCCTCCACTCTCTCCTCCTCTCTTCGACAGGGCGTGGCGGTGATCTGCGCCACCATCACGGAGTGCTGGGACCACGACCCCGAGGCCCGGCTCACCGCCCACTGCGTCGCCGAGCGCATCTCAGAGCTGGAGGACGAGATGGACAAGCTGTCCAGCCGCAGCTCCTCGGCGGAGAAGATCCCCGCAGAGCTGAAGATCCCCATGGAGGTGGGGATCCCCGGGGAGGAGGTGAAAATCTCCCAGATACAGGACGTCTCCGCCGCGGACTGCTCAGTGAGCGACGAGAAGTGAGAAGGGGGGACCGGACCTTTTTTAGTTTTAATTCCCCAACAAAGGCACTTATTCTGGAGTCAGGAGTTGAGCTCCTGGACGTCCCGGGACAGCGTCATATCTTACTCTACCCCAGGAAAAAAATGAATCACAAGAGACTGTGGGTGGCGCTTTTGGGCTTCACCGCTTTTAAACGCGCAACAACTTGCCTTAATCAGCTGAAAAGCTAAAGAGCCAAAAAAAAAGAAAGCCAAAGTTAACTGGAAGCTTCCAAAGATGCACAGAGAAAGATGTTTTTTGTTTCTTTTTTATATTCTCTCTGAGCAGAAAGGTCACTCTCTTAACGAGAGACAAACATGGCGATAACTGTTGAACCAAAGACATTTCATGTGCACTTTACCGTGAGACACTTCTGTGTCCAAAAGTGTCTTTGACTTTGAGCCAAAGTGTCAGCGGAGATGTGGCCTTAACACTAACGATGCTGTGGACTCCATCCGCAACCAGCAAGGAATCCAAAGGAGTGTGTGTGTGTGTGTGTGTGTGTGTGTGTGTGTGTTCGTGTGTGTGTGTGTGTGTGTGTGTGTGTGTGTGTGTGTGTGTGTGTGTGTGTGTGTGTGTGTGTGTGTGTGTTTTACCCAGCTATACTTACAACCTTGTTTGCCACAAAAAACAAGCACAATGTAAATAGAGACAGTGACTGTACATAAGAGACAAATCAAGCCCAAACAAAAGGGAAACGTGATCCTACAGACTTCATAGAGATGTATTTTTAAAAAATAACTTTGTGTTGTTTCTATATCAACGGGTGTGCCGAAATCTGTTGCCTTTCCTCAATGTGTGTCATTTGTAAAATATTTGTAAATCTTTTTATGAAATTAAAGATATTTCTGTATACTGAGATCCGTCTCTCACTCGTTCTGTGGTTCGGCTGGCAAAGATACAAACTACTGAGCGATGTGGATTTTCCTTATCGTTTTGTCGCTCACGTACGAACGCCCGCTCCTAAAGATATATTTTAGCGGTGAGGTAGTTTTTCTCCGCCACCTTCCTTTTGTGTGCTATTTCATTTTTCATGACACAGCAGTCTCATGAAGAACTAGGAGACATTGGGTTACATGTAGGGATGCAGTAGTATTACATTTGGCTACTTGTCGATACAGAGTACCCATGTGAGTACTTGATAGTACCATTACATTGCTAACAATTACTTTGAAAACATGTTTCATTTTTCACCAGATGTTCCTCACTGTCCAACTGTAACAAACTAACTAAACTGACATTTGAACATTCTGTTTTCCTGACACAAGCGCAGCGTAGTGCGATTACGAGTACGTTATCGGACCAATAGCGTATACTGGTATGGATCGGCATCCACAGTTAACCTTGGACTTTTAAAAACACGTTCTAATCTCAACTCGGCACTGGGTACACGGGTCTCAGTAAACACGCGGTTAACTTTGTAAATTCAAAAACACTTGCTTCACTTTAGGAAGAACATCATGGTTGGGCTTAAAATAAGTACGTCAACAAGCTGACTTCATCACTGACGTAAGTTCACAATAACTCACACGAACACCGGACTGCCGGACGAAAGTCCGGAGTTTGTTTGATGCAAACAAACTCTTTCTGCCTTTGTGGTTTTTTTCGGTCTTTATCAAGCGGTAACATCCAGTCCTGCCGAGTGAAGCCAATGTGAAAGTGCCTTAAACATGCATTCTCTCTAGTGTCCATCAGGGGGCGACTCCTCTGGTTGTATAGAAGTCTATGAGAAAATGACTCTACTTCTCTCTTGATTTATTACCTCAGTAAACATTGTAAACATGAGTTTATGGTCTCAATCTCTAGTTTCAGGTCTTCTTCAATACAGCATGATGTTCATTTAGTAAATTATGGTCCATTTAGAGTCAAACAGACCATAAAGCAGAGTATGCTTTAGGGCGGGGCTACTGTGATTGACAGGTCGCTGCTGCTACCAGATGGCGTCTCTACGTCACTCCTCATTCCAAATATGGTAACTTCTGTTCATTGGTTGTGAAAAAAACAAACATTATATATGTTGCATATGTTTATATATCTTGGGTGTTTTTTGTATATGATGGGTTTACGTTGTAGTTACTTGAAAGCCTATGAGTCTCATACAGACGCTTAACAGTGCCTCGTGCGTCGACTTTAAAGGCGCAACGTGTGAGATGTAGCCACCTCCTCCAAACACATAGGAGGCAGCATTTCACCTCTACTACTGAGTCCATACAGTCTAAATTCAACAATCATCAGTTCAGCAAAAACGGTACGGTCCGTTTATACTTTGATAATCTTTTTTATTGGATTAAATCCAAAGTGGTAGAAACTACAAAGACGACCCACTTTGACTAAAGTTACCAATGTTTCAGTTGTCTCTTTGGAGCATTCTCACTGTATACTTCTTAGAGCGTAGTTAAATACAAGGCTTAGTCTTGTCCTGCCACTAATCTTACTTTTACTGCATCGTTTTGCTGCATCGTCCAGGGCCTCGGCCCTCATCTGTCTCGCATTAGTTTTGTCCAAAGTCTGCTCATTCCTCAGCTCATTTCACTTCTCCCTCATTATTTTTATTCTGTTTCGGCCTCTCCTACATCCTTTTTTTTCTTAGCTTCCTCTCTATTTTTCCTCATCTCACTCCATCTAGCTTTTTCTGTAGGAATGCCATAGGAAGTGCACCACCCCGGCCATGTTGTCCACACACTATAAGCGATGCCAGAATCGTTCACTGTTAAGAAAAGAAAACGTTATTTTTGAAACACTGTGCAGGGTTGAGGTCACGGTGAAGACGGAGTGCAACACTCAGGCTTAAGATAGGTTTTTTTTACTCCAGGCATGACCTCATGTTCACAATGTTTACTGAGGTAATAAATCAAGAGAGAAGTAGAGTCATTTTCTCATAGACTTATTTTTGCAACCAGAGGAGTCGCCCCCTGCAGGTCAGTAGAGAGAATGCAAGTTTTAAGACACTTAAGAATCGGCTTCACTCGGCAGAACCGGAGTTTGCCACCTGGAAAGTGGCAAGATTGTTGTCAAACTTTGAGAAAGCATGCATTTGTCGGGGATTACCTGTACTTGATCAGTGTCAGTTTTTATCAAAGTTAAGGGGCAAGAAACGCAGACAAGCAGCCCCTAAAAATGATTGTGAATCTGCCGTAGTTTATGTTCTGACATTTCTACCATACACACGAGAGCCAGGCCGGAGAGCATGCGATGATCAAGGAGGATCAGGATCAATGGAGCGGATAAGCGTTTTATCGAGAGTGTGTCGTATCGCGTGGAAACGTTTGTAGTGGAATGGGCAGTGTGTGTGTGTGTGTGTGTGTGTGTGTGTGTGTGTGTGTGTGTGTGTGTGTGTGTGTGTGTGTGTGTGTGTGTGTGTGTGTGTGTGTGTGTGTGTGTGTGTGTGTGTGTGTTGTGCAGACATTCCTCTGCAGACCAGAGTTGTTCCATTGAAATGTAATGACAGGGCCCAGGAACCAGCTCTGGTACAGGGAACAGAGGGCACCACATGCACCCCCCCCCCCCCCCCCCCCCCTTCTCTCTGGCTCTCCCTTGTTCTTTCCATCTTAAAGCCCCGGCTCTCCTCACGGCCGTCTTCGCTGGTGTGTTCCTGGCATCGTCGGCTGTCCTCGAGGCCAAACATCCTGTGAGTCCAGAATTAACTCCTGGACTCTCTTCTATTCTTTTACTGCTTTATGTTTTCCATCAAGTGTTTTTGCAAATTATAATGCAAAAAATAATGTAAGGGCAAGTTGTATTTGTACGCCCGTCCTCAGGGTGTAATCACCGCGGTGTATTATTGTACTGCAGACTGCAGGGACACGTGTGTTCTCCATTCTTTAACGACTTCCAATCGTTTCACAATGGTGCATGGCTGCTGTGTTGGATGAAAGCGCACGTCTGCCCTCTAGTGGACAGAAACACAGACACCAGGCAGACGTGACAGATTTGAGTTTCACTGCTGCCCAGTCATTTTTAGTTCAAAGTTTATTTTTTCAGAATCACATTTATTGTTCAAGTATGCGTGCGCATGTAAAGAATTTTTTTTTTGCATCTCTCTCGACATACTTCAACAGAACATCTAGAAACAAGGACATCAAAGGTGGAAATATAAATGTAAATGATAGACAGGACTGTGCACAGGTAGTGAAAAAAAATGTATGTATACACAAATATATAAATATAGTATAAAATCAATTTTTCACTATCTATATTTATATATACATAAATATTAAATAAATACATACATATTAAATATATACATATTTAATATGTATATATATATATATACATATTAAATATGTATATATATATATATATATATATATACATATTTAATATGTATATACATATAAAATATATACATATTTAATATGTATATATATATATATATATAAAGCACCAGTTTTTTGCAACAAATATTCAGCTTCAGTGTGCAGCAATTTGAAACACGGGCAAGTGGTAATGTTTGGATAGTCATTGTACACATGAAGGTGCAACGTGATCTCCTTAGGTGCCTGACAAATCTTCATATGATGCAAATGTGTTCGTCTTAAAAATTCCATACCATTTAAATCCAAAAACCATCAGCATTAAACTGCTGCAACAGTGAATAATGCTATTCATTACTTAAAAAATACAGCTGCATAACTCCTCACACGTGACAACAGAATTGTGTCTACTCTTTCTAGCTCTGCAAAACAAACCTGCCAAGATGAAGGTTCCCTTCCCAAAACAACTTAAAGGGGGCTTATCATGGAAAACTCACTGTTTCCGAACGTGTGCGCATACATTTGGGTCTCTCTTTGGGTCAAACTGAAATGAGACAGCACAGTCAAAGCTAATCAGAGCAGACTGGGTGCTTGTTTTCGTGAGCAGCTCTTAAAGAGGCAGGTGCCAAAACAGAGCGTTTCAGACATAGGGTGAATACAGGTATATTCAGAAAGACAATAGGAGAAAATTCTTGAGATTTAAAGTGTGTTAACATGTTCTAGTAGAAACCCAAGCTACAAGTATGAACCTGAAAAAGAGCATGATATGGCCCCTTTAAAGGTCCCATAGTAGAAAGATTACCAGGTCTTTTTGGATTTGAACGCAGGTCGAGGTGCTTCATAAATACCGCATAAGTAGCAAAAAGCTCAATCCACAGAGAAAAGCAGCCCATATTCAGAAACAGAGACAAATAAAATGTTTTTTAAACATTTAAGTATGTAAACATGTTGTAGCAGAGGCTCCAAATACAGGTGTGAAACTGAAAATGAGGACGTTGTCTCCTTTAACAGCCAGTTTGCAAGATTGAAGCTCAATATCCACAACCTTTCATGCCGCCATAAAAGACTCCGCTCTTCTGGGAAGACTTCCTACAGCACTTTGAAGCATATCTGCAGGACGTTGCTCCGACTCAGCAGCCACAAGAGTAATATAGTGTGTTTCTGTGGACTCAACAGGTCACTGGAGACTTGCTCCGAGCCAGCACTTTAATGTCTTGCATGAAAAGGTAATAGGGATCATCTAGACCAGGTAAAGAATCCTTTTCAGGCCAGTTATCAGGCCAAGATTCTCTTTCTTTCAAGCTTTCCTCAGCCACGCTGGCGAGCTCCGCCCCCCTCTCCTCCTTCCACAGCCTCTTGTGCTCCTCCTTGAGCTCTTTGTAGGTGCGGTTGAACGTGTGGAAGATGGACGTGGAGGGGAAAGCCAGGATGAGGATCCCCGCCAAGATGGTGAGCAGCGCCGTCAGTTGGCCGGGGACACTGAGTGGCACCATGTCGCCGTAGCCTACCGTGGTCACCGAGATGATGGACCACCAGTACGATGCCGGGATGCTGCTGAAGCTGTGCTGGGGAGACCTGGCGCCGTTGGGGGCCAGCTCGCTCTCGGCCAGGTGCACCAGAGGGGAGAGGAGGGCCACGGCGACGCACACGAAGAGCAGCAGCAGGCCGAAGTCGGTCATGCTCCGCTGGATGGTCAGCCCCAAGGTCTGCAGGCCCAGGGAGTGGCGGGCCAGCCTCATCACGTACAGGATGCGCAGGGCCCTCATCACGCGCAGGATCAGACCCAGTTTATCCAGGCTGCTCTTCCCCCCGCCGGCCACGATGTCCTCGACGGACTCGTCCCTGAGGTCCACTGCCAGTGAGACGTAGTAGGGCAAGATGGCGGCGGCGTCGATGATGTTCAGAGAGCCCCGGGCAAACTCCAGCTTGCTCTCGGCGTGGAAAAATCGCACCAGGAACTCCAAGGAGAACCAGGCGACGCAAACCGACTCCACCACAAACAAGTTGCGGCACCTTTGGGAGCATTTACCCTGCGGAGACGACAAAAGACGAAGAACCTGAGTTTGTTTGAGAGGCTTACATATGAGTTTCAGTAAAAAAAAAAGAATTTAGATGCTGTGGGGAATGCGTTAGAATGAATGTTTTATATTTATGTAATTTATTTTTATTAAATTAAATGTATTTTTATTTGTATTTATTTATATATATAAAATTGATTTCAATTAATTTAATTTAAGTAATGCTATCATAGACAAGGAAATCTCAGTGTGTGTGTGGTGATGAATTTGCAAGCAGAAGCTATTTAAAAAATATATATAATTTAATATTTGAGAAACAGATGCCTAACATCACCTTTTCTAAAATGCAACAAATGTCAGTTAATTAGTTGTGCATGTTATGTCATCTTGGTTACAACCGAACATTGAATAAGACATTTTTAAGTGACCAAAATGTTACGAGTCATTTTCTCATAGACTTCTATACAACTAGAGGAGTCGCCCCCTGATGGCCATTAGAGAGAATGCAGGTTCAATGCACTTCCGCATTGACTTCACATGACAGGTTAACCTCCTGTAATGAGATCACACAGTGTTGACTGGCAAAGCCTCATGGGTATAGAAAGAGCATGCAAGCAATCTACATATAGACTGATAGCGGCGCCTAGCGTTTACAATAGGAATATCATTTTTAATATGTCAGTGGGTCAAATATATTTCTAATCTTAAAAAATAAATAAAAAATAACGCTAAGGCAAGATTGAACACTTCTAGGTTAATATTTAACTCGTAACAATGCAAGCTCCTACCTTGATCAACAGCAGATCATAAATATGTCATTGAAAGACAGCATTGTATCCATTTAGTATTCATTTTAACATTACGTTTCTACAGACCGCAATAAAGCTGATCTCACTTGAAATTTCAAATAAGGAAAGGAAGTTTAATATAATTCCTTCATGTTAGGGGCTCAGGATGTCAAGACTGACCACCGTAATCATGATGGAATGTGATTGGCAGAACTTTGGGTAGTGCGCTGTATTTTGACCATCGCTTTGGTTCATACGTACCACGGCCTCTTCCTGTTCTTGGTCCGACATGGTGCCGATGCACAGGCTTAACACGGTGACCACCACCATGATGACGGACAGGAAGGCCAACACTTTGCCCGCTAAACCCGAATGAGGGTTCTCCATCGCTTCTCCGAGCATGTGGAAGAGGCTGCCGTCCACCAGCAGGGTCCTCGGCGCCATCCTCCTCCCCCGCCACTCGTCCACCTTGCGCTGGTGCGCCGTCACCTCCTCCAAGGTGCAGATGACCCTGTGGCGGCAGCAGGGCTCCATCTGCTCCAGGTCGATGCCCCAGTACAGCAACTCGCAGTGCAGGGCCACGTTACACACCTCCCGCAGCAAACGTAACTTCCCTTTCGCCAGGAAGTTGAGGATGGCCCGGAAGGCTAACGGGTCGCGGTCGAAGAAGAACTCGTTCCGCATCTCGTCGTAGTCGTCGCAGAACTCCGCTATCTCCCTCAGGGTGGTGCAGAGGCGCAGGCGACTCAGGCGGCTCTTGGGGAAATCCTCCAGGGTGATCCAGGGGAAGGCATACTGAATGCCCCCCACGTTGACGAGGGCCTGCTGGGAAGGGTCGAGGCGCCGGCGTAACGCCGCCGGCCCATAGAGCAGCCGAGCACGCTGGAAGTACAAGCCTTTGACCGCAGAGTTCTCTGTGTCCGTGTAAACGTGCTCGTAACTTTCGTCGCTACTGAAGGAGTGCTCATCAAAGCCAGCACCGATCATGGCCATGGTGGCGGTTCGGTATTTGACAGAAGAACTGGACTGTAGTTTCAGTATTGCGTCTGATTGGAGATTTGAAGAAAATAACCTGAAATTATGGAATAAATTGGCAAATCATACAAGGTTTTAGATGAGTATCTGATGTTATATTTATCTTTTCTTGAGCTTTATGAAGCGTTTTACCATTTTTCCATCCCAGCAAACCCAAGGTCCAGCAGCAGAAAGCAGCTTTTCAACCAACGCGCTCTGATAAACCCACTGCACACTACTTAGCAGCAAACAGCAGACAAAGTTCGCAGTTGGTGAACATAGTGGATCATTTAGCGGCTAATGAGCTACAAGGAGTGTGAATACTGGACTCACATTCATTGGGTGGACAGAAACACAACCCCAAATACTAATGTGCCTCGGTATTTGCTAAAATGACTCATTAACACATAGCCATAACAACTTTATAAGCTAATGTTTTAAATGTTATGACTTCAGAATGTCCCACTGCCCCCTAGTGGCCAAAAATAATAAAATGCAACTTTAACGTTTTTAATTTTATAAATAGTTTTCTGATTCAGAGTGGTTTTAGCTGGTTACTTAAAGGGGATACTTCATGAAAACTCACTTTTTCAGAGCACGTATACACATCTGGCTATCTGGAGTGCCTACCAACCCACAAACTGTGAAATAAGACAATCCACTCAGTTTTTTTCTTGCGCTTCCAGAAAACAGGTGGTTCAACAAGCCAATCAGATTAGGCTCCCCTTCCTATGTCACATGCAGGCTCAATAGAATTACCCCCCCATCTGAGTATCTCCACTTGAGAAATACCTTTGCAAAGGTGCGTCATATATTTCCCAAAAGGCAATCAGAGCAGAATGGGCTTTTTAGTAAGGTGGTCTTAAAGAGACAGGCGCTAAAACGGAGCGTTTCATACAGAGGGTGAATACTAGTATACTCAGACAGACAGTATGAGAAAAAGAATGTGTTCTTTTAAACATTAAAGCATGTAAACATGTTCTAGTAGAAACCCAACATACAAGTAGGAATCTGAAAATGAGCACTATACGTCCCCTTTAAAGTCCCAGTGAATTATTTGTACCTCAAAAGCAAGTGCACTTTCACCATTTAAGGATCCTCATACTCCTTGATCACTAACAAGTGATCTAACATTTCGTTTTCCCCGTGACGATAACTCTGTTTTTGTAATTCTTTTATATTATATAATATATATATATATTTATATAATACATATTTGGAGGCTTAAGACCTATATTTTAGTCTCCCTACGGTATCGTTCATTGACTGTAACTCACCTTACATTGGTGTTAGGCTACACAAATCCATTCAAAATGGCCTTCAGAATATTCCAAATCCTCCTGTTGTCTCCGACTCATTCACACAATGTATTGACAGACAACGTTATGTGAAGTAACAGCATTCAAATGTGTCATCATACATCAACCGAACTCTAAAGTTGAAGTGAAAGGGAAACTCTCCCATCTGTCCATTCATCCTTTCCTCCCTTCCTCGTCAGCTTTAGGTGACTAATGGATGACCCTGGTCATTCTGAACACAATCGGGACACTTTGCGTCCAGTTGTGGTCTAAAACATCATCCATTAACTTAGTCACCCTCTAAGCTTTTAGCTTTAATGCAGTTTAAAAAAAAACCGGTAAAAGAATGTCCACAGGGGAGGGAGGATTAATGAGATTAATATCAAGAGGCAAATACAAACACACACGTAACAGAGGACGCATCACAGAAAATACACCAGCAGCAGACAGATTGTGCGTTTGGTGATGAAAATGTACTGTCATCAAGTCGTGCTGTACTTGTTGTTTGTGGATGTGAGAACAGATTATTGTGTACATATATGGGGTATCATCCCATACATTTTAATACTATTTACACTACCGTTCTATCTCCTACAGTGTTCCTCTGATGGGAAAAGAAGATCGAAGTAAGTATTCATGACACATCTGCGCGTTCACACCATTAGATTCCCATGGATCCTGAGCACTGAGGGAAGAAGAGGAAACAACGTGTGACATTTGCACACTCGCTCCACTGCGCCCTTGTTGTTTCTACGGTTGTAGCTCATTTTTGCCCACATCAGGTGAAGGGACCACGAGCTGATAGATATTTATGGCTGTGCCATAAACCTTGTCATGGTAGAGTAAAGCCACGTTCGACTCGCTGATTTATCGTCATTGCAGGATTCGTGCACCTTTGCCGACTTCCCTTCTCATTGGAGGTTGGAAAAGACAAAGAAAAGAGTCACCAGTGTATTTGCTTTCCTAAATGACGGTCTGTTCTCTTCGGGAGGTCATGTGGTGGAGAGGAGGTCTGCTGTTTGGAGACACCTGGAAGCTGCTCGGAGTCCTCCCGGATCCATTTTCTTAATATATGCTCACGTTCTACATTCCACATCCTTTTTTCATGTGAATTATTTATTGTAATCGTATTAATCTGTGCACACTACATCTATTGCACATCTGTCCGTCCGGCTCTAGGGTTGCTCTTCCAGAGGTTTCTTCCTTTTTTACCCTCCTAAAGCTTTTGTTCTTTTTTTAAAAAACGTTTTTGAGGCCAGGCTCAGGAGCTCCTTACAGGGGAGAACATTTTCCAAAGACCCTTCTGAATCGTAACGCTGATTAATGCTTAGGCCCAATCCCAATGTGCCCCTAAATCCTTTGGCGTTCCATCCAAACCCATGAGGGTTGAGGGTTGTCTCACTGTCAAATAACTGAGTGTTTGTGCTCTTTATGAACACTTTCCGTACGTTTGCATTACTGCAGTATTTGAGGGAATTACCCACAATTTCCCTCTGAAAAAAACTTTTGACTCAAAATGAAACAAACATTTTGAACCTGGCAACGTTCGGATTCCTGTTCTGAAAAATGTATGCAAATTAGCACAAATGTAATCAAATAATAGCTAATTTGCATATTGAAACATTTTAGAAAACGTGTCTTCATGTAAGTAATCAACTGTGAAGTTTCATGAGAATATCTAATTTAAACGTATCCCCCTTCCACCTGGGGCGTCTCCTCTTAATGTATTATATGTTCATACACAATAAACTTTATATTTTAAAAAGTGGATTTTGTTTTTTTCTGGTTAATTTGTACTCCTAAATAATCAACTCGTGATGAGTATGCAAAGCCAAAATGTCTGTAGGCGGTGAGACCGCCACTGGATTATTTACTGAGTGAAGGATTGTTTTAATCAGTGACAGTGGAAGACACCAGAGACTGCAACATGCGCACACTTCACACACAACACTGTAGGAAACAGTTACCACTCTGGCAGCCAGCACACTTACTTTACCCTATTTTACAGATTGTCGGGAGCGCTTACTAAATGATATAGTTGGACGTGAATATCCATCACATATTTACAAAAGCTGTGGGGGAGCTAGTTGTATTTATCACCATTGATGACAACGCTTTTCTTTCCCATTAGTAGCGGTTGATTCCAGTGAAAGCCAGTGATCTTCACCACCGTGGAAATGATCAGGAATGAGGCAGTGAAAGGGCCGCTGAGGGAATGATTCACTCCTCACTCTGTGGGGATGCACAGTATAACCCTGCAACGCTCCAGTATTTCCAGTATTACATATTAGTCCGACTATACTACAGCTGACCTTGGCTGACCCCCCCCCCAGCAGCAGAGTTTTGGACCTTGAGTTGAGAGAGAAAGTCAAAGACCCTGTAGCTCTGCAGAGATGCAGCGTGGAGACAGCAGTGAGACGAAGCAGTTTGTTATCTACCCTGTAGCATTGTGGGGGATTTTTGTTTAATGACCTGCTGGCCTGCTCTGCTCACCTTTATGTGCCAATAACTCCACACTGGCAAGCAGATGGACAGCTGATGTGGGCTGGCAGGTGCTGGATGACACAACCTCAGTGTTATCTAAGACAAGTCATTGATTTTGCACACGTTGCCAAGCAACTTCTCGCTCTGAGAGGCGAACAATAGTTCACGCTTATCTCAACTTCTTGCAGGAAAAGATCTAATGCTGCCTCTATCTGTTGTAAACTAGTCTGGGTAGTAGAGATACATCCGTTAAAAAGATGTTGGACTGCAGCATCTTCCACTGACAGACTATTCTGTAACATCCTAGGGATCTGGATCCTCTGCATCCTCTGCATCCACTCGTGTTTTCTTTAACCCTCAAATGTTTGCTTCTCAGAACTCTTCCATACCGCCCTGAGCTCTGGAAAAAAACTCCACACTGTAAGTCATGAATCACTAAAGAGGGATATTTATTCAAATTTGACTATTTTTAGTTATTTTTGGGCGACTGTGGCTCGTCCTATAATCACAAGGTTGACGGTTCGATCCCCGGGTTCCTCTTGTCCGCATGTCAAAGTGTCCTTAAGCGGGACACTGAACCCCGAGTTGTTATCGCAAATCATATCACATTTGCTTTGTTAGTCAAAAATCGCAATTAGACATTTTTTCAAAAATGTTCAGCCGTAATGTATGTAACAATTCAATTCAAGTTCAATTGTTTTTTACTTTAGGTACATTTTTTTTATCTTATTTTTTTTAATTGTAAGTTTTTAAAGTGTTTTTTAAGTAAAGGTAAAAAAAAAAAAAATGTTAAAGCTAGGTTTTTAAGTTTAAGTTAAGTTTTTTAAGTTTTTTTAAGTTTAAGTTTTTAACGTTTTCTTAAAGGATTTTTGTTTCCGTTTTTTAAAAAGTTTTTAAAAGTTTATGTTTTTTGAAGTTAAAGTTTTAGAAGTTGAAGTTCTGCTGACGCTGATGCTGATGGTGATTGGGACTAAATATGCTAAGTATCATATCATATGCAAGACTTCATAAAGTCAAGTAATACTACATAAAGAATACAACTTTAGCACCGTTGATCTGCTGATGGCGGTTTGAACAAGCACATGAAGAAGGGCAGAATGATGGTGACCATCAGCCCTCAAGTCAGCGGGGAGGACCTGGACTTTGTCCTGGATGAGACTGGGAGATGAACTTGTCAGAGCAAGAGGAAGGGACATTGTCTACTTAGCAGCAATGTGAACCCGCTTAAAGTTTGAGGTTAGAAATAAACACTATTTAGCATTTAGAAAGTGTCAAATCCTAACCTAATTTGCATAATTGGGTTCATGTAGATTACAGGAATGGGATCAGATCTGTAGGTTCATTGAGCCCATATGGTTCCACAGGAAACAACCAGGCCTTAATATAGCACCATTTGCATTATCTGCTCAGTGACATTGCCTCAGAGAGAAAATAATTCTGTAAAAACCAGGGGATTTGAGCTAAACTGCCCATCCATGAATTCTCTGTTTTCAAATGTCTATTTATTACACAGTGGACATTTGCATTTTGGCCAGCTGCTGTGTCTGGGTGGGACATTACATGTTCACTCACAAGAACAGAAAAAAGCATCGTAAGGCATCATATTTGTACAAATCCAGCTGATGAACACATCATCCCACCAACAAATTAAACATACCGACTGAATAAACTACCATAAAAAACCATGATAGCAAAATGTTCACTTAGTTCCTCTCAAAACATGATCAGTTATGTCATTTATGTCATCTGGGGGGAAAACAAGCACTTTATTATTACTTTAGAGGATATCTAATATATCTGCATATTGTGTATAATGAAAATACATACTATATTTTATAAAAACAAAAAGCAGCTTTTATCCCAATACTTAAAGGTTTATTTACCATCCTTTCATTTGGTTTTAGTCATTAGTCATTTTCATTTTAATTAAACATCATCTGTGTGATATTTATACGGTGAAACCAACCAGAGTCATCTTGACCCCCAATAATGAAATAATTGAAATAAACGCACAGTCATTCAAACTTTGTCGTTCAATACAAATTTAGATAGAGACCTCGGTCTCAGTATGTAGCGAGCTTTTTAGGGTGCTTTTGACAAACAATGACATGAAGTCATAAGGAACAAATTGATTGCCAAAGTCAAGAAAAATTGGACCGATAGAATACAGTAATACCTGTGACATATGAAAAGAAGTACACCTCTGAGGTCTAGTGGGCAGGATGAGGGTGGTGTGAGGCCTGCCTTTGCATCCTCCACACCGCATCCTCGCATAGAGGCCAGTTAGCCTTAAAGCTGTCCCTCTACACACAAACAGCAGTCTCTGATGTCACTCTCTGTACATGTGTGCAGCCTAACACGATGTTGCATCTTGATACTGTCAAAAATAAATTCCTACAAACGGAGATATAGGTTCATCTTGAGTTTAACATCCTGGCCCTGACCACAGTAAAAACAAAGAAATTGTTTGGGTTGCCATCTGGTGGCTGGAAATGGTACTGCATTACAAAGTTGTAGTGTCTGTGCAAACCAAAAGTGAGGCCGTTGGTAAGTATGGACAAACCTGTACAGTCTGTGTGACCCCCCTCCCCCACATATATGCTTATTTTATTTCTTATGTTGAAATATTTTTAAAAATTGGATAGGCAAGAAGCATAATTAATGGTCGTATTTTTATATGTATTCCTAAACTTTCATTTGTTTCCTCAGGGCAGTTGTCTGCTAGCATGCTTAATAATGGAGATCATGAGGTAACAGGATGTAGCTGGCCAATGTTTTTGTTTAAAGGGGTCACGTCAAGCTCATTCTCAGGTTCATACTTATATTCTAGATTTCTACTAGAACATGTTTATATGCTTTAATGTTCAAAACACACTTTATTTTTCTTATATTGTCAGTCTGTAAATACCTGTATTTACTATCTGTATGAAATGCTCCGTTTTAGCACATGTCTCTTTAAGACCCCTGCACGAAAAAAAAGTCCATTCTACTGTCAGAAAAATATGTCTCACCTTAGCAGAGGTAGTTCAAAAGCCTTGTGAGGAGATACTCAGATGGAGGCTTGTTAAACAACATGTTCTCTGATCGTGAACATGATGTGTCCCCTTTAATAATTATTGCCAATAATCAACAAATGTACATTTTATGGCCTAAAGAGGTAAAACAAAACATGATCAAGTAGGGGGGGGGGGGGGGGGGGTGCTAGTGAGGGTGAATGAGAATAGATCCACCAATCAGGTTACATTCTGTGTTTTTATGTTAGTTAAACCGAGAAACAGACAAACAAACACAACTCTCATCGTATCAACAAGCATTCTAACACTGTGTGTGTGTGTGTGTGTGTGTGTGTGTGTGTGTGTGTGTGTGTAAAATCAGTGGAGCTGAACAAGCTGTGTCGGTGCTAAAATGGGACTCTAAGGGCCTCTCTACACGATGAGGGATCTCATGCAACTGAAAGCTTTGTCGCACCTTCACTTGTAAGTGTAAACTACGATGGTTTACCACCGCGCTTGCAGCAGGAGCACAGCTCACCACAAACTGCGTCATGTGTTTCAGTTTCAAGATGGTCGCCGCTGCAGAGATGAATGGAAATGACAAATGAATGAATTGGTCTCATTAGCCGCAAAGGTCACTCTCCTCCACTTCATTAATTACTCTAATAGCTCAAACATGTAGTGCAGGATTAATACAACGGCGATGTTATCAGTCTGTTCACGTGGGCGCTGCCAGATATGGGCCTGCAAGTGACTTGTTCAATCACATGTTTTCTGATCCAGGCAGCTCACAGAAAGCAGTTTGTTGGGTCGGTAAGTGCAGAAGCGCTGAAAAAGGGGAGTTTTCATGACATGACCCCTTTAAGGTCAATGCCTTTTCTTTTTTTCTTTTTCAAACATCAATCGATCATTAAAGTTAAGAGGGTCTGCTGAGGAGGAACGCAGAAGTTGCATTAAATCCACAGGGGGTATAGGGTCCAATCTCAGGCTCTAGTTCCAACAGGTTTGGTATTAACTAGAAGATAGAGAGGTGTTATACGTTAAAAGGCTCAGGCCTGCGTTTAAATGAAACAGTTTCTAAAACAAAAAGATTTGTCCACCATCGGATGTGAAAAATGAAACCAATCTATCTTTGGTGTTACTTTCATATACACCACATTATGCAAATTAAGTGAGGAGAAGATATTGGCTTCCTTGTAATGCAGTCTATATAATCTGTAACTTTAATCTTGGTTTAAGGCGTTGTTTCTTAAGAAATGAAGACAGGTCATTTGCAGTTAGATTGTTTAACCACTAAATCTTACACGTTTGCCCCACTTCAATTAGTTTTGTTGACTTCTGCAAAAGTAACTTTAATCTTTAACTTTAACTCTAACTATGCTACCTTGTACATCATCTGTAGAGCTGAGTTTGGGATATGAGACTACACAGGAAAATACAGGTCAACCTTAATAAGAATCCTCCCTCATCTCTCCTGCAGTGTGTCACAGTTTCGTGCAGGCCTGTGTGTGTTTTGCAGACACTGCAAAGAAGAGGAAGGCAATTCATGCGAGGAAGGATATAGTGCATGAGATACATTTGGCTCCAAGAATAAAATGTCCTTCGTTATTGTTAGCCGCAGAACGTCCTCGATCTCTTTCTATTCCTCGCTCGTGGGCGCACGTCGCCTGTTTTTACATACGAAGGACGTAGAAACACTTTTCATTACGACTAAACTCAATGTGCTTTTACACCGCAATGCATGTGCAACCAACCTGCATGCACAGATGCACCATGGGATACTGTCAAAGTTCTGCCCTAGTTACTGACGTCACTTTTAAAGTTAAGATCAGAAGATTACTCATATGGTTTCTGACTGACTCTCAGCGTGAAACCAGTTTCCTGTCTCTGGTTTTGAAGACTTTCTTCAAGCATTAAGTCTTTATTCAACTGTAAATGTTTTTTTTTAAATTTCTTCAACAATACAGTACACCAGCCTGTTTATAGGAGACGAATCAGAGGAGAGACAAATATGTAGCCGATGTCAGGATATTATGTTTCCTTAACATGTTGCTAAGCAGGAATATAAAGTATAATTCAAAAAAGAATTGATCCTTGTGGAACTCTTTTTTGTTTGAACAGATTTAAATCCACTGATGGAAACATAATATCTTTCCCATAAAGACTCGAAAAGTTTAAAACTCAAAAATGTGGTTTGATTGACAGTTGCCAAACAGCAGTCCCTCCTACTTCAAACCAGTGAGAAGAGCGCCAGAAAAAAAAAAAAAAAAACATCCCTGATCTGAAGCAATCCAAACGTGTTGACGTGAGACCTTATCACTGCTTGATTGAGAAAATAGGTTTTGGGGGTTTTTTGGGGGCCAAAGTACACAGGAAGGCCTGATAGACCAACAAAACACTAAGTCTTTCAATCAGAATATCCAGATCCACCGCACCACAGGAAGCTGTGAGGTAAACCCCAGACCGATCCGCCCATGTTTGCTCATTCCTCTCACTGTTCTAGAGGAAGGATTTCAAAAGAGCACATCATGAAAAGTTATCAGAACGACGAAGCATTTACAACGGTCCAGAAATTGAAATGGATAAAAGAATATATGTTCGCATCCTCGAGGTTAATTCTCTGTAAAACCTTGGAACAGTGGCTAGTCCTGCACATTGGAGCCACAACCCTCTGTGGTGGGCCGACTCGGTTTAACTATTGAGCTACAAAGAAACTAATTCTTCTTATTATATATTATTGTTGTTCTTTACTTTTTCTATGTGTCTTTTGTGAGTCCCCTAACTTTAAGTAAGTGCAATACAAAATTGCTGGAGTAACTCTTTAATGGCTTATAATTGTTCAATTAAGAAATAGCTAATTGTTTATTAACTGATAATAAAGTATAGTTACACCCCCTGTGGAAACGAAAATGGTTGTTCACAGCAGCACGAGCTTGTTGAAACAAATGGCTTATTGTTGACATCTAGGCTGCGTATCTCCATTAGGGAATTACAGCTCCGTACTTCCGGAGTTGATAAGTAACTAACTGGCTTCCATCAGGGCCTAAGGTTGGCTCACAGCCCCGCTACTGAGCCCTGTCATACTAGCTCTGGCTCCGTCAATGTATAGTTTCAGTGAAATTCATTGATTTCATTGGCTCGCGCGACTCCAGCGCCCCTGCGCTGTTCGCGTGCCATACGCTCTTCCCGCTGTCCGTCACCCGACGTCTTCGCTTCAGAGCGTCTTCGGCGTGTCAGGCGGCTCTTTTGTCATTGGTCGTTCCGGTTGTCCGTCAGGCGCGCTCTACTGTGGGATTGGGCTCCTCCCGGAGCCGCGTCCCCCCCTTGGCCGTACCTGTCTCGCTGTGAGAGGCTGACAGCTCTTCCTGCTCCGCGCGCAGCTCCCGCCCCTTCATCCAGCTCCCAAGAAAGGAAGGAGTAACTGCTCGAGCCGCATGTGACACTTCCAGTATGCTGCAAATCAGCGCTACTATGTGACTCCTCGGGATTATGTTAGCTGGTTTTGCGGTTAGTGGGAAGTAAGGTTGGAAAGTTTGCAATTACAGCTGGCGTTTTAGGGGGGGGTACGGGGGCTAGAAGGGAAGGTGGTGCAAGTGGTTTCGGAAGAGGAGCGTGGCAGCGAAAAAGGAAAAAAAAGGTTGGAGGGGGGGGGGGGGGTCTTTCCTGTGTGATACCAGATAGCTCTCTTCGCTCGCCCGCCACGACGGGACTGACGTAGAATATGGCGGAGCATCACCCGGTCTCCGACAACAAACACAAATCCTTGCTGAACTCCGGAGCGTCGTACTCGGGGAACGGACGCAGCAGCACGGCGGTGGTGGCGGAGAGAGGCAGCAACGCCGGGCAAGGAGGAGGAGGTCTGTCCGGCGGCCTGTCGCAGCCGGCTGGGTGGCAGTCTTTGCTGTCTTTCACCATCCTGTTCCTGGCCTGGCTGGCCGGTTTCAGCGCCCGGCTCTTCGCTGTCATTCGCTTCGAGAGCATCATTCACGAGTTTGACCCCTGGTGAGTTTGGTCTTCCCCCACATGTACGCACATTCATGCACTTAGCTTCTTTGCGTTGTTTGTCAAGAAATGTTGCTACAAATGTAGCCTCGGTTGTATTGTTGGGATGTATCTTTCCAAACATGTCAAGTGAGCTGTTTGTCACGCGCCTAAATTCACAAAAAATAAGACTTCTTGCTTTTTTTTTTGGTTCAAACTTCAAACGGGGACAAATCGGGCTAAATGCTACTTATTGTGTTTTGTGTATCTGTACCTTTTTCTGACCTGTATGCTGATTGAGAAACACCCCCCACAGTTAAGGCTCTCCTCCTCGGTACCAAGTGAAGGCCTGCGTATCTATTGTCGTTCATTATTAAGTGCAACGTTGTAACAGCCGGTGGGGGGGTCACAGCAGAGTAAACTAGGACAATGGTGACAGCCCTCATCTGACACGGGTTGAACCCGGAAAAGAAGCAGTCGCGAGCGAAGTCCCTCTGACACAGATTTTCCTCCTTTGTTTACCTGCGATTACGGGGTCGTAATGTGACCTCAGTGACGCAAACTGTCATCATGTTGTACCCTATTCTTGCACCCTATTCCTATAACAAGGGTTTGTCTCCACATCTGTGCAAACTTATTCTGCTTAACAATATCCAGTGTTCGGATTCAGTGTGGTCTTGAAAGTTTCCATCACCTTGAATACTTGAAGTACACGCTGCTGATTTTTTTATTTTTTTTTAATTCAAGTGTGTAAAAGGCTTCGGATGTTCGTGCAGCCCGGGCTTGCAGCTGACAGTGAGGTTAGCAAGATAAGGTGTGAGCAGGGCCCTGGCCCAAAAAGTCAGATTTTGCACTCATTCATGTTTGTGTTATTCTCAAATACGAATGATCTCCTCATGCACATCATGCATATGAAAGCTCCCCTCAGTTGAAACCAGCCAGGGGCCGACGCGCTTCATCGCAGCCCCTTTTCTCACTTGTGTTTTGATTTCAAAATCTCTACTACTATGACTTCTGGTTCTGGCAGATATTGTCCATTAATGATTTTTTTGGTTGCCTTGGCCGAAGCCTGCATTGCATCACTGCGAGCATTTTAATGATTATTCTGAGACCAAGCAGCATGGATTAAACTGCTTGTCGTTGTCTCGTCTGCTGAATAAAAGAGGGAGACTTGAAAGCTCTGCCTGGATGGAGGGTCCTGCGCCTTTCCCCGCGTGTCGCTGTCTGAGAGCCTAATGTGGCATGGCGAGGAGTGAAATTTATTCACACGCCACTCTCAGTGTTCTATCGTTTCTCCCTTTGCTATCAGACTGGCAGCATGATGTAAACTAGATATGTGGATGGCCGATGAGACGTGTGTGTGTGTGTCGGTGTCTCCCCTGCAGGAAATCAGGTGATGCAGGATGTGAAAGGTCAGGTAATATCTGCTTGTACATTTATGACGTACAGTACATTTTCGGGCCGCCTCATCTGTGGAAGAGGAACCCTCTGCTCTGTGTCGGCGGAAGAAGCTTGTCTTTGCCAAACAGTTATTAATGTACAACAGGCTGGAGTTTGAACCCGCTGTTTGTCTCGCAGGAAGACATTTGAAAAGTGCGGAAGGAGTAATCAGCGGTCACACTAAAGACACCTGGAGGTTGTCGAGCATTCAGGAAGATAAAAGCAACGGAGTTTACAGCCTTTACCCGACCGCTGTTTGATGGCAGTTCCCTCGTGCACTCGTGATGTTGCTGTCGTTCTTATCTTTTAAAAGAGGATGATCACAGTTGTGAGCCCCTCCCCCCACTACCCTGTTTCTTCCCTTTCTAGCCTTCTTCTTCTCTGTGACGTGTCCTTTTGATGTGGCTGGTTTATAGTCCTTTTCCTTCAGAAGCGATAGACGGAGTTGGATGGC
Organism: Anarhichas minor; assembly: GCF_050575085.1. NCBI lineage: Eukaryota > Metazoa > Chordata > Actinopteri > Perciformes > Anarhichadidae > Anarhichas > Anarhichas minor. The sequence continues at coordinate 3,463,631 of NW_027466468.1, read as the reverse complement.
GAAGTGGATCGGCACTAGTGTCAGGCGGGCGGCCCAGTAGATGGTCATGCTTTGAGCTTTGACTGTGTGAATCACGAACACAACAGAAGCAATAGAAGGTCTTCATTAATGCTTATGTCTCTGTCGGATGAACTTGCTAGTGAGACTTCATTGAGTCCAAAAGACCAAAATGAAAGCTGTTTTCTGGTTAGTGTGCTTTCTGAAAACTGGTGTTGGTGCTCTGACAAAACTCATTTGTAAGTAAAACAAAAAACTTCCCTCTGATTGATATATTAGGCCGGTGTGTCAGATAGAGCTACAACGATTAGTCGATTTGACAGAATATTAATCGCCAGCTATTTTGATAATCGATTCGTCGTTAAAGTCTTTGTTCTTGCAAAAAGGGCAGAAAATGCTGTTTTCAGCATCTCAAATATGGAGATTTCATGCTCTCCTCTGTTTCATATCATATTAAACTGAACATGCCAGAATAATATAATGCCATTGTAAGACTTGGGGTGTTGTGCAGCATTGCACATTTTTGTCAACGGAGCCGAGAGTCTATTTTATTCATTGTTTTGTTTTATTTGTTTAGGCTATTTCAATGTTTTTTTTCCCCATTCCAACTCCAATGTCTCACTATTCTCCTTCAGAATTAATAGTTAATTTCTCTTTGAAAGGCTGTAGTTGATTTATTATACTGTTATGTCATCATTATGTCAGTGGCATACATTAATCTTAGTTGTATTTGATGTCTAGGACAATAAACCAACAAAATGTGAGGTTGTGATGGGAATAATCAAACCCTAACCTTGGTAACAACAGTATTATTCAAACATTCTGAAATCACTGGTTGGCTTTGTGCCCTAAAATGAATGTTGATGGTTGATGGCAGCAAAGTGAACTGAGAAGGACCTTGTGAAAGCAGACAGGGTGACAGATCCTGTCTAATGTGAGGATACTGTTCTCTTTGTTGTCGCATGCACAAATGGAAGATAACTGGAAGCGGCCCCGTTGTTTATTGAGGATGGAGTTGATGGGCTGCAGAATGGGGGGGGTCATCATGAGCCGTGCCACATTACAAGGCGCTCTGAGGGGTTTCTATTTTCCGTAATAGACCCGAGGCTGCGTTATTGCTGTACACGCGTCTGAGACATCTAGTCGTACCACACTGGTGCCTTTTTGAAGGTTTTGAAATGAAGGGCAGGGAGGAGAAATGAAAAGTGCCTGCTTGAAACGGAATAGGGAAGTAGATCCTCTATTTAGCCCCGTCATTTTCACCAACTGCCTCCTCAGATCTGATTCTTTTTCTCGCTCATTTCTGCTTAATCATCTCAATCCTTTCACTGCTGCTAGGGTCAAATGGAGTGAGTGAGTCAGTCCTTATTTTCTTTCTTTTCTTTTTTTTATTCTCGGCTGTAGATGACAGTTAAAAAAAAAAAAAAAAAAAGAAGCTGGATCCAGGTCAGCAGTGCAATGCAAGGCCGATGATTCACGAGAGCAAGTGAGCTCCCGCTGCCTCTCCATTAGGGTGCCTTCAGCGGCGCACTGTGCTCAGGTCGCGGGGGTCGTTACAGTTTGTGCCCGTGGCCCGGCTCTGTTGACGGACCACCTGAAACCCGATCCTCATGGCTGGCGGTGGCGATGGCGACTCTGCCAAACGCGGGTGCTTTTCACCGGGTAGGGGGAGCAAATGTTCCATCAGCCGCCGGCAACAGACAAGATGAAGGGGTCAGATAGGCCGACACACTCGCATACCCACCGGGAGGCCGTGACCTTGTGCAGTTTGGACTCCACACTGCTGCCATTTTCCCAATTGTTTGCTGATGATGATTTTCTTCAGTCCTATTGAACAGCCCTGCAATAACTCTGTCTATATGAAGCTTCAGATGTCGAGCTGTTGACACCAGCACTGGGCCTGCTGCTGCATTACTGCAGTAATATGACTCCTACCTCACAGTGGAGCTCATTACCGTCACCACTGCTACTGCTGCCGGTTATTCTTGCTGTCAGCCTTTAACATATGGGAACGATACATACCGTATTCATGGGAACATGTTATAATATAACATGTTTGTGGTGTTATTCTGAGCAAATGCAGGACTTTAATGTCCGTTCAGTCGACTCAACTCGTGGTACATTTGGCAACAGAAGTTAGTGGTATTGTGTTTGGATTGCATTAAATCAAAAAGTGTTTCTAATAGTTTTCCAGGAACAAGGCCTCACTTGGCATTACATCGATCTTATAAATGCCTAAACATCTATTTTCTAAATCATTTACCGAATGCCTCTTGCAATGACATCACACGGATCAGGAGAGAGGACACCAACGGCACTCGTATTTTGTTAGCCGTCTTGATGCTCAGAGCAGATCTGATGTCTGCTAGCTAGCGACGTCATGAGGAAGCGCAAACTCGACGATAATCGGCCACTCAAGCAAGAGTTCACGGCATGGCGATGTAAATGAGGCACGTCGTATTTCTGTGCAGGAAGTGATTCAAACCCGACACGATAGATGTTTTTTTCCTCATTCTTGTAAAATTGCACTGAAATTTCATTCCAAGTGGCAATAAAAAAAAGTCTTAAGTGTTAAATCTAACTCTCCTTCAGATTTAGGAAACCTGAATTCACCGCTGCAAACCTTTTGTCTGAAATGTACCGTTGAGTCAACAGTTCTGACACAGTGTCAAGAAATAGGAATAATATTGGTTTTACAAACCTCCGACTCACTTACTGTCAGCTGTGTTTGCCACACTAAAGGTCTGTCTACTGTCAACTGCAGTGAAGACCTCATTTTGTCAGCTAAACGACATTGAGATTGAAGGGGTGGTTCTGTTTGATTAAATTACAGGACAGAGGGGTTTCCATTTTTCTGGAGTGTACAATAACATTTTTATATAAAGTTATGCTTCTGGATTATATTTGATCAACAACTCTCAGTGATCTGTTTTCCTTGCTCGTAACTGAATGTGGCCTTCCTGTATCCCTTGAAAGATCCTTTATCGGCACAGTGTTTGGTGTCCCACTGGACCCAGTGTACGCGTGATCTTTTGAAAGTCCAAAAACAATGTACGGTAACAATGAAAAGGCTGTTGTGGAACAGTGAGCAGCGAGATGTTAAACACACCCTTTTGATTTGAACAGAGATAATTGACATTCTCTTCACATCTTTACGCTTTTATCAGCAGTGTCTCCCCTGTATATTGTACAGGACTGGCTTCCATGACAAAGAATAGAAACTTTTTTCCTAAATGCCAAAAATAACACTAAATATCGACTCCAGTGCGTCCCCTATATTCATCCTGGAGTCCAAGAAGTGTCTATGGTTAGTTCACATGTCTGTAATAACGGAAGGACAGTCGAGTGTCTGTTATCTGAACTGCTAAAGTCAGTTGAACACGTGAAGTGACGATAACGTATTGTTGCACGGTATACCGATGTTGGAAAGGTATCGCAATACCATTTTAAAAACGGTACGATACCCAATTTTATTAGTAGCAGTACTTTTAACAAAATAATGATAATACATGACGGATTCAGTGTTTTAAGATGAGCTGAGACCAGAGAATATCGTGTCAAAACCAGGCGGCAACCTCCGGTTCTGCCGATGTGGAAGTGTCTTAAAACTTGCATTCTCTCTAGTGTCCATCAGGGGGCGACTCCTCTGGTTGTATAGAAGTCTATGAGAAAATGACTCTACTTCTCTCTTGATTTATTACCTCAGTAAACATTGTAAACATGAGTTTATGGTCTCAATCTCTAGTTTCAAGTCTTCTTCAATACAGCATGATGTTCATTTAGTGAATTATGGTCCATTTAGAGTAAATGGACCATAAAGCAGAGTATGCTTTAGGGCGGGCTTACTGTGATTGACAGGTAGCTGCCGCTACGAGAGTCGTATACGGCGTCTCTACGTCACTCCTCCACATTCCAAATATGGTAACTTTCGTTCATTGGTTGCGGAAAAAAATGACATGGCGACAGCCGTAATCCAAGATAGCGAACTCGAGGCTTCAAAACATCAGTCCACAAACCAATGGGTGATGTCACAATGACTACGCCCACTTCTTATATGCACAGTCTCCGGTCAAAACAGGCCTTTGTTTTGCGCTCATTGTGACATGAAGTTTGTTAGAAGTGATGTAATGTAGCTCTGGTGCGTTTTATGCACAGTGAGCGCAGCACCAGACTCGGTTAAAAAAGAAAAGAAGAAAAGGCCTTTTAATTGGTACATTGCTTGTCACCAACCTTTCATATGGTCCTCTTAGGAGGCAAGTTGGCCTTGTGTGCTCTGAATAGTTTGGCAAAAATATGCAGCCATAATTCTTTGTTTGAATGAAAACTACATTTGTGGCATTTGCTCCTGCTGTTCTTCACCACTGTTTTTGGAGGAAGGAAATAACTGCAGTCACAGGCGAGCCCTCTTTAAGTGAGAGGTATTTTCTTTTCAAACGGCTGTGCGGCAGGTCTGATTCATGCCGATGTGAAGAGTGGTTCATGTGGAATTTCTAAAAAGTGATTGATAGACTTTCGGAAAAGTAACTGATGTTGATTGCAGAGTTGCCCATTTGTACCTATAAACTCCAACCAAGCAGATGCTGGAAGCTTCAAGAAGCTGGCAGGCAGCCATTACTTTCAACATCACCACCTCCCCTTGTCACAGTAAAACAACTTCTACTGTGGCTGCTGTGTCACAGCACCGTTGGATTGCATGGACCTGTTGTCAAGGTGTTATTAATGACTCATCAGAAAAGAGTTAATAATAATATTTCTGTCACAGTCATTTGTATTTCCCAGGAAATCCTTCCCACCACGTACGTGTGGAAGATACCCTTTATTCAGCTTAGATAACACAAGTTTTTGTTTTTTATTATGCAACATCCAGAATGGGGATGAGTCATTCTAAGCTTTCATTCGGATGGGTAGGTTGAAATAGCCCGAATGATTTAACCACACCGTTTTACTCATGTAAGCTTGGTTTTATGAGGGGGAAGATGGCAGGAAGTTCTTCTCTTTATGTCCAACTGGGTCACATTTAGGCCTCAATGGCATTAAGGTAAAATGTCATTCATTTGGAAATACTTTAGAGTGTTTCTTTCTGTTAATATCTCACTCCACCAGTCAAACTGTAAGATGGCAGTCAGAGGAAGTAGATGATCACAGTTGATCAGGTTGTGTATCTGTGTGCGTGTGGACTGCTGCCGGAGCTATATGCGCCGCTTTATCACACACTGTTGTAAGCCAGTTCCTCTTCCACCACTGGAATAGCAGGTGGTTTTATCATATTGGAGAGACATTCTAGTCAATTTATTTATCTGGCTGACCAACGGAAAGTTTACAGGTAATGCGTACATTTTGAAATGACACAATGAATCGGCAAAGAGCTCCAGAACAAAGAGGCTCCGTACAGTGTTTAATGTATGCCCTAAGGATACCCTCTCCACACTTTAACGCAGTTAGATTCTCTGCCTGCACTGTACTCCAAAACTCCAGCTTTGTGACACACACCTCTGAAGGCCAGTGAACTTGTTTACCATTCACCCTAGCACTCTCACCTCTTTGAGCTCCATACTCCTCCTGCTCTGCTGTCTCCTCCCCCCCCCCCTCAGCAGCTAATTGGCTCTCAGGGAATTGGCTCAGAGCAAGGAGGTGTTTCGGTCCAACCATGCTGAGCATCAAAGAGACTATGGCAGTAGCTGCTTCTTCAAGAAACACTGAGTTTTGGCAAACTTCATGACCTTGTAAAACAGAGCAAATGCTGGCTTTCAGCCGCTTGGCCTTATTGTGGTACATTCATTTTAACCTTATTGTGGTACATTCATTTTAACAAGGGAATTTGAAAATGTAAATGACAGTTGTATTGGTACAGCGTCGGAAATACACGAGGGCAAAGGGCAAAAATGCCCCTGAGAAATATAATTTTGCCCCTGATATCACTAGGAGGGGGCAAAAAATGCCCCATAATTTCCTCTAATAATGATAATTTAATGAACTTGTCAAAAACATCGTAGTCTATATGACCCAGTCCAGTTGCCATAGAATGTTTTTGATTTTCGCCTTGACTGATGTTGCGTGTGCGTGAAGAACCAAACTTTCTAAACAAATAAATAAATGGAGCGCTTCTTAATCAGACCTGTGACTGCGGTCAACTGAGCAGACACTTAAATTGTAGTGCACCTACATGCTGAAATTCACGGTAAACGGCGCAGATCGGGAGCGAGCGAAGGACTTTGAAAGCTAGCGGAAAGATTAACGTGAGACAACATCCGGTTTCTTCAGACGAACATCCGGTTTTCAGAATAAGATGCCAAGATGTATACATATTGCATAATGGAAATTAGATTAAATGAATTATATTCACATTAAGTATAAAACATTCTACCTGCATCTCGTGAGTTAAAGGGAAAATACACCTAAATTGTGTGCAAAGTGTCTTTATTCTTTGATTTGAGGGTTGCTGGAAATGAATAATACCTGACTGACAGTCAATTAAGATATTTTACTTTGCAAAAACTCTGAATTTGTACCTTCAAATGGCACATTTTTAAGGTGCTATAAAATTGTTTTTCTCAAAAATTCCACACAATGACTGATGTATAAGTTCAGGACAAAAATGGGTAATATCACAATATTTAAGGTGTGACAAAAATATCTTTCTCAATAATTCCATACAATGACTGATGTATATGTAATCAAGGCATCGTTGACTTAATAATTGTTTAATGGTTGTTTAAAAAATGTAATAATAACAATAAATAACTACAAAGAAATAGAATAAAATTGAATATGATTGTCTGATTTATGTTTTCTGTTTGTTTTTTGTTCAAAAAATCTAAGAAAACACTTTGAATCTGTAGACTACTGCCTAATAGTCTTATTGCCATTTGATGACAATTGCTCATATACTGTAAGCCTAAATAAGTATATTTATTATTTTGAACAAAGGTTAAATGTTATTTCACAAGTTTCAAAAAGTGCCCCCAATTTTTTTTTAAATGCCCCTGGATTTCAGGCACAGATAAAGACATCAAGAATCGGCTTAATAAGGCAAGGAACGCTTTCAAAGTACTGAATAACATATGGAGGTCACAGCAGTACACCATCAAGACCAAACTTAAATTGTATCAGAGCTGTGTTTTATCCACCCTATTGTACGGTTCTGAATGCTGGAGAATGACACAAGAAGACCTCAACAGACTATCAAGCTTCCACACCAAGAGTTTAAGATGAATACTGCACATTTTCTGGCCAAACACCATTTCAAATAAAGAACTGTATGAGAAATGCCAACAAGAATGCATGGAGACCATTTTCCTAATGAGAAGAAGATGGGGATGGATAGGACATGTGTTGAGAAAAGATCTTGCTGATATTACAAGAACAGCCTTACATTGGACACCAGAAGGGAAAAGAAAACGAGGCCGACCAAGAAACACATGGAGAAGAACTGTGGAGAAGGAGATGCAGAGCCTAAACCACTCATGGGGCACCATCCAGCGACTCGCCCAGGACAGACGGGAGTGGAAGACTTTTGTTGCTGCCCTACATGCCAAGAGGCATAAAGGGAAATGATGATGGATTTCAGTCAGTGGGGGCAAAAATTGCCCCCTAAAAAAAATATGTAAATTTCCTACCCTGTATTGGTATCAGTACTTGGTATTGGCACATACCTTGTGTTGGGGTTTTGGAATCGACACTGGGAGAGAGAAACGTATAACCGGTGGTTTCTTTGTGTCCAGGCTGTATTCCCTCCAGTTGGTGTGTGCTCACGGCTCCACTGTGTCAATTTGGTCCTAAATTTCTACATTTTTTGGTGTCTGACGCTGTCAGGTTTTCTGATGCAGGCTGTCTTGGGTCACACCGAAAAGGGGCCCTGAGTGAACGTTTGACTGTCTCAGCATTTGTCCTACTGTCTTGTGGGTGAGGCTGCTTTGATTTTAACAAGCTATTATTTGACTTTTTTCATGATTTCTGATGGAGTAAACGCACCAGGAGGCGTGGTACTCATCTCGGTTGCTTTCTAACAAAGCTCCATTTGGCATCTCCAGTAAGAGGAGAAAAGACTTTCTCGCTGGGGTTGGGCTTGTTTCAGCTCTTGCCAATACTTAAGATGATTTGAATATGAAGCTTATAATTTAGTGACTGGCCACTCTAACGACTTCTTCTTTTTCCTCTGCTTTGATTCCCACCGTGCTTTGAGCTGTTACTTTTGGCAGCGTGCCTCCGTGCCGCTAACACATTAGCTTATGCAGTCTTTTCTAATCACATTATAGGGATGCTGACTAGATGCACTGCTTTCCTTGCACATTCTCTCTTTATGCAAACATCACAGACACATTTGGATGCATGGTTCCATATGCTGTATTTTTACGTCAGCCCACAGTACTTCTACTACTCTTTGATAAACTGCCTTTTTACATTTTTGTTTTTGGGAAAGCCTTTGCAAAATTCTTTGCCAGGTTTTAACTGACTGTAGCTTTTGTATCTTGTGATGTATAAATGTGTCTACTCCCCAACCGACTATTGACCGATTTCATGTCTATGACACGATAAATTGATAACGTAATTATCATGACAGGCCGGGGGGGGGGGGGGGTGTATTTCGTAAGATGATGCACATTTAGTAGCAGTTTTCTGTGTATTCGACTGATTCGGGCAATGCTGGAAATAAATTAGCAGGATTGTTGTATGGAAATATAGAATGTGCCTGATTTTTTTACTTTGATTTGGACTAATCGTGCAAATGAAATACTTGACAAATCAGACACCATTTTATGACCATTTGATCTGAAGTAGTTTTCCTCAGAAACAACAATCAATATCGCATTATAAAAATGACATCCCTTTTTGCCCACAAATGCTTAATGCCATTGCAGGAAAAAGCCGCCCTACGAGGACTGCAACAATGAATGTTTCTAAAAGGTTGAATATCAATGCTGTAGACTCGCCTTTACTTATAAACTCAATATCACACGGGCTTCCTTTAAATGAGGATCATTGATAATGATTTTAATGAGGATGGCACTAAAAAGTATCACAGAGAGAAGCTCCACTGTGATCATGGTTTAACAAAGACATTTGCATTGAACTTGATAAGAGATTTTACTGCATATGATATATGTAAGTATTTTTTTTTTTCTTTTTTTTTTTTCTTTTTTTTTTTTTTTTTATTTTTTTTTTTTCTTTTTTTTTTTATAAATGCTAAATTTCAGATTTATTTTCCGACGCACATCGATTTTCTTTTGTCCTCTTTTCTCCCGTCGTCCTTTCTGCTGAAGGCACCCCCACCTGTTTTCTACTACCCACATCTGCCCCGTGTGTCTTCACTCTTATTCCCCTCTTGTTCTGGTGAAGAGAAGCTGACAAGATCACTTCCAGCTCTTCACGGGCAGGCAGGAAATCAGACCGCGTGTCTGCTTTCGCTCAGAACGTTTCCGACTGCACCAGTTTACAGAAAATGTGCAGCACTCGCAGATTGTCCCATGGCATCGAAGAAAGTCACCTGCGACCATTTCGGTCCATATGCTATCTGTTAGGGATCAAATGAGTGTTGGTCATTCTAAGTATTGAGTATTATTGAAAGTAGTAAACGGATGCAGCCTGGCTGCTCACTCTTTCCTCCTCTGTGCCTCTGAAGAAGTCCCTACTCCTGTTCTATAAATAAAACCGATAAGTTCAGATTTGATCATGATAATATGTGTGTAGGCTTTCCTTTCGTCCCACTGCCCTGCTGTCACAGGGATGCTTCACTTGGCTAAAGTCTTGCACATTCACACATGTAAGGAGCCAATCAGAAACACGCTTGTGTGCGGCTAATTAATCTGCTCTGTCATTAGAAATCTAGCTGGATCCCTCACCCGGATCATGGAAACTAGGTTTCTGGACATTTTAATATATTTAACTCTATACAGAAATATGGATGATTCAGTCAATTAACAACGCCCAACTTAAAAGGCAGCCACAAGCACCCCAATATTTCTTAGACGTACACATGCATATATACATGTACATACATCCACTTGCTGTCCACTAGTACCCTGTACGCTCTCGAAGATGTTGCCTCTTGAATGTAAGTCAGAAAAAGTTAGCTAGTTTTGCTTATGAACCTTGGCGGTCATATTTTCAGCTGTCATGAGTATAAGCAACTCTGTAAACTCTGGTCTATGTGAGCTCTTCCAGTTGCGTAGATTAAGCCTGGCTGCTACAATAAAACCTGTTACTCCCAGTCCAGAGTCCACTGTAGTAAGGCCTCGTGGCCTAACAGACAGTTGTGGGGATTCTGGTAGAGCTTGTTTGAGCCCAAATTCAAGGTTTTTCAGCACCACCTTTCCAAAAAAGACCCGTAGAGCGTGGAGAAATGTTACATTTCCAACATGTATTGTCCTGAATTTAAGCCAATTTTAAACGGTTTAAAGGGTGTAAAATATGTACGAAATCATAATGGACAAACTTACTTCTTGTAGCCCAAACCACATTTGAGATTACATCCTGCTCTCGCTATCCTAATCCCCAGCCTTATCTCACCGTATTAGTCTCAGGCCTTCACACGTTCGAGTTTGAATATTCAACATTGTCCCATAACATCTTGAGGCAGAGTGTCAAGTATGAAGAGAATTTAGATACTCTAGAACCCTTATTCGCTTCTTCCTCTTCAGTGCATAGACGGAGCCAACGCTGGTCCTCAGCTCTAAATGCTTACAGAAATCGCCTTTATCGGTCATTTGTTCTTTACAGTCTTCAAATGACATAAACGAGCTTCTGTCATACGGCGGTTAACGGTGATAACGTCGTCACCGACCGGTGCTGTCGTCGCGGAAGCGTAGCACCTAACCCTCAGGTTAACACTGTCTGTCTGGCTCGCCCTGTCAGCACTGTTGGCACCGTTGGCTTTTAGCAGCCGACTCCACTATCGCCATGTTGAGAGCCATGCGGATGCAGTCCCTCCATCATGGATTTTCTCTGAATTACATATAGAGCTCGTTCAAGTTCATATAAATGCACTGATTGGAAGATCAGTACGGCAGTTGGTTTACCAATAGACAGAATGATGACATTTTTCAGCATGTCTGTTGCAGTGCAGCAGTTACAAAGTGTTTTTATGCTGTGGTTTGGGAAAGTCCCAGCTGATGTGGTTACTTTACATCATCTTACATCCTTATGATTCCATGGTAGTGGGTTTTTAATGAGCACTGTGTACATTGCTGTGGTCACAACAGACAATTCTCACATCATGGGCCAAGTGGGACTTGCCAGAGAGATAGTGAAATAGCCATGACAAAGAGAGTGACAAGGCCGATGAAGTCAACTTAAAACGTAACGGAAAAGCAAAGTGTGGTCAGTGCTGCAGTAGAAAACTACAGATGATTTCTCTTCCCCGCCCCTCTGCTGTGCTTCCTTGATAATACCCCCCACTGTTCCTCTCTAAAGATCCGCATGAACGAGCAATTAAAGGAATTCACTACACAGCACACCTCCCATCAGAGAAATGTTGTTACCCTGATTAAATGTACAAACAAAGCGAGAAATTATCATAATGGCCTTGCCTTCTTTTCACAGCTGATTAATGTTTTAATGCGACAAGTGTCTCTGCGGCTGTCACTGATAAATATTCATCAGGATTGCACATTCTTTGTCCCAGTTTGATAACCGACAAAAGAGCTTGTTTGACGTGTGTTACCTCGCATTACAGTTTGCTGCGCAAGACAGTAATGAAATGGGAGAATTTTTAATTGAAAGATATCACTTACCCTTTCTACTCAACTTATTGCTAGGCTTCACCAGGCGGCAACCTCCGAGTCTGAGAAAATGAATCCAATGCTGGAGTGCCCTTGCACTCTTTCGAATGACCATCAGGGGGCGGCGACTCCGGTTGCAAAAATAAGTCAGATTGTATAGAAGTCTATGAGAAAATGACTCTACTTCTCACTTGATTTATTCCCTCAGTAAACATTATAAACATGAGTTTATGGTCTCAATCTCTAGTGGCAAGTCTTCTTCAATACAGCATGATGTTCATTAAGTAAATTATGGTCCATTTAGAGTCAAACAGACCATAAAGAGGAGTATGCTTTAGGGCGGGCTTACTGTGATTGACGGGTCACTACCACAGCGTTGACCGGTCTGGGAGTTGTCCATGTTCTCGTCTTGAAACTTTAACTTTAGTGTGATGTAAGTTAATTGTAATATTTTGGTCGCATAAAAATGGTGTTCGGTTGTGCTTCAGCTCCACCCTCTCGTGTCACTTCTGGTTGCAAAAAACCAAGATGGCGACGGCCAAAATGCCTGAACTCTGGGCTTCAAAACAGCTCTCCACAAACCTATTACTGACGTCACAGCAACTGCGTCCACTTCTTATATACAGTCCATGGGCTTCACTCATTTCTCCTACTTCCTTCACCTCCCCGTCTTTCGTATCTCTCCCTGGTCTTCACTGTGTCGCTTTACCTTTCCAGCCATTAGCATGCTGCTGGTTGGCAGGTGGAGTAGCCCAGAGAGTTGCTCACACACAGTATTCTTCCTTGATGTGACCCAGGCAGTCCCTGCTCTCTCGCTCTCTCTTGTTGCTGCTCTCGCTCTTCCATCTCTCATCTCATGGCCTGTGTATTTCTGTCTGCTCCTTTTCTCTCAGTTTTCCTGTCATGTGGCTTTGCTCCCTGCAGAGTGAGGCGGGTACATGATCGCGTGGCAGTGACATGAGTGGCAAAGTCAACCTCTAAAGGATGTTGGTGAAGGAGATGGCGGTGGTGGCTGTATTCCTCTGATAAAGAGATTAGAGGGGTCACAGTAAGAATCTGATCTGTGTTGCTGATTGGATGCTGCTGAATCCTGGCTGGTGACCTGTGAGACTACAGGAGATCTGTAACATCTCAGGTCGGTTAGCCTGTCTCTATCCAATAGAAGCATTCCACTTGGGTAGGAAATACTGCAGCAAATTCACCCTAATGAAATCCTAAAAAACATCTTTCAAAAAATACAATACTTAGTAGGTGACTGGATGAACCATCTGTCAATCTAGCTCTTATCCTGGGCCGTTCAGGAGAAGAGCGAAGAGAGTTGTTCTCGTTCTTTGCTCTTCTTTCAATGAATAAATACTCTCCAGTTCTGCGATGATGCTTTTGCGGCTATGCTAACCTCGTTAGGGGCTGTGTTGTTTAGAACAAACGTCTTTGTCGATCCCGGTCCACGAGCAGTTAGGCAGCTTTTTACAGATGGCGAGGCTTCGTCGAGAGCCGGCTGCGAACTCTTTCAGCACGAGAGCCAAATGACAAATGGGACAGACTCGCCCCAGAAGCCAGACTCATGGAAACATATTGCCTTCATCATGCGGGCAGCCTCCCACCATTACATTACATTACATTACAGTCATTTAGCAGACGCTTTTATCCAAAGCGACTTACAATAAGTGTATTCAACATCGGTTTTCGAGAGAACAACTAGTCACCAGAAGTAATAAGTGCATGTGCCTACCTCAAACAAGTATCTAAGAGCATAAACCAGAGCCAACGTACAGTGCAGAAACAAAGGAATGCAATAAGTGCCACAAGCTAATATAAAAACAATAAGTGCAATAAGCTAGTATGAATACAGTAGATGCTAGGTAAGTGCAAAGCGGAAGGGTAGGCCTTCTTGAAGAGGTGAGTTTTCAGCCTGCGCCGAAAGATGGGCAGCGACTCTGCCGTCCTGACGTCAGTGGGGAGTTCATTCCACCACTGTGGGGCCAGGACAGAAAACAGCCGCGACCGGGTCGATCGGCCGCAGGGACCTCTGAGCGACGGGGCAACCAGTCGGCCCGAGGTAGCAGAGCGAAGTGGTCGGGCCGGGGTGTAGGGCTTGACCATGGCCTGGAGATAGGAAGGAGCTGTTCCTTTCACTGCCCTGTAGGCTAGCACCAGAGTCTTAAACTGGATGCGGGCACCATAGATGGAACTCGTGACCTCTAATTTAAGAAACAAAGCTCCAGGCCTCACAATGACTGCAAATGCTCTACTTAGCTCCTAATGTATTTGCATAGTTTTTTTCCCAGTGTGGCCACATCGACCTACATGTTCCATATTGGGAAAGTTTATGCCTTGCTCTGCACTCCGATGACTCCATTAGTTTCAATGGCTGGCCTTTAGCATGACACATACGGCAGCAACCATTTCCCCCGCTATAGCTCTCAGGAGATAAGAGTGAGGATGAGCGGCCAGCTCGTCCCGCAAGATGCTAATGGTCAAAGAGAAAGCGTGTCGGTGATAGTCACATCAGTAATACGGTAAACAAGCAGGCCAAGGTTTCCTCGTCTGCATTTAATAGCCCACAGAGCGCGCACACACACACACAGACACAGACACAGAGAGACCTGCTCATGATTTTCTGGTAGTATTGCAGAGGACACAGCAGTCACAGAACAGCAGTCCTCCGGGCCAAGGGCGCGGTGATGTGAAAGGAAATGGACTCATCACTCAGTGGAAAATATCAAAGGCTCAAAACCCGTCTGCTGCCAGAGCACAACATTTGACAGACACATTCTGGACATGGACTCAATTTTGTGGATCGCAAAATGGCCAGTACAATTAAGTTTACCGAGTAACATTTGTGGATGTCTTGATGACATTTAGTATGTAAACACTGTTTAGTGTTGCATAACTTGGGAAATCATTTCAGAGAAGGGCTTTATGACCATGTTGCCTCAGAGTAAACCTTAAAGGTACCCCAACATGACAAGGCAAGTCACTCCTAAATGTTCCTTAAGACTTTCTTAAAGTAAAAGGAATTTTGTAGGATGCAAGCAAGTATTGCTTGTGTACCCACGCTTAATAACCCCCTCTGACATGCAGGGTGAGTAATGGCACCGAGCCACTGGCTAAATGGAGGTCAATCAGGTCAATCTTTTGTTGCCGTGGCCGGTCAGTTTGTCTCCTCAGTCAGCCACCGCGGCAAGTAATTGGCCGTCAGCGGGAGATTCCGTTCAGCACCGAGACTCTTGTTTTCACTTTGAACTCTTGAGAAGTGCCAGACAGAAGTCAGCGTTCTGCCCTGCAGCTATAGCACTGAATGAATAGAGAACCTTTAAGAGGGAGCCACTGTGTGCACAGTCCCGATACAGAGACCTGGGCTTTAGATAACGGCCGATATCGAGGAGCGATCTGTTACCGCTGTTTGATTGATACGCTGCATGCCTCACTGTGTGGAGGAGACTGGGATCATTATTTTATTATGCTGCATGCAGCAGCTCTGAGAGACGTAGCTTCAGTTAGCGGCTGTAACGAGTCAAAATCAGCCAGCTAACGATGAGGGCGAACGAGAAAAAAATAATCGTGTAGAGCTCTATATACAGTCAGGGCCATAAGTGGACTGTGACACAATGTTTCTAATTACACGACTCTAATGGAAAGGAAGCAGGTGGTTGAAGTGGGCGGGCTGGTAGACCTGCATGCTCATTGAGTGGTCCGTTCTTTTTGTTCTTTTTCCCACAAAAGTTTGCAGAGCCGGTCCGCCTCCCCGCGATCCGCTCCCGAGGCACTCGGACGTGTCGAGCAGCTGGTCGGAGCAAGCGAAGCGTCTCTTCATTATTAAATATTCATCATGACTGCATCGGGCTGAGACATGTTTTGTTGTTAGGCTGTTAGTGCTTCTGACTGACCAACCAGCGCCGCCGAAGATGAGCCCAAACCAAACCCCGTGAACTCGGCCTTTTATCAATGTCACTTCCAAAACGTAGATTATTTTATTCCTGAAAAACGGTGTTATTTGAGTTCGGCTTCCTTTCTGTACTGTTCATCCCTTGGCTTAAATTGTCAAAGGTCAAACATTTTTAGAATTAATATAGTGCAGAACAGCTGCTTCAAATCCTGGCTGCACCATCTTCCCTCTCGGATTGCTGCATCAGGACCTTTTTTTTCTTCTTCTTCTTCGACTTGCTACAACACTCCAGAAAGACATGTTTCCTTAATGCATATTTGATAACGTCGCGCCTCTCCGGTTCAGGTCTCCAAGCTAACCAGTCTGTGAGGGAAGGGAAGCACTTCCAGAATGCCCTTTTAACGGTTTGTTTTCCCAATAACTTTATCTCTATCTATGAATTTCTACTTAATTACAACTACAGGTTGAACTTTGCATTGATTTCCCTAATTCAAATCTCATTTTTAAAAAAGTCGGCTTTATATTTTTTGTGATGGTATTGAATTTAATGACTGCATCAAATTTGAATTGGTCAGTGAATAACTCTCTAAAAAGTGCCGTTTTCAGCAATGGATCAACCACAGTATGTCAGGACCAGCTTGTTTTGGAGTTCCTCTGGCCCCTTGTGGCCAGACATTGATCAGTGGAGCTTTAAGTTGTGAGCTCTCATCAGAATCCCTTCTGGACGTCTGTCGGGTCCACTTCCGTTTTTTTTTGCTGGTCCGGTTTACGAACTTAAATGTTGTCATGGTGCTAAATCCAACTTTCATTAGTAATAAGCAATATGACAACTTGATAAACACAATGTTATGTTTGCTTAGAAAAGGTGTAATGGAGGCAAACATGTCGTGACCACTTCCATTTTCTGGTCCGGTCCGGTGCTAAATATAAAAAGCGGTTTGATAATGTTTACACTGGCCTGACCCTACTGAACACCATGCAGATACAAACCTGTGACTCTCGGTTGTGCCGCGAGTCCACTTCAAAAACCAGACCGCACTCGGAGCTTCATTACGAGATTACTACTCTGATACGAAATTGAACAAAGCCACTCGGGCTGGAACGGCGAACAAGATAAGGAATCAGATTAACATGACAAGATGAGAACGGTGACCACACTTTTTTTTTTTTTTTTTTTTAAAGGTGCTCTTCTGTTTCTCATCAGTTTCTGAAATGGACTTGAAGAGCAGAGAATCAGACCATGAAATAGGCTCGTAACTCGAATGCCTATTTCTTTGAATAGCTTTTTTGAGGTGTGCTTGGTTTTAGCAACAAACTTAAAAAAAAGAGAGGACCCTTTGGAAACACACAGCTGGTAGCTCTAACAAAAAAAACATTCACTTTCTTCACGGTGAGCTTTTTATCACTGATGGTTCTACTTCTCTGGCTCCCCAGATATCTAAAGCAAGTTCTCATTAGAGCTGACCCTGCGGTAAAATAATAAATAAAAACCTGCTTGTTTCTGATTTGGATGAGATGTCGCCAGATTTTAATAAATGTTTTTGTGTTGGGTTTCCCTCCTCCCCCGGACTCTAAACCGGCTTAGTTTCAAACGTTTGATGGGGAAATACCATGAAAAAGTCACTTCTTAGTCACTTGTTCACATACATTTGGGTTTCTAGAGTGCCTGACAACCCACTAACTGAGACATAAGACGACCCAGTCAGTTTTAGTTTTTTTTTGTGGGCTGCCTGTATCAGAAAACATGTGATTCAACAAGCCAATCAGATTTGCTCTCCTTCCCTGCACATGCAGGCTCATTAGAATATACCCTCCATCTGAGTATCTCTGCCGACGGCTTGAGAACTACCTTTGCAAAGGTGCGGCGTATTTTGTGGCGAGCCAATCAGAGCAGACTGGGCTTTGTGGTACGGGATATACAGATATATTCAGACAGACAGTGTGAGAAAAAGAATGTGTTTTTTAACATTCAATCATGTGATCATGTTCAAGTAGAAATCCAAAGTACAAATATGAACTTTAAAATGAGCATATGTCCCCTTTAACTTCTCTCCGCACTAAGCATTATAACTTTTTTCAGATCCTCTGTTTTGACAATTAGCATTGAGTGACCATGGGCACCGCTCGTTCCTCTGCTCTCTCTCCCCAGCCAACTTTTATGGCTTTAATTAAGAGCTTGGAGACCAGCTTTCTCCCGTTGGGGTCAGTTAGAGTTCTCTGCTGTTTCTTCAACGATACACATGTGTGAACACTTTTGTAATTAATTTATTTTTAATAGGCAGCAAAGCCAGTTTACAAACTTTTATTGCATTTCCATTTATTTTCTGCGAGGCGTTCTGTGCCTGGCGTCTGTTCTTCCCCTGCACAGCCTCAGCTCACACATTCTTTTCTCATCATAATGAAACTCTCCACGATACCGCCGTAAAATAAACAAAACAATAAATCCCATGTACTTCAACATGCACTCCTTTGTTGTGCTTTGATCGAGAAGTTGGCATGTTTGTTTAACACGAGGAGAATAAATTGGTGAAACTCAGATTAATCTACTGTTTACCTGTGGACATTCAACGCTGGAACTCTATGACCTTTGGTTTAGCACCACAAACAAATAATCGGAAGGCTCCTCCTCTTAAACACCCGAGTCCTTTGTTACCGTTTGCATAA
This sequence comes from Anarhichas minor, assembly GCF_050575085.1. Classification (NCBI taxonomy): domain Eukaryota; kingdom Metazoa; phylum Chordata; class Actinopteri; order Perciformes; family Anarhichadidae; genus Anarhichas; species Anarhichas minor. Next base: position 3,445,364 of record NW_027466468.1, on the reverse strand, counting down.
TGATTTTTGCGACTTTATTATTAATCTCCGATGGTCCGCCTTACGTTTCTCACCATAAACTCAATTTTACAAGATTACATTCAAACTCCTCATGATAACATTATAATTTACCTGCACGCTTGAACGCATCATAATGTAACTCAGTGCAACCTCCGTACGTTAGCTGTTAGCTCTGTTTTTTAGCCAAGCAGGACTGTGCCGCCCACCGGCTGCTAACGGCTAACGTTAACTAGCTCTCCTATCGATTACAACACAGATTTGTTGTTTACAATGTAGCATTATTAGGGAAATTTTCTCGCCGTTAGTCTTGAGCCTTGATCGCTACCTAATCGGTACCTGCATTACTGTAGAAAAATCAAGGACAATCTCGTTTACATAATTATGGCATCGACTTGGTACCAAAGTATTGGTTCCCATGACATCCCTATCAGGGAATAATACTGCATATGTCAGAAATGCTTCCTCCTAACTCTACTGCTCCCCGCTACATGTCTTCCTCCCTTCTTCTTTCTCTGTCGATCACATCTCGGCCACGCCTCAGAGCAGTTTACAAACATAGAAGTCTTCAAGGGCTGTGAAATTTAGGTTTCACTCAAAACTGTGCCAGTGGAGTTAAGAGACGACGATGATTTAGCAGATTGCTGTCTGCAGTTCCGGACAGATGGAGGCGCAGGAGGAGAGAGCGTCATCCCTTTCATGCCGGCCGCTCCCGTCTCATCAAGCATTCAGAGAGCCCTGACCAGTTACACAACACGGCTGCTTCACAAGCCGGCACAGGCCAGATACGGCAGGTGAACGAGAAGAAAAAACAGAAGTTATTAAGGTTTCTATCTATTTTGCCCTGAGCCTCTGACTCCTGTCCCACTCTACTCTGAGCATGTGGCCAGCCCTCTGCAACAGTGTGAGGCACACAATATGTTTTGGCCTCCAGCCCTGTGATGGTACGGAGCTATATATGGCTGCCTGTGCCAGGACGAGCTTCCTCTCGGGGATAATGCAGACCAACTTGACTTTGACTGATGCTTCCTCTCTCGACTCAGTTTGTCTCATCCTGACCCCAGGCTGAGCTAGTTAGCTCAATGGTCCTCTGCAGACAGAGCTCGTAGCAATACAGTGTTCTGTGTATTTCATATACTATAAAAAGAAGTATTATACCCAGGCTGACTGTTGAACATACATTGTTAATATCTTGGTATGATATGAAGCCCTATAACGGTAGCTAGGTGACGGGTATTACACTTCCAAAATGTGCTGCTCAACAGCATGGTGACTTCCTTTTCACACGGTGATACAAATCTCATTAGTGGTAATTGTATTTAGGACAAAAAATGCAGCAACTTGTTTGGCAATAATGGCCAGTTATTGACAGCTTATCTACTGCTGTGTGACGTTATGTTGTTTACTGGTTCTTATTTCCAATCCAGTAAAGTTCTCCTCAGGCTATTTTTCCCACAGTTATTCGTGTTTCATGTTGTCCTGATCGGGAGTTCGTTCCACCATCGAGGAGCCAGTACAGCAAACAGTTGTGACTTTGTAGAGCGGTCTTTCGTAGTGAGGGAGCAGCAAGCCGATTGGCTGCAGCAGAGCGTAGTGGATGGGCGGGGGTGTATTGGTTGACCGCGTCCTGGATGTAGGATATGCCTGAGCCAATTACAGCACGGTAGCAAAGGACCAGTGTCTCGAATGGGATCGGAGGCCACACGCCGCCTCTCCCGGCCTCGGAGAAGACGGCACCACGGGTCGTCCCCGGGTGACTCTGCCCCTCTGTTTGGCTCGGCTCTATTGGCCACCCGCCACGCAGAGCGATCGTTGGCGTGCACACAGAGGAGAAGGGCTTGTTGTTATCAGGAATGATAAAAGCAGGGCGGTGACATCATCGTGTCCTGGAAAGAAGACCAAAGACGTATTTTATTATTATAGTGGACGGACTCTTAATCCGTACCAATGCATATATAAATACAATTAATACTGTTGAGGTGAAATCCAGCTCGGAGATGTGCGTCACACGCTGAATGATTTCCCACATGCAGTGGCGGGCTGCCACAAGTGTTGCCATGGGGATTAATCCAAATGATGCTCGCACATTTTACTTCCACTCACTGCCTTGAGTGTGGGCCGGGGAACGTGTTACAGCGGTCCCACGTGTGGTGGAATAGATTCACCTTAGTGCAATAAAGCTTTCAGCTGCTACTCTGAATTATTTACAGGCTTTAATTTGTCTAGTGACAGTCCACCGAGAATGATTGGTGTTTTTTTTTGTTTTTTTGCTGCAGTGCTTTGCTCCCCGAGACGTATTCGTATTTAACCCAGAAGGCTGTCGCTAATGGACGCCTAGCTCTGGATCGGAGGCTGGGTTTCAAACAAAGTCTCTCACGCACGTGCCTGGTCAGCGATAGATTGAAGTGAAAAACTGTGAAGGACATTGACTTCTCTCTGTGGAATTGATTAATGCCATCCTCCGTCGGACCTTTCTAAGAACTCAGCTTAGCCTCACTCCCGCCTCAAGCCCCTAAAGTCTTTTAGTTTTGATGTTGCGAACCTTGATCGGGGCCAGCAGAGCAAGAAATTGAAGCTCCAACTGGATACTACTTTGTAGGATTACACTTTCAGTGTATAAGACTATGATACAGAAAGAAGAACTCTGTTTTAACACCAGGAGCCCAAACGTACGGCCTACCTATTAGAGTGAATATATCACGAGTCCTGCAGAGGCCTGGAGACCACGTGTGGGCCTCTACAGGACCATAACCTGCCTGTGTGGTGGAATCAGACGGTGGAAACCACTGTTTGAGGAACATTTATTTAGTTGCATTTAGTTTGTTTGTGATCGGAACACAAAAGCCCCGTAATCTAAACATCCCTAATGAATTCAACAACCTCCAATTTGCCGACTAAGTAGAGTTTCACAGTGGAAAATGATTCATAAATGAAGACTGGTGGAAGGACACATCTACCATATATTTGTTTGGCACTTGGAGTCAATTCTGTGCCCTTGTCTTGTCGGAGAAAGGCTAGTTATCCTATTTCTGGTGAGTCTGCAGTTCCAAAGAGCCACCCTGTCTTTTAATGAGCGGGATCCCATGGGTGAGACAAAGATTTAGCTTTTCGAGCCCAGAGAGTTCAATGTGGGCGGCGAGCATTTCTTCTCTGTGTGTGTGTGCGTTTGTGTGTGCGTGTGCGTGTGCGTGTGCGTGTGTGTGTGTGTGTGTGTGCGCACTCTCAATATAGCACTCAATCCTGAGGGGGCAGAGAGAGCCGTATGCTGCAATCCATCCATCAAATGTTCAGTATTACATGAAGGGACAGTTTCGATTGATCACTTTAACACTTGGTGAAAAGCTCAGGAGACAAAGCAGACTAGCCGCTGGTGTATCAGCATGGTCTCTTCTACAGTAGCAGCACGGACGAGGCTGCAGTTGGACTGTTCCCCTCAAACTCTGAGGCTGTGAATAACTGGAGAAATAGAAGACTGGGAGAAGGTAGCGTGTGAGGAAGGAAGGGCAAATGTTGAGTTATATTCCTGGTGACTTCAGTTCTTTGTGTGAATGCCAATAAAACCTTGTGTCTACTTCCTACGCTGTTAGCCGAGGCTGGGGTCGAATGTGGAAGAATGACGTTTGTGCCGCTTTCCCAACAAATTGTCAATTAAAGGCCTTCACACATCAATGATGTGGCGAAAAATGCAGAAATACTCCCCCGAGAATATTATGTCTCTGGCCTTTTTATTGTGAAAGGTAAGGGGGGAAGGAGTGGATCTCTGCCTTTGTCAGGGAGCTATACAGTTTGACCTCTTGATCAGGACTACGGAGCCTCCGTGTTATATCATGAATACAAGCACAACTCGACCCGTTCCCCACAACGTGATTGGCCGATGCCTTTATTCAAGGTACGAAAGCTCAGAAAAATCAACCTCGTTAAGAAACCAAATATGTCACCTTTTGGTCGTGAAATATTCACGTTGTTGTGTAAGAGTACAAAAACTGTTGGAACGAATGTATTGACGTGAATTAATCGCACAAAAAAAGGTTAAAGACCTTTAACAGTGGTTGGATTTTCAGCAGTTCACTGTTTCTGTCAATTCCTAGTCCCTTGTAGACTAATGCTGGGCGATAACGCAATACAATAATGAATCGTCTTTCAATAAATTGATAAACTCACTCAAAGTGTGTGTGTGTGTGTGTGTGTGTGTGTGTGTGTGTGTGTGTGTGTGTGTGTGTGTGTGTGTGTGTGTGTGTGTGTGTGTGTGTGTGTGTGTGTGTGTGTGTGTGTGTGTGTGTGTGTGTGTGTGTGTGTGTGTGTGTGTGTGTGTGTGTGTGTGTGTGTGTGTGTGTGTGTGTGTGTGTGTGTGTGTGTGTGTGTGTGTGTGTGTGTGTGTGTGTGTACTTTTTTTTCTTCCTATAATTTAGCAGGAAACGTCTGTTCATTGTGCACCAAGATCTTGTCCATATCTTGCAGCCCTACTGTAGACCTGACCTCACATGAACTGACTCCAGTGAGAAGACTAGATGTATTTATGACCACACTACGTGGCCTTTCAGTCACATCCAGTTCAAACCTCTCTGTGCTGAAGGAATCTCTAAAGCCAAACTAAATAGCTAGAATGCCAGTCTGATGCTCTTTTACTCCAGTTAGATTGTGAACTCCAAAGTATAACACAGCGTGGTTAGATTAAGTGCTCATCTGCAAACAATAGTATTATAGTTTGCATATACAAACAATACTATAGCCAGTTTTAATTTCAACATCTCTCTTGTTGTCACATCTATAGGGCTCTCAGCTGATGTCTCCAGTTTTTTGTAATCGCAGCTCTGCGTCTCTTCTCTCTTCGCGCTATGGCTCCAGCCTCCGCCTTGTCATTCTGCTGGTTGAAGTTCTTCTACAGTTCTTCATGTTGATGGTATGTCATCAGTTTGCCTCGGTGGTATTGCAACTGAAAGCTTTTTTCCCACGCTGTGACTTTGTTGCGACACAGTCACAACTTCCAACGTTGCTCACAGCCGGGACTTTGAAATGCCTTTTGTTGTTTCTTCTCAGCTCTGCAACTTTTAAACTCTTCTAAATACTCAAAGTGGAAGTTTGTTTGATGTCGACGGTTCCCTCAGCCCGCTCCGTCAGTGCGCGTTTGTTTGTGCTTTTTCACACTGCTGTGTGTTCGGCACAGCTAGAGGGACTCGGCCCGCCACGCAACAGGTCAGCAGAGCCGCTTTGTTAGCCGTCTTGTTGCTCACGCCGTAAGGACGTCTTTCAGCTTCTTACATGAAGGCTGAATGCACGCTAAAGTAAACTTGTGGGCTGCATTTGGTTACATTATGTCCACACTGAACGCAAAGTGAATTTTCGCCTTGTGTTACTCGTGCAAGTTTGACCTCAAGATCGGAAGTGTACCTTTGCGTCACGCGCTCTAGAGGAGGAGGGGCTAACCTTCATGGATACCAACAACGTTTCACTGAATGCGGTTGTATTCAGTGTATCCAGGAGCTACACGTCTGATGCTGAAATAACTACACAGTGATTCATCAAACGATCTGAATTCAGGTCTGTCCGCAAGACGACAAGCAAACAAGCCCTCCGTTAAGATGAAGAGAGGTGTCTCGTGCTGCAATGCATGGAGGGGTTGGGTGGGAGGGTGACGATTTGTGGACATTGCTGACAAAATGCCAGTGTAAAGACACAAGCATGCTGCAACACTTTCTTTTCCCTTCCCCCTGTGTCTGGGAAAGACCACCGCCCCTAACATACATACAACGATCCGCCCAGGAGACTGCCGTCTGCTTCACCATCAGAAGATCGATGGTGCGGTTGATGCTTTCAAACTGATCCTTTTTAAATCAATCCTATGCTTCGTTTAGCTCACCAGAGGCGACATAAAGCTGGACCCATTTTTATTTTATTTAGGCCGGTGTGAAAACTGTCCGACCACAAAAGTTAGGTATACATCGAACAGAAAATAGTGTTGATTAAAAATAGCTAAGAACATAATCTTAGTTATAAACTCTGCACTTGGACAACTTTTGCATTATATCAATTTCATTTGATTGAATTTGAATGTGAAAACCTGAGGAACCGTGCTTCCTTGCATTGATGAGGCACTGATGTCCCCTTTAGCCTCTTCTGTTTGGTTTTGGTGGCGTGCCATGTCTGACAACCCCCCCTCCCCCCTCTCTCTGCCTCTCTCCCACTGTTGCAGGTTCAACTACAGGTCGACTCACCACCTCACCACCAATGGCTTCTACGAGTTCCTCAACTGGTTTGACGAAAGAGCCTGGTACCCTCTGGGTAGGATAGTAGGGGGCACGGTGAGTGTTTCTTATGTTGTTTGTGTGTATGTGTGTCGTGAGGCTGGGATCTGATTGTGCACGTGTGTGTGTGGTGCCTTCTTTCCCTTGTCCTTATTCCCCATGAGTCACATTACTGTATCAGTCATCCTCTTAAACCCGCTCTCAGCTACACGTCTCACATACTCCGTAAGCGAGTAGCTGGCTGGTCAAACGGCTCCTGGGGGAGGCAGGGAGTTAGCGGAGAGCACTGGATTTGTCTCCATAATCGCCAGAGGACAGACGGACCGGGGTCACTTTTAACACGTCATTACACCCCAACTCCTCTCTGAATGCTGATCTCCTCCTCCTCTATTTGCAGCGCTGCGTGTGATCGCTGATGAAGGGAGAGCTATCGCGGGCTAATCTGTTCACCAGAGTGCACTTAGGTTGCACATTAGTTGACGAAACAACAGCTTTTAGTGCGTTGTTTTCACTGCAATATACAAGTCCTGCACCTCTCTCTATGGAAACGGCCCAACCATGGCTAGAGGTAGAGAGAACTCAAAAATGTTTATGTGCAGTGTAACACAGCTACAATGCCATAAATCATATATTACCATACCATATATTAAGTATTACCAATGTCAGAAAAAAAAAACTGAGGCCAGACGTGCTAAGTATATTTAATTATTTACATTTTTACAACCTATACTTGCAGCCTCTCCTGTCCTCTCACTGTGTCCAGCAGCCTGCAGATTCACGGTATTGTTATCAGGTGGCTGTTGCTCTCAGACGAGTTAATCATTGCTTCCCAGTTGCGCTGAGGAGCGCAGAATTTAATATTTTCACAAGTATCACAATTTTAAGCTTTGTTCTGCCTTTTCTGACGATAGCGTTAGTCACATGATGTGTTCAAGGACTGTCAGAACGCTGAATATTTGACGATAATGATGGTTTTTACGGCTTCTTGCTGTGACAAACCGTATAGTTTGGGCGATGGTTTAAAGAAAATGTGCTTTTCAATTCTGCCGCTGTCCAGCAAGGAGAGGGAGAGAGGTGCTGAGCAAAACTCCACCGTAAAGGTCAGTCCACCTTAAGTGTGGGCCAAAGTTGTAGCTAACTTCGGGACTAACCCCCTCCAGCAGTCGATCACAATCAATCAGTATTTACACTCCCACTCTAAAGCAACCCTTTGGCATCACATGTCACTGGAACGACATAAAGGACAAAAACAATGCTCTACTTAAGAAGCCAAGTTATTATGCTAGTATCTTTCTATTGGAGCGTTTATTGAGATATTGTATTGAACATGTCTTTGCCGTCAGTATTTACTTCACAGATGCAAACCACAGAGGCGAATGTAAGTCTAAGCTGACAGGTCGTGTCAACAGTAATGGTTTTAAACAGCTGCTGGGAATCATTTGTACATGATTAAACATAATATCATTTTCACAGTTTTTGTTTTAGTTTTTTGGAGTCAGCAATAATTTGAACATGAAGCACCAAACTGCAAACAAAAGGTGACGTTTCCATTCCTCCCTTTGGTTTGGACTCTGCGTAGCTTTGTTCGCCTCTGCTGTCGTCCTCGATATGAAGAAAACTCAAATATGCTTTGTTTTCTTCAAAGATTGTTTAGTGCGCTGGAAGTTCAGTAACGTTCGCTGCCATCACAACTTTGGTTGTGGAGGTGATGATGCTGGCTGGTAAAAGCCCAGCTTCTGTCCAGGGCCTATGTGAGCTACGTAGCAACAAGCTTGTTATGTGGTTATTATGGTTATATTTAGTTTTATTTATTAAATAAAGTAAATGATGTCGGTCACAGCAGTGGAAAGATGCTTAAAGCAGCATTTTTCAGTCGGCAGTATTGGTGCTCTTCTTATCACATACATATTACATGAGAGCAGAGATGAAAACGAGATATTTTTCAGGGGCCTTTTATTGATGACACTTGACTCCTCACTTCACCGCACACTTCCTGTCTCATCTTCCCATCTCTCCTCCCTCCCCCCCAGGTGTACCCAGGCCTGATGGTCACGGCGGGCCTCATCCACTACGTGCTCAACCTGCTGAACATCACCGTCCACATCCGGGACGTGTGCGTGTTCCTGGCGCCGGTGTTCAGCGGCCTGACCGCCATCTCCACCTTCCTGCTCACGAAGGAGCTGTGGAACCAGGGGGCGGGGCTGCTGGCGGCCTGCTTCATCGCCATCGTCCCCGGCTACATCTCCCGCTCCGTGGCCGGCTCCTTCGACAACGAGGGCATCGCCATCTTCGCCCTGCAGTTCACCTACTACCTCTGGGTATGTATTTTACATTTTTACTGTAGCAAGTATGAAGTTAAACCTCCATGTAAAACTAGATAACGGCAATGGTAGGAGAAAAGGCCTCTGCAGCATTATCCTCGTTCAATCACGTGATCTCGTAAAGCTAAGTGTTCATTTAAGATGTTTCTCAATGTTAGGAGCAGCTAATCAAACTAGCAAATGCATGTCATTATCAACATACACAAGAGGTTCCAGTGTCTCAATCGTGATGCGTATTAAAGTCAGGAGGACATGGTACAGGTTGTTTGTGATTATAGACGTATTACACATACACAGATGTGACCTTCCTCTGTCCGCTTCTACTCATTTATTCATCCCACTGGTCCTCAGTGGTTTGTGCATGTGGCTATAATGGTTAATGTTATTAAAGGACTAGCATAACCTGATTTACATTAACATTAAGCCTTGTTTCCATAGAGGCTAATAAATCACTCTGAATAAATCACACAGGACAGAATGAGTTTCATAATGGTCTCTAGTGATTGCATCCATTCCCTTCCCTACCCCAGCTCCCCCTTTCTCCCTCGTTTCCTTCAATCCAGCACATCTCCAATTTATCCAATCTCCTCCAGCCAGTAACAGCGGCTCCCACCCGGGCCTTCGTTAAGTCGGGCCTCGTTAAGCCCTCGTTAGCCGCCCTCGCGCAAGGTAACGCTATGTAGGACGCGGAGCTCCGCTTTGTGCAGGTCGTTAACGAGGGAAACATGATGAATAATTCAGACAGTTGTGTCGGGTGAGCAGCAAAGGAGCCAATGCTCGAGGCAAAACAGTGAACGGAGCAGCTCAGCTTAGTGTAAGCATATGATGTAAATTAGACTGTGTGCGAGTGTGTGTTGGTTAACGCTCTGCTATGTGAACTACAGGTGAAGTCGGTGAAGACGGGATCTGTCTTCTGGTCCATCGGATGCTGCCTCTCCTACTTCTACATGGTGAGAATACACAAAAACCTCTATCTTCACGTTCATGACATGCAATACATGGAAATAGCTTCGATATCGCCCTTTGTGTTTGTCAACATGATGCCAGAACAAACAGCAGGGTTTTCCCATTATAAGACATTGTGCATTTTTGTGAACAGAGCCTGAGAGTCCAACTTATGTTTTTGTTTTGGTTGTGTGTTTGCATAGAATATTTAAAAAAAGTTTACATTCTCATTCTAATGTCTGGGTATTGTTAAGAATTAAACTTCGAGGACAATATATCGTCTCAATAAAGGTAATTATTGTGACAGGCCTACCACATTCATGTCCTAATCTGACACTTTAAACCTAACCCAAACGCAAAATGTAAATCCGAGTCATAAACTCGAGGGAGAGCACTGTGTAAATTCCGCACTGACTCTGAAACACGGAAACCGTGCCACTCACAGATGGCCATCAAACTGTGTTTGCCTCACGTCACCGAGAGCAAATTCCCTCAGACAAAAAAACCCTAAAAAGGAACAATTGGAGAACCCTTTTCTTTACCCACCGATCGTTCAGCCAGACTGGGGTGAATCTGCGATGAGTCATTTGAACGCCTCGCGCTGTACGCTGCGGCGCCTTTTGTCTGGCAGCTGCTCACCGACCGGGGAGTTACACAACACTTAGAGACAGTGAGCACGATTGAAAAGAGGTGCGTAGGTGTGTGTGTTTGTTGTTCTGAACGTGTGTGTGTGTGTGTGTGTGTGTGTGTGTGTGTACACCTTTTGAGGGACTGGGGACTGACAACATAATGTGAATAGCAGTCTTAACGCTGTAGCTCATAATGATTTCACAGCTCTCAGGTCAGCTGTGCGGCTTTGCAGCCTCCTTGTTGCAACCCGTCTCATTATAGAAGTGTGTGCGTGTTGTTGTGAATAAGAGGGAACACAGCCACACTTCAGTTCCCAGCCCACAGGGACTCGTGGGCTGGGCATAATACTGACTATGTACTGTGGCTGAAAGCGCCGCACGGATTCAGCAGAGATCATAATCCCATTATGACAAGACGCAGTAAACTAACTGTGTGCGTGACTTTTGTCAGGTGAGCGTTTGCGTGTGTGTGCATGCCCTAGACCAGGGGTCGGGAACCTTTTTGACTCAGAGAGCCATGAAAGCAAAATATTTGGAAATTTATTTCAGTGAGAGCCATATAATATATTTTAAGACTGAATTCAACTAAATGTGAGTATAATAAGCCTCTGAATTTATTGTTTTAAATAATGTTGTTGTAATACTCACAATTAATGCGACTTCTGCCGCTTTACATTCGACCGTTTCATCGATGCAATTTTGTCATTGCAAATTAAGCACACCGCAGAACCTGCTCTCTCCACAAAGGCAAATTCTTCAGTCCATTCGTCCTGAAATGTACGATACTCCTCATCCTTTTTTCTTTTCGCCATCTTCTTCGTCGAAGGGTTAGCTTTGAGCTAACGACCGAGAACACTGAGTCAAAAGGGGGCGTTTACCTGTTTACCCAGCAACGGCCAACGTCAGCTATTATCATCCAATAAAAATAATGGACAATTGCTCCTGCAGCCAACTGCAGCCCTGAACAGGACATGAGCAGTGGAAAATCGATGGATGGATTAAAACAAGTGATAATATTTTATGTTTTATCTGAAAAGCCGAAATCTGCGAGCCAGATGCAATCATCAAAAGAGCCACACCTGGCTCGCGAGCCATAGGTTCCCGACCCCTGCCCTAGACTGTGTATAGAAGAAGGGGACATAGTCTTCGCGACGTCAAACATTGGTTTGTGGCGTGAACAGAAGTGATAATATTTGAACGTTGGATTAATGCAAGGTAGCCGCGCCCAAAAGCATACTCGTCTTTATGGTCTGTTTGAGTCTAAATGGACGATAGTTTACTAAATGAACATCATGGTGTATTGAAGAAGACTTGAAACTAGAGATTGAGACCATAAACTCATGTTTACAATGTTTACTGAGGTAATAAATCAAGTGAGAAGTAGTCATTTTCTCATAGACTTCTATACAACCAGAGGAGTCGCCCCCTGGTGGCTACTAGAGACGATGCTAATTTTGAGACACTATCGCACTGGCTTCCCTCCTCAGAACCAGAGCCTCCTGGTGCATACCATATATTACAAATTGTTACACCCGTTCATTAAAGACAACTGTTGCTGAAGATCAAGCTAACTTGAAAATGCTCTCGTTTTCTTTGTCCCACAGGTGTCGGCTTGGGGCGGTTATGTGTTCATCATCAACCTTATTCCCCTTCATGTATTTGTCCTGCTTCTTATGCAGCGCTTCAGTTGGAGGGTCTACATAGGTGAGATGCAGCGCACACACACACACACACCTTTTATATGGACATGAATTCAAGGACATAAACAGAAGACTTGAGGGGGACAACAATTCTGCTCATTTGACATTCAGTGTAGCACATCCAGGATAAACACCCAACTTAAAGGGCTGCAGCTACACACACACACTGTGCGTGCAGAGAAAAATACACACCGTCATGCAGGGGGCACTGACAACAGAGTAGCTTGTTATTCTTTGTCATGTATGCACTGTACATACACTTACTGATAATGAATGTCAATATACCAGCCGCCAATGTGTTTGCAATGAGTCAGGTTTACACAAACCGCCCAGGGGAGGAAAAGAGAGGTGAAGGGATACAAGTAAGAGCGATGGAGAGACGGAAATGCGGGAAGCAAAAAAAAGATTAAAGCTGTATTTCCTTCAAAGAGCTCGCCTCGTCGCACACTCTGAACTCGCCTTCACCGATCACAAATGTAGTCCTGGCCCAGGGCTCACCGCTCCCCACTGATGCTGCAACACCAAACTATTGTTTCAGATCCAAAAGGATAACCGCACACGTGCTGTACCAGATCATAATAACGTGGAAATAACGACGCATCGAGGCAGTAAAAAGTCCACAACCGGGCGAGGTGAGGTTGGCAAGAAAGCTGTGAGATGTGGAAGCAAAGGACTGCTAGAACTTCGGTACAGAGGAGGAAGTCGAGCGAGGGGGGTGAGACGGGCGACCCCGTGGATTCTTCGTCCTCAAATAGGATTATTGGCGAAATGAATAATTTAGCATCGAGACGACTTTTCCCATCTCTCCCCCTGCCTCCTTTCTGAAGACCAGCACAGCGCACTCTGCCTATAGCGACACAGTAATTGAGTTAGTTCAAAGTTGTAATGGCTCACCGCTCTCCGTGATGCATACCTCGGCCTGTGATCCGGAGTCCGGTCCGTGACCCGCTGTCACACACCGGCCCTCTCTCGCTCCATCTTCCCCCGTCTAATAAAGCACAAATACCGTAATGAAATCCAACTGGAATTTCATTATCTCACCAGCAGCATAGAAAACATGGAATAGAAACTCCTCTGATGGATACTTCTGCTCTCTAATGGGCCTCAGCTCGGCTGCTGGTTCCCGGCACCAGCTCGGGTCGTCGCATCGTTCAGCGTCAAGATCACAGGTGCCATGTGCCGCCTGCTGGGACACTTTAACAGGGTGACTCGGGCTGGCAGTAGCAGGAGAAAAAGAATTAGATTAGATCTGATGAGTGGTTATTATTTTATTTTTTTTTAAGTGTAGTTTGGATGTAACCGAACATGTAGACATCCTCAAAGCTACTAGCCATACGGCATAGGCCGGATTCCTCACAGTAACTTGAAGTAACTGCTTAAATTACACACATGACCAGTTCTGGATTATGCCAGGTTTTAGGCATCTTTAACTTTTTACCTACAAATCAAAGTGGAGTAGCCAGAAGGTGAATGACCGTCAGCTGCTTTGGGGAGCTAGGGTAACAGTTTTATAGAAAGAAAAAAAAGTACTGTGATTTTTACAACCCAATGTGTGGCTGAAGGTAGTCCTCAACTATGAAACTACACATTTGTAAAACATTGTAAAACGCTTTACAGAGATTTCAGCTGCAACTCCTTGATCAGCTGCAGCAATATCTAAGTGGCCTTCCCAAAGAAAACGCCCGTTATGTTCTCACGGAGTCACGGAGCTGAAGTGTTCATTCAGAGCAGAAGAAATGTCTAAAGTACCGGTGAAATGTAACCAAGTACATCCACTCAAGTACTGTGCTTAAAAATAATTCATATTTAATTCACTACAATTCAGAGGGACAAGATTGGACAACTATAGGTTGCTTATTTTGCAGAAAAAGATTTACCCATAAAACCAATGAAAGGTTTCTAAAACATGATGATAGTTTGAATCGGCTCCACCTCGACCAACTACAATACTCGCTGCCACTGCAAATCTATCTGATGCAGTGTCATCCTTTTCCAACCCTAACCTGCTCCAACAGCCCTAATAATGATGTCATCATCAGAAGACAGCCATGGAAGGAAATAAGTGATTGAGTCAGAAACAGAGGAACCTTGGATCTGCTGCTTTTAAATGTAAAAACCGGTCTGCTCTGTGGGGCTGAATTCTTCCTGAAGGACTGCGGGGTCTGGTTGGTGAGCAGAATATTTGAGATAAATATTTCCCACCCTCTGTTCCCTCCACACGTGTCAAGGCAATGAGATCAACATCGCTTGAAAGTCTGTGTCGTTCCAACAGAACAGCAGGCTGTTTTCAACAAGCACAAAGACAACAAAGACATCCACCTTCTGGTGTAGCGCCAATAATAATCATGTCTACTTGTGAAGAGAATTGAGGTTTGGTTCTATGCCCAGACACAAATTGGGGAGGATTTTTTTATTTATTTATTTTCCTCCACACACGATTCCCTTCAGTGAGTTTATCTAAAGCCCAGCTACGGATGAACAGCAAAGAGCGGAGTCTTGCTCTTATTTCAGAGTGACGACCACGTCCTCCATCCCGTGGCTCAACGTGGATTGATAATTGCCTTTAATGTTCTGCTTTAACACATTAGTTATTTAAAGGTAACCTGTAACAGCAATTCACCGTCAAATTTAAGAAAAAAATCAGCTTGAGGCCCAAAAGCACTGAAAGCGTCTAGAGCGCAAATTTGAAGTAGACCTGTTGTTTTACATGGTTGAATATTCAGCGCGTGTAAAACTGCTTTTGACGCCTCTGCTCTGATTGTGGAGCGTCGATGAGGACCCAGCGACCAAAGCCTTATTTTCTTTATCTTTGCAGCTGCAGCAGTTTAGAGAGCGCTAAAGGAATAGATGGGTAAGGAATAATCCCCAGAGGACCATATCTTATGAACAACTCCAAAAGAGTGATACCTCTTCCATTTAGTGGATGTGACATATTTTTCTCGTAAGCCAATCGGAGCACACCGGGCTTTCCCGGGAGGGGGTCTTAAAGAGAAAGGTGCTAAAACGGAGCATTTCAGACCAGAGTGAGTAGAGGTATATTCAGACAGACCGTAGGGTAAATAGTCATTAAAGCATGTGAACATGTTCTAGTAGGAACCCCTAAATGAGCTTGATAAGACCCCTTTAACGAAGCAGTGCAGACCTACAGACTGCTTCAAGTTGTTATGAACACCGTAAGTGCAGCGTGTAGACACACAGGTGGTCAGAGTCAATAAAAATATAGCAATGTTCTATTTATGTACGTCTCTTGCATGTAATACGACTCTGCAGCTCGTCCGAGACAACTAACCTTGTTATGTCAGTGGCTGTGCTTGTCTGGAGGCCTTTGTTACTGGAGCACTTTGTCTTCCTCCTTTGAAACAGTTTTCAGGTGTCACAGCGAGCCCGTTGTCTGGTTGTGCAAATCGTTTGAACTCTGACGTTTGAAGTCTGAAGTTGGCTCTTAGACAGTCGGTCACGATTTAGGCTCAGAATGCATTTTGCTCCGTGTGTACTGCATCAAGGACTTTGTGAGGTTGTGTGTATGGGGGGGAGGGGGTCCTAGAATCACTGACACTGCATGTGTGCATTGTTCTCTTCCTTATTTCATCTTTTATAGAATTTATCAAATTGCTGACATGTTATTAAACGAAGAAAAGCTGTGTGTGTGTGTGTGTGTGTGTGTGTGTGTGTGGCGAGACATTCAAATTCCAGTGTTAAGTTTAATTTTTACATTTTGTTTTGCTCATTGATATGCCTGAGTGAATTTGAGGCAATACATGCTCTGCAGAAACATATTACTGTTGTGCAGTGCCTTTTGGGAGTATTTAGAAGAATTAATTTCTCACAGAGAATTTTAGAAAGCAACTTTTGACGTTGCGTTGCTGTACACGAAAGCTTCACGGAAAAAACCCCACCTGACATAAAAACATAGGCTCGATGCCTCGGATGGCCGATCTTTAGGCTCGGCTCGGGACGGTCCCATAAGTAAGTGGTGGCTTCTCTTTAACTGCTTCTTTCTCCCTCCAGCCTACAGCACCTTCTACATCATCGGCCTGGTCTTGTCCATGCAGATCCCCTTCGTAGGCTTTCAGCCAATCAGGACCAGTGAACACATGGCCGCAGCAGGTCAGTAACCTGTGGTCTGGGTGGAAAGTGCCAATGATTTGTGTTTTACTGCAGGCCTATGGACTAAATCTTAATTTATGGAGCCGAGTGCAAAAGCTACATATAACCTGTACCACTCTCACACATGAAAGTATAGTATGACCAGAGTGGACAGGAGGAACATTTCCAGCATCCAAAAACCCTTTCAATGCACACACGGGCATGTCGGTGTTGTTTTAAGACGTGAACCTGTCCCTTCTAGTAGCAATGCTTTTTTTTAAATTGTCCAGTGGAGCTCGTATAGATATCCATATCAATCCATAAATGCAATGAGTTTGTGATGATGATGAGTTAATCCTGGACCGTTCATTCTCATTACATCAGTGCCCACGGCAGCTTGACAGTGCCAGTGTTGCCGTGGAGGACAATGATGGTGAAGTAGACATAAAGTCAAAGTGCAGACTCAGATATTGCCAGCAGAGAAGCCTTAAATCATGCAGACATGCACAATACCGAGACATCTATTGTTGTTAATACTCATTTCTTTATGAAACCTAATGGGTTCAAATGAGAAGCATGCTGAAAAGGGCTCCGATAGATAACTGATAACTGTATTGACTGCTTGTACCATGATTATATTTCAAGTCGTCTTTGTGCCGTGTCTCTGCAGGGGTGTTTGTGCTGCTTCAGGTCTACGCCTTCCTGCAGTACCTGAAGGACAGACTGACCAAGCAGGAGTTCCAGACCCTGTTCTTCCTGGGAGTGTCTCTGGCTGCTGGAGTGGTGTTCCTCTCCGTCATCTATCTGACGTACACAGGTCGGTTCACGTCGTCTCCCAGAAAGTGAAGCAACCCCAGTTTTTGCTTTTTCCTATTTCGCTCCGTCCAGCGGTTCTCGATACAGAGCTGGATCTGCACACCACACCGTTGCTGTGCTCACAGTAAAGCTGACTGGTCCCCCGGTTCCACGTTCAATGGAGTCTGAGAATGTGCCGCGCAAACGTAATGACTAATATGGATTTACATTTTCAGTTTGTTGCAAAGGGAAGAAAGAAACAAAGCTGTGTACACAACAGCTTTACTCTGTGTTGTACCTCATATTGTTGGTTTGATTCTTTTGCATTGACTGGTCCTACTTCAAAAACAACTGCTCGAGTCGCCTGTTTACATAGTGTTTTACATACAGGTGCAGTCCTCGTCCAAAACGTGCCTGTTCGGATGCTTGGCCCATTGGTTCCTGAGCAGCACACCTGCCGTGACATTGTTGCGTCACAAACCCAAGTTTGGCTACTCGTGGTCAGAAAACACCAGTGAAATACACTAAACACACAAATCATTTCCAGACGGGCATATTTGTCGCCGACTTTGACAAAACCAGAGCAGTCCGCTGCTGCTGCACGGAGGCTGTTCGCTCGTTTATTCAAAGTCTATTATTATTGAACGCGTTGCGTGCACCAAATTCGGACAGTGCACTGTCAGTGCTCTCGAGATATGTGAAGTACACGCACATGCACACAGACGGAGTTCTTTTAAAACCGAGTGAAGGGTTAAAAGAATGGCGTGTCAGACTAAGACTGAGGGGTTGCATATTAACAGTAACAGTTGTTCTGATTGTGCAGTTGGTTGAGAGTTAATGTTTTAAACAGACGTTGAACCATTCATAAAAAAGCTCTTTTTATAGAGATAATAGGCCTGCATTATACTGATGAGCTACAATCAATACCTAAACACCTGGGCACTGTAGTTTTTTTTTTTATCATAAGTTATCCTGCGGTTGTTGAATAAGTGTATTTCTGGGGACTATTTTCAGCGGTGGATTAATGAATATTTCAGGCAGCAGGATGATGTATGCGAGATTGAGTCGAGATAGACTACAGTGTGTGTTCATGGTAATGAAGGAGCATGTCGGCCAGTGCAACAGTGTGGCTCACTGATGTGTTTTTAATAGTATGCGGACAACAAAGGAGCCCCATGTCACAGAGGAAGAAGATGTATCATTCTTTGATACACACACACACACACACACACACACACACACACACAGTGTGCTGACAGTAAGAACATCAGCAGGCTTATCCTTTTAAGAAGCCAACATCATACATGTATTATCCGTGTGTGTTATACGACTGCTGGTGGTGATTCATCATTGCACACACCGAGCCACGCTGACAGCAGATCGGCCGCCGGAGACAGTTCATTACGGCTCATCACGTGCGTTAGAGAGTCTCCATGTGATCGATACATGCAGGAGGAATGTACACAGACCGCTGTGTGTGTGTGTGGGCCGGTTAGACGCCTGCTTGTTTAGATGGACTGTGAGTGTATTCTAACCGTATGGTTTCTGTGTGTGTGTTTCACCCTCAGGGTACATCGCTCCATGGAGTGGGCGCTTCTACTCCCTCTGGGACACTGGGTAAGTCCTCCCAGCTGATGTCTTGTAGCTCTGCACTGGACACAGAGCCTTAGAGCAGAACTGATGATAACTAGATTTGAATCGTGCACGGTAGCACGTTTGCTTATAAATCTGTTGAACTATACGAGACAGGAAGTGGCGAGGTGGGAGTGAGTTTCTTCAAAGATTTTTTCCAGCTTGTCTACTGGTTGATTTATTCCAACTTAAGTCCAACTTTTGACTTAGTCCACCCGTTTAATAAACATGCTCGGGATAATGATTTAGAAAGCTGTGACCTATTTCTACCTTTAATTGTTTTAAAGACGAATTAAATGCATACCAAGTACACCAAGAGGACTGCACTAAATATTCTCATGGTCACGGAGTCCGTCAGCCCCGTCATAACATGATGAACTAGATTCTTGTAAAATGCTCCGTTCTCCCATCCCGGAGCTTACCGAAAAGTCCGACTGCAGCATCAGCTGTAAAACCCTAAAACTCTCACTGAGTGCATGTGAGCGTATATCTGTGTGTTGGGTGCACACGCCCGAGTATTTGTTTTTAAAGGGAGTTGCTGCAGTGCAGTAAAAGTAATGAGGTGATAATCGGACCCAAGATAACGGACATCGGCCATACTACATTCCTCTCCCACTTTCAATGAGAGGGGTTCATTTTAGAGAGAGTGGAATACAACCAACATTATATTATTTATCTTAAAGAGAAGGGTTGTTTTACACTAACGATACATTCACACAGCAATACTGTCGTTATAAAGACCTTTACCGTACTCTTTCTATGGCGTCTGACTTTTGTCTGTCTTCCGCGTCATCCACAGCTATGCTAAGATCCACATACCCATCATAGCATCCGTCTCTGAGCACCAGCCCACCACCTGGGTGTCCTTCTTCTTCGACCTTCACATCCTCGTCTGCACCTTCCCAGCAGGCCTCTGGTTCTGCATTAAGAACATCAACGACGAGCGCGTATTCGGTAAGAGCCGAGTCACAATCAGACTGTGACGCAGCATTGGAGGAGTGATGTATAAGGCGGCATTAGTTGAGTGTTTGATGGAGTTATTGTGGTGGAGATGGAGACAATGAACTTTAGAGTACCATCACTATCAATAACAGTGACATTGTAACGTTGTAAATCTTACTTTAATAACATTGCTGTATATTTTATATTTGATCATGGAAGTTCATTCTTGGCCTTGCAAACCGTACAGCAGATGGAACTTATTCCAAATATGGTAACTTCCGTTCACTGGTTGCAAAAAAAATATTGCGACAGCGAAATCGCCGGCAGTCCACAACCCAATGGGTGACGTCACAATGACTACGTCCACTTCTTAAGTACAGTCTACGGCTTTAGCAACATGCCAGGCTGTCGTTTTAATGACGGCTAACAAAGGACTGGACTAACCTGCTGACTTGCTAGACGCTCCATCCCTCACTCTGGATATTAGCACGTGTTCAATAATCTTGATCCCAACATAATATCAAAGTTAATATGAACAGCTGGTAAAATAACAACGTGACAACATACATTGATTGCTGTGGTTATGAAATAAGTGTGTGTTAAACATCAGGCAGCGGAGAGAGTCCAGTTCTCAGGCTTCGTCACACTAGTCCCCTGGTTAAGGCTGTCCCTTATAACGGATATGTGCTTTATAACAGCACTTCTTATATCATTTATTTTAGCATATTTTAAAAAAAAAAGTTAAAAGGCCGCATTTGTGTATATTGTTTGAGCTGTTGTCTCTTATCAAGTTTATTTTTATTTTATGAAAATGTTCCACTTTTAGTATCTATATTGCCCTCAAAGAGTCGTTCAGTTGAGTTGTGACAAAAAGTAGAAGTTGTTGGAAAATCACAATGATTTCCTGAAACAGTTTAAATGGAGCGTATGAGCATGGAATAACGAGCAGCAGCTATTTGAGCAGCAACTCCAACCCATCTGGGTCAGAGTTCTGATTATGTGTACTCTTCTCTCTGCCGGTACATTTTCTGCTTTGAGCCTGCTTCCACATGCTACTGAGATCGACCCGAAGCGGCGGCATACACGGGGAAAAGGCATGCATGAATTTTAGGTTGCTGCCAGACAGCCGAGCAGGGAGGCAGTGTACCCGTAATACGACTCGACAGCATTAAATGAAAGTAAATTGAATAAGTCAAGTTGTATTTAAAATGAGGTCAAACTCTCCAAGAGCTTGGTTCGTAACATCCTGGTCTCTCTCTCTCTCTGCTTTTTCCTCGCACCAGTGGCCCTGTATGCCATCAGCGCCGTTTACTTTGCCGGCGTGATGGTGCGCCTGATGCTGACTCTGACCCCGGTGGTGTGCATGCTGTCGGCGGTGGCCTTCTCCAGCGTCTTCGAGCACTACCTGGGAGACGACATGAAGAGGCAGAGCCCGCCCGTCGAGGACAGCAGCGACGAGGACGACAGGAAGAACGCCGGCAACCTCTACGACAAGGTCGGCCTCCACCGGAACGCGTGCCATGTCCTGTTGTTTGAATGCGTTGCCGTACTGTAGATTGATGTTCGTGTTACAGAGGAAGACATGCTGCTGAAAGATGTTGTTGTTGTTTTCCTATGTTTTGCTTTGGTTGTTCGACTACCTGATGCTTTTTGGTATCTCAGGATATCTATTGACCGGTCACTAGCAGAACCGTATACGGTGTCTATGTCGCTCCTCCTCAGTCCTAATGTGGTCACTTCCGCTCACTAGTTGCAAAAAAAAAAACAAGATGGCGACGGCCACACTGTCAAACTCGAAGCTTCTAAACGGCAGTTCACAAGCCAATGGGTGACGTCAAGATGACTACGCCCACTTCTTATATACAGTCATTGGTTTTACCTGGACGCCATATAACAGCTACAGCAGTCTGACAATTATTACCATCTGCTGTGTCCTCGGCTCATTTCCACAGAGCCCCCCGTCTTAAGTGTTTAAGTAACCTTTACACATGGTGTCCCGTGGGCGTGTGCTTTGCTCCGCAGGCCGGTAAGGTGCGCAAACACGTGTCGGAGCAGGAGAAGGCCGAGGAGGGCCTGGGCCCCAACATCAAGTCCATAGTCACCATGCTGATGCTGATGCTGCTCATGATGTTTGCCGTCCACTGCACCTGGGTCACCAGCAACGCCTACTCCAGCCCCAGTGTGGTCCTGGCGTCATACAACAACGACGGGTGAGAATAATACTGTAGATATTTAGGTTTGGAGATATTAAATCATTTCTGCCTTCACTCTATTTCCGTGGTGTCTTTGTTTACTCTCACAGCAATGAAGAAGTGACATTGTAAAATTCAACAGTCTCATCTTTCCAGAAGCTGTGTTCCCAGTAACCCTCGCGCCGTGTTCTCATCACTATTCATACTATCTACTGAAGACACCGTCTCTTGCAGTACCGCACAGATGGTTCTGCATCTTTCTCCCTGTTGCTTTAAACTATTTTGTTCACGCTGTAGCCGTCTGTCTTGATCTTTTGCAAACCTTCCCGTCACAGCTGATCCACACAGACACTACTCTCAACAGACATCACAGGAAACACTGTAGCATCATGTAGTGAATATAATGATCTGTCTGCATATTGCTGGGGTGGTGGCAGAAATCTCAGAGATGGATATCATCAGACAATTTCACACAAAACAAACTCCCTACTTGGATAGGTACTATTAGAGGTCAGGTGAATGCATTTTTTGTTATTTTGGTGAACTGACCCTCTAAGGCACAGTGATACCGGTTTCACTTCAGTAAAATCATATCGCCAATGTACCAACACACTTCATTCTGATCTATCTACCCTCCTCTACCTACCCGTCCATAACTCCACCAGCTCCCGTAACATCCTGGACGACTTCAGGGAGGCCTACTACTGGCTGAGGCAGAACACGGACGAGCATGTCAGAGTGATGTCCTGGTGGGACTACGGCTACCAGATAGCGGGCATGGCGAACAGAACCACGCTGGTGGACAACAACACGTGGAACAACAGTCACATAGCGCTGGTGAGAGCCGCTGTGCCTTTTTTAATGCTACAAGCTTACATTTGATCTCTTTCATGATGACCTTTGATTAAAGGGGCACACAGGAGGATCAGTTTCAACCTGTGAGAACATGATTTGTTTTCATGTCAAAATGAGACGGTGAACAAAACAAAACGGTAAGTGTGTGTGCCAGACAGCTAAACATTGAGCTGAAACTCAAAGCTGTGTTAAGCCGAGAGGAAGTGCAGAATCAGCTGAGTAGGCGCGTCGCTAAGACCGACGCCTTCCACATGGTCACATCGTTATTTCACATTGTTGACCTGAAACATGTCATTCAGTCGGACCAGTATTATTGAATGAATGCGAAACTCGCAGGACACATTTGATGACGATGTTGAGCCACGTGTGTTAAACAGTTTTTAACTGCTCAATAAGGGGGTCGATTCTATTTCCAACCATGTGCTTGTGCCCGGGGCAAATTTGGTCATGAATCAACAACGGTTCATGCAAACTTCCTCAAACTTGTTTGATCTACTTTTATCACGCTGTTGAAAACGGTAAACAAATGAAACAAGTGTGTGATTGATCAAGATATAACTTGGCAAAGATCCACATGCAAATCCATGACAGGCTTTCTTACCGCTGTTGACTTTGTCTCGCTCCATGATTACATAGTTTGACAGCTCCTGGTTGAGTGTTGTTTCTATTTTTACAAGCACTTGGTGGAACTCAAGAGTGTTGATTGATTGTATGCCTTTAGTGCATTGCACCACCAAGTGACCACCAAGTGGACATAACGCTGCATCACTGCAGTGGGATGTCCAGTGATTTAATGCTGCTTACTGCTCTCAGAGAAGCAGACGTACTGAGATATCCTGACTCTTAGTCACTGATGTGGGTGAAGCTCTGAGACCTTCACTACACTGATCTCGTGTAAAATCAACGGAGTGGCCCTTTCAATATTCACCTAGTTTTATACGTGACCTCGTAAAACCCTTGTGGTACTTGGTGTCCCTCTCAGGTGGGCAAAGCCATGTCATCCAACGAGACCGCCGCCTACGAGATCATGAGGTCGCTGGATGTCGACTACGTCCTCATCATCTTCGGCGGGGTGATCGGCTACTCGGGCGACGACATCAACAAGTTCCTGTGGATGGTGCGCATCGCTGAGGGGGAGCATCCCAGGGACATCAGGGTGAGAGAGGCGTCTCACACACACACACACAGACTGTAACTGTGTTTTTAGTGGGTAACGTAAGAGAAGGAGAGCGCTCTGCAGCCGTTAAATATTTATCGCAGAGACGGTGGATGCCTGCTAAGTGGAATTCATATGAATGTTTGATCCTCTCTCTCCCCTCTGAGGGAGGGAAGTGCTGAGGGAAATCAAGGATCTGTGGGCCGAGTTGTTTGGGTGCGAAATCGAATAAAGATCACAGATCAAAGTGTGTGTGTGTGAGGTCACTTATTTTTCTCTCTCTCTGTTGCCTCTCAACTCCAGGAGAGCGACTACTTTACACCACAGGGAGAGTTCAGAGTGGACAAAGCTGGCTCCCCGACGCTACTCAACTGCCTTATGTACAAAATGTCTTACTACCGCTTTGGAGAAATGCAGGTATGTCGCCGTCGCTAACGCGTATCTATCTGCACTGCAGCGTATACTTCTAGAAGTGACGCAATAATAGATCTCAAAAGACAAAATCAACTTCATCTGGTCTTCGTCTCTGTTCAGCTGGACTTCCGGACTCCGCCGGGCTTCGACCGGACGCGCAACGCCGAGATCGGCAACAAGGACATAAAGCTGAAGCACCTGGAGGAAGCCTTCACCTCGGAGCACTGGCTGGT
Organism: Anarhichas minor; assembly: GCF_050575085.1. Taxonomy (NCBI): domain Eukaryota; kingdom Metazoa; phylum Chordata; class Actinopteri; order Perciformes; family Anarhichadidae; genus Anarhichas; species Anarhichas minor. The sequence goes on along the minus strand of NW_027466468.1, from coordinate 3,421,225 downwards.
CAGGATCTATAAGGTGAAAAAGCAGGAGAACAGGGACCGCGTGGAGCACAAGCTGCGGGGCGCCGACACCACCAAGCAGAAGTACACCTCCAAAAAGGTAACCGCCGGACCCAGTCCAGACTAACATAGAACACACTGAATCACATTTAACCTGAGGCCAGAACAACCGTGTGCACTCAGTTATTCAGATAGGATTAGATGCTGAGCTCTGAACTGAGGCAAAATCCATTTTCATTTTCACCGCGCACCAAAGGGTTTATTTGTTTACCTCGTGATCTGGGTATGGAAGCCTCGCACCTTTTGTGTAACTTGATTGTAGACGAGAAACTACCGAGGTGAAGCTCGGATGCATCTTCAGACATGTTTTTCTAAACGGCTTTTATTTTCTGTATTGTTTCTGGGTTGTTTGTCTTCATGGACTTGTGCTGCGGTGGAAAAGTCCTTTCTGCATAGAAGCTTCCACTTCTGCATAGAAGTGGAATGACCGGAGTGGCTGCCATGATGGCTTTTATCCAAAGCGACTTACAATTCAGGTTCTATCACATTTCTACACCGTTCTAAGTGTCTTGCTCAAGGACACATCGACCAGAGCCAGGGATCGAACCGCTGACCCTCTGATTGAAAGACGGCCCTGCTACCCACTTAGCCACAGTCGCCCATAAAGTAATGATGATGCTGGGTTTCTTTAATTTTATTATACTATATTGATCCCGAGTGCTCCATCAGGGGAAATTTGTCTCTGCATAGAGATCCCATCCCCACATATAGGGAGCAGTGGGCTGCTCCCATAGACTATAGGGGGCTGCTCCCTATAGTCTATGGGAGCAGACAGGCAGCCCAGGGAGCTGTTAGGGGTTCAGTGTCTTGTCAGGGACACTTTGACATGTGACACATCCCAGTCAAGGATCGAACCGTTGACCTTGTGGTTACCAGACAACCCTCTTAACCCAGTGAGCCACGGTCACTGCGACCACAGCATTCCTTAAATGCTAAGGAAAGGTGCTTCGATGCTTCCTTTCTTAGCTCCTTTAGCAAGGGAAACACAGGAGCGTCCTTTACCAAAGGGAAGGACATAATTCCACCCCACAATTCCTTTGGGCAGAAACATTTAAAAGTTTCACATATGAATGATGTTTTATTAATACGATTAATGTAGGTTCATGGTTAAATATTTCATTGTGTATATATTGTCTTGCCAGCACATCTAAGGTATGTATGGCTGTCGGTAGAAAACGGTTCCATTGTTTGTCGTAAAGCGCTTTGTGCAGGCAAACGATGTGAATCAGCTTGCATGTACGGTGGCTCTGAGTGGTCAAACAACTCTCGAAAGGCTTTTGACGCAAGCAGAAAAATGCAGTAAATCCAACCTTTTTCTGAGAACTTAAATTACAAATGAAAGTTCAGGAGTTTATTTTTAAACAATAAATTTTGATACGAAAAATAAGTTTTACTTGAAAAACCTGAAAGGTGAATCTAGTTGAGCAGGAAATGTATTTTCCCTCTGAGAGTGAAGAGGGTGAGAGCGAGCCTTGATCTCTCCTTTCCTTTGCTCCTTGTCTCCTTGTCTCCTCTGCAGACCGCCAAGAGGAAGCGGGGCTACATCAAGAACAAGCTCTCCCTGAGGAAGGGCCGCAAACTGACCAAGAAGTCTTTATAGAACGTCCGCCACCGACCGAGGGGCACACACTGTGGGACGGGAGAGGAGAGAGAAAATCTTAAAACAAAAAAAAACAACTTTCAACAAACCAAACCAAGCAGCAACAGTAAAGCCACCGAATCAACACTCACCCAGAGGTCCAGGCTGGAAATGTTACCACCGCCTAAGAGAATGTGTCCAACCCCCCAGCTGACCTTTGACCTGATAAGCGGGATCAAGGTGAGGCGTTGGCTCGTCCCAGATCCACCCCCACTCTGGAACTGTGACCTTTGACCCGCTTTTCTTTTTTGTACTTGAATGTGCTCTGAGACGGAGAGAGACATCAGCTGTCCTTAATGCAGGGACTGCTCTATGCACCCTGTAGGGGAGCCTACAGAGACCCAGACCACGGTCCTACACGAGTCCCCGAGTCAGCGCTGAACCCCCCCTCCCCCCCACCTCCTCAGACTGAAGCCAAGAGACTTTAGGATGACTGGAATGGACTTTATTTGATTCTTCATAGATATTCAGTGTACCAACCTGCTTCTTCTTTTATTTGTTCTCATGTGTTCCATTTACTTTAACCTCTCCTTCATTAACCGGAGCATGCATGTACACACACGTGCCAACAAGGAGGAGCCATCACTCGTCATACAACCTTCCTCTGCTGCGCTGAAGGTTCACATTAGTTTAGAACAAGACTGCACACCACTCTTAAGAGGACAAGTCCCCTTTACTGCAACTTGGTCCATTATTTTTTTTTTTTTTCTTTCAGAAAGAATCATTTTATTTTGCGAGTTAACTGCTGAGACCCTCCGAATGTCAGAAACCCAAGAAACACGGGTATTCATCCCAGAGACTTGCTTCCTGGTTCGACTTTAATTCACTCTACTTGCCGTAGTTGTGCGCGCTCAGTTTTCCCTCTACACTGTCTTTATAATTAAAGGGTTACTGCAGCAGCTCATAGTCGGGGGACTCACAAGAGACCGATTTAAAAACAAACTTGTCCATAAATTGAGCGACTTGTAGTTTTAGCTCCAGAAACACTGGATCCTACAATTCCCATAATGCACAGGATGGCTTACTTCCTGAGATCCTTCATGCCTCATAATCGCTCACTTCTGTAACACCTCCTCACTATCGGTGTGTAACATGGCAGAGTAAAGACGCCATGCAGCTGTTTGATGGAGCGCTCGTGTTCCTCTCACACTTAGTTGTCGTGACGTCGCCGTGCTCCCACATCTCAGCGATGACTGAGACGAGTTGAATATGATCTGAACTAGAAAGAGTCGAGTTGTACCAAACCAGAATAATCGTTTAATTAGTGCGTGTTATTCTTATCCGTATTATTCGTACAATGTGGAACCGCACTGAAGCTCAGGACCGAGTCAGACCTACGAGAGAGTCACAGTTCAGTTGGTACGACCCAATAACATATCTTTATTAATAATGATGCTTTTAGGGAAGAATACCGTCCACCAGGGAGTGCATTTCTGAGCTTCAGGTTGAGACATGAAGCGGTTTGAATGATCACTCTGGCTGCAGGTTTACTGAGCTGCACTGGAGTAAGATCGAGCGCCACTGTGACGGGAGTGTAGCTGCACATCACCCGGGAGTCACTACTACTTGAGGGTGCTTTCTTTTTGTTGATCGTAACATAACCTAACTGGGGGTTTCTGCCACATCTGCCTGTGTAATCATTAGAAAACATTTGAAGTGCAACACTCATTTTGCTCCAATTTAAAACACGTTTTTGTGGCCGGCAGTATTTAACCCACACTCTTCTAGTTTAACAACGTGAATGGAAAGCAGCGGCGCCAGTTCCTCCGTCAGTCTGGTGTCTTTGAGTCCAAAGTGAGGCCCGGTTTCTTTTTATTCTCTTCCACTGCGCTAAGCAGATACCAGACTGTTTCTGCCCTCACTGCTTATTCTGTTTTTCATACAACATAAGTGATCTGTTATGATTAGTAATTTGCCCCCTCTGTGAAACAAACGCTTCCTATTATCCTCTAAATCCTCTTTATTCTCGTTTCTTGAAGATATATCAAGAAACGACTGATTCTGTTAGGTTTTGTCTGAGGAGCGCAGGTGGAGAGGATAGCATTGGCCTTAACAGAAAAAAAGAAACGTATGATTTCCAGAGCTCAGAGGCAGTGAGTGTATTTATTACATGGACGATGGAGGCTGCGTCCTATCAGGAAAATGCAAGGATCCGGTCCGGGTTTTGATTTTCTAAGTCGAGGTTTCTTCCATCAATTGTAATGATCTGGATGCAGGTGTGAGAATGAAACATGCCTTTTTTTGAATAAAGAGGTTGAAATAACACCCGTTGTTTTTTGTTCTTTTAGCTCATATGCACAATGTGTTATTATGTATCTACTTACCGTATATATTTAAAATGCACCTTTCCCGACACAGGACATACTGTACACACCTACAGTCAGTGAACGCACCTCAGTAGAGTTTAACTGTTACACACACACACACACACACACAATGATTCAGGATGTTCAGTTTATTTAATGTTCTTACAGCTTCAAATGTTACAGCCGCGACCATTCTCTAAAAAATGCACACAATAAAAACAAATTCACATTAAAAAGAATACATGGTTTCTACAAACTTACTGCTCCGTTGTCGAAGCTAGAATATACATTCAAGACAGACTGAATTCTACAATGAGCACGTCCACGCTACTCGCAAAAAACACACGTACGGTTGAGACGACACCACAGAGATACGGACAGACGGGGGCTGAGGACCTTAACGCATGTGTGAGGAGCATCAGTAAAATGTTCTGAGGTGGAGAGTCTGCCATTGCTTTGTTCGCTAAAGTGGAAGGCACCAAGAGCACAGGAAAAACAGTCATCAAAAGTGCGTCAATGTTTGGATTCAACCTCAAGAATATTACTTTCTTTTTGTCATAAAAGATAAGAAAGTGTCAAATTTTTTATTTTATTTTTTCCTTTCCAACAAAGGAGATTATTGCAAATAACTACAGTCGCCCAGATGATCGACGACTGGTCAAATTTGGCAGAAAACTCGAACCAAACGATCTCCCAGTGTTTGCACCTGGAGTTGCTTGATTTCCATTTATCAGAATAAATTGCATAGTTTGCGTAGAACTGCCAACCGAATGTTTTGAGCACCTTCAAACGGCAAAAGCAGCCTTGCTCTCATTTTATTGTTTTAACTCCATTTCACTGACTGCTGCAGATGTTCTCTCGCCAGATGTTTGATGAAAAAGGACGTACCACACACAGGACCACACTGGTGCTTTTTCCCCTTCTTTAAGCCCATTGACTACAAATTGCCTAAATTTCAAACAGGTTTCAGTGTTGAAAATCAACTTAAAGTGAACTTTACCATTATAGCTCAATATTTCTAAAATAAAAATGTCTCAAAGGGCTTTCACAAACTCACAATGTATAGAGACTTGAAACTTGTTTGAGGTAGGTAAACAGTCAACGTCAGAGTGAACATTACATAACCTTTTATTTTTGGCAAAGGTGAGTTGGCGTTGTCCCGAGCTGTTCCTGTTCGACGCTGTCTGAGCCTCTCAATGTACCAAGTGGAGTTAAATCAAATCTAAATCTGGTAATCAAGATGTTCAATCTGATGGATGAAGCCAATTGAATCTCTGCAAGTGGATTTTTTTTTGGTACTAAAATGAATAGAGCTGTTGTCAGCAATGGACTATTTGTAGTCAGTGGGCTTAGACGTGCACAAATACTGGCACTGTCCTTTAAAACAACTACAGAATGGACAGGCTGCATTGATGAACTCAAGACAGTATCTGTTTAGAATACAATGTCTGTTAATGTCCCCCCCGTTCCTATTGGCCAATATTATGAAACATTTTGAGCATTAATATTCAAACGTCACTTTGACTCCTCTTGTCACAGGGCTGAGTGACAGTGGAACAACATCTAGTCGTCCTCGTCATCCTCGTCGTCTCCAAATGACAGAAGGCTGTTATTTTTCACTGTCTTTCCAGACTTCACCTCCTTCTTCTCCTTCTCCTCCTTATCCTCCTTCTTCTCCTTCTTCTCCTCTACCACATCCTCCTCCTGCTCCTCCTCCTCCTCCTGCTGCTCTACCTTCTTCTTCTTCTCTCCCCCATCGCTCTTCTTCTTCTTTTTGCTGGAGCTGGCAGTGATGCCCTGGAACTTGTCGGAGGAGGAGCGCTTGGCGGGTTTCTTGAACAGGATTTTACCGTCGGCAGGAGGTTCGTCATCTGCGGGACAGGATGGATGTGTGCGATTCATTGTTTTGTTTTTTTATTCCAATGTGTGTGCAAAGACAGTGGTTTTTCATTTTAGGAGCTTGCAGTATAACACCGAGCCCATCGGCAGTGATTAAAGCATTCAACTGACCCTCCGCATGTCTAGTACAACAAACGGGGCCCACTTTACATTAGGATAAATGGTTGATGGTCGGTCTGTCTCACCTTTCTCTGCAGGACGCGTGTCGCCCTTGATCTTCTTCAGGTCCTCTGCGCTCAAGTCTCCTCCTTTTAGAACCACAACTTGAGGCAACTCGTCCTCTCGATCACTCCCGCTGTCGTCATCTAGTGTCGGCATCACCTGGCGCTGAAGGGGGGGGGGGGTGTAAAAGAGAGACAAAGGGTTTCCTTTAGTGGGACACCCAGCCTATGAGCGCACTAGCCCCGTTTAATAGAGGTTCACTCACCGCGCTCGGTTATCCACGTTAAGAGTAGATGAGAGAAGATGAAGCGGTTTGAATGAACGGCTCGTGGGTCCAATGCGCGTGGTTGTGTCTTGTCTCAATGCTAGTGAATTATTTAATCAGCAGACTGCCACTAAAACCCACTACAATATAACACAAAGCTGGTAGAAGAGACAGCAACCGCTACGACTCCACTCAAATGAGCTAACTTTAACGTTAACGAAATATGTGCTGCTAGCTTAACGTTGACAGAGCTAGCCAACCCGCCACATACCTTAGTGTCAACATTCGGTCCTTCTTTGTAGCCGACGTCATTTTTAAACTTCTTCAGAAAGGACGGTTCCGCTGGCTTCACCCACGACACGCCGCTGGCCTTGTTTTTGTTCATCGCAAAAGGAGAAATACAGCACAGACACCCAAACCAAATACAGGCCCTAAATATATTGTTCGATAAGCACAGGGTCGCACCAAAACACAGGATACGTCATTAAGATGTGCCGCTGCGAGTCACGTGACTTCAGAAGCTACTGCGATTGGTTCATGTTGTGGAAGTAAAGTAAATCGGCGGCAATGTGATCGGAAGTTGTCTTCAAGATAAAATCGTACATTTCGTCGTGTGACAATTATCGGGAACACCAGAAGGACATTGTTGTTGTGATTAAGTTAGATGACTTATTAAGGTTAAATGTATTTTGACAAGGTCTTAAGTATTTTTGGGAGTACATATTTGCTTACTATTATTACTGTGTGGCATCTTCAGGCACCTTCAGGAAACGTTACTGTCATTATGAATACAGCTGCACCGAAGGCGACACTTTCGGAAGACACCGCACAAAAAGACAAAAAATAATAATTAAATGCCTGTAATATGTGGTTCTCTTATCCTTTACATGTGTGAGGTCTAGGCTGTGTAGCCATCGGTTTCAAGTCGGATTTTGTTTTGAAAATCTCTACCACGGTCTGTCATACGTGTGTTTACGTCTTGACACTGCTATCAGCGGTGAAACTACTATAGACTCCTTTTCCGGTGATGTGTGTCATTCAAACATGAGTTCGGGGTCTGTTTATGCGTTATTAGCGGGCTTTTTGGGTGCCGCTGCCTCGTTATCTGCCAAGCTGTCACTCGGTGCAGACTACTTGAGAGACATGTGTGAGTCGGGGCTCAGCGGCTGGACTCAAACACACGGTGGAACTTCAGCCTGTGACTGGGTGAGACGAACTTTACGTACTGGCAGTTCAGTGGACGTACACAACAGTCTAACCAAACACCCGTTTTGTTACTCCTGGAACACAGAACAAACTCATTTGGGCTCACTTTTACTTTTAGTACATACTGTTGCATGGTGTATATATCATTTTTCACATTATACTTCCTCATAGCAAGTCTATGAGAAAATGACTACTTCTCTCTCGATTTATTACCTCAGTAAACATTGTAAACATGAGTTTATGGTCTCAATCTCTAGTTTCAAGTCTTCTTCAATACAGCATGATGTTCATTTAGTGAATTATGGTCCATTTAGAGTAAATGGACCATAAAGCAGAGTATGCTTTAGGGCGGGCTTACTATGATTGACAGGTCCCTGCCACTACTATGACATACTATGTATTGGGACATACTAAATCCTTTTGTGGCATACTAAACAGTATGATAGTATGGGTATTGGAATGCACAGTTAGTATGTCCCATTACATAGTATGTCAAATGCAGTATACCGAAAGGATTTTCTACTACATTCCGTCACACTAAGCATGCTTTTCTGGCTATTCTGATCCACAATCCTTTGCGCAGCAGATATAAGAGCAAGAGGGTCAAAGTTCAGGATCCCACGGTATGACGGAGTTGTACGTCCGAAATACATGCATGCTGCATGCAACAGTATACGCACTTTGTAGAGGCAGCTGCAGTATTATTTTGTGTTATTCCTCCACCGAGGAGACGGAACATACCGCCTTTATACTCGGGTTGTGACATAAGCTAATGCCAAAACATGATATACAAACAGAACATGCAGACATTTGTCAGCCGCGGTTGCGTGGCTGACTGCTGCTTTCTGAACTGTTGCAGCTCCACATCCCCCTGCGGCTGCTGTGCGGAGGCCTGCTGTTCACCTGCAACGCCGTCATGTGGACCTTCTTCTCCAAGGCCCTCCGACACTGCTCCTCCTCGGCCAGGGTTACGGTCACCACCACCGCATCCAACTTCGTCTCCTCAGTAAGCATCTCCACCTCCTGTGGAGGCTCTTGTAGGCCGCTCACTTTATCAATTCACTTTCTAACAGTACTGAAAGGAAATGTACACGGCAGCATGAGGCATTAAAGGTCTATCTTCTGTTCGTGTGTCCAGGCCGTCCTGGGGAGGCTGATTTTTGGAGAGAGCCACGCAGCTCTGTGGTGGGCGGGAATCTCTCTCACGCTGTGCGGACTGCTGGTGCTTCACGGATCTGCGCCCCGGACACTTTCGCCGGAGGAGGGCAAAAAAGACAAGTAGCACAGCTCACTCAGAGGCAGACGGTAGACCACGTCGCACAGAGCCGATGGTGCATTCTGCTGCAGAAAACACACAATTCTAGCTGATTCTAGACTTTTCCTCTCTTACATCCCACCTCAGACCTGCACTGCAGCACCTGGCTGACCACATAACGAACGAGACTCCCTGCTTATTAATCTTGGGGGGGGGGGTCCCCATCAAGGATAAATAACACACACACAGGACCATTGTTGCACCACATTAAAGGACGCCTGTCGCTCTGTATCCGTGTGCAGCTTTGGGACTCGGATCGCAGTCTCTCACACGGAACTCTGAAGTCGGAAGACGCCGTCGAGCATGTCGTGGAAAAGCCGTTATCGCTGCTGTGTTTGTGCTGCTAAATGTCTGAAAGTGGATTCGCTGTGTAAGATTGAACAGTCTGTCCAATGTTTGTCCTTTCATGGTCACTACATCTGATAACCTGTTCATTAGAGGTGATTTTAACATTCATGTTGGATGTCCCTCTAACCCACTTGCTCTGGCTTTTTCAACATTCTTCATTCCTGCATGTTGTGGATTTAGAGACTTTCCTCTCACCTCGACTATTGCGAGTCTCCCTCTGTAGGAATCGGTCCCCCTCGTCTCCCCCGCAGGTACCAGGAAGCCGGACCGTCTCCCCCCATGTATCGGCCTTCTTTACCAGTGAAGTACAGATTCATTTCACATATTCTTTCATGGAGTGGCACACGGTTATATAAAAAATGAAATAAATAAAACAACTTTTACAATGTTTCTTTTATCATTTAGATGGCCTGAACAGTGCCGACAGACCTAAAAAAGGTGTCTGTGAACCTTCCACCTAAAACTACTTCGTATTGAACCAGAGAGCATCTCCAGAGAGCTTGTGTTATGCTCTTGTACACCTATGGGTTGAGTCAATATATTGATCAGTTTCATCGCTTTTGGCGGTATTTTCCTAAATATTTTTATCAGAATTATGAAAAAACATGTTGAGACATATTTTGTTCAACCTCAGTTAGGGTTATGCCTTAAAAATACTGAAGCTCATTTGAGAATTCAATTCAATACAGTTTTGAGTCAAAATCCTTGTACGTGTTCACACATACTACCATTAAAGCTGATTCTGATTCAGTACCATCAGCTACCAATCTAAAGTTTATAGTTGGCTTTTTTAAAATATAACCAGCCGTAGATTTCGATGGTAAGGCAGCAGTAGTAGAGGCCACATGCTGCCCCCTATTAGTTTGGAGCATGTGGTTTTATGTTACACATTTCCCCTTCAAGCAGTGACATGGTTATTAAAATGGTGGCAATAATACAAAAACAGGAAATTGCTGCAACTCAAAATGTCTAGAGATACAAGTCCTCGTAACAATGGGACAATATTCCAAACTCCACAGTGCGAATATTTAGGATTAAGAGCTGGTTAAATGTGTAAAGTTCCCCCCAAACAATACTAGAGCATTGAAACTCCACATAGTGTACAGTGTGAAATATAGAGTTATTACACCATAATCATATCTGCTTCTGTTAAGGTGTGAGCAGGAATTGTTAAATAACATGCATTACTAGAGGGCGCCAATTTGATCCAAAGTCAAGACACGAATGATGAAATGTTCACATTGGCGCCATCTAGAGGTGAAGTGTGACTGCAGCAGTACTGAAACCATTCCTCTTCTTCTGTCAGACTATTGAATAAAACAAACAGTCAAGTTTTAATTTGATACATTTTATTGTAAATATTTTTTCATGTAAGTTTGTAAAAAAAAAAATAGTCACTCATTTCAATGCCGTTCCTTTTATTATTAACAGCATCAATTTTTTTAACTGTTCATAATGTACAGATGTATGAAATATTTATATAGAATTTTGAATAAAAAAATGAAACCCACAATTTATTAAAATATGGAAAACGTGATTAAAAAAAACATCAGCACCCTTTTTAAAGCCCTTATGTAGAAGTTTACTCAATTATACAACAACCTTTATTCCAGATGTACAACAGAGGGATAGAGATGAAAACGGCATCTCCAGACACAACTGGACGGATTAGTCCACAAAGTTAACAATACGTCACACAAAGTGTTATCTCCCCACGCTGCTATGTTTCCTTGTCAGGACAGAGAAGGCAGAAACGTGAACTTAGAAAGGCGTCAGACGACAAAGTGGTTAAAGCAAACTGCTCCAGTGACACATTAGTGCTAGCTTTAGTGCTGTTCACCAGAGACGACTCAACGAGGCCCTTTGACATCCATCGTCTCCTCACCTCAAGTCACAAACACTTTGCAGAAGTGAAGGAGCTGGAAGGAATGAAGGAATTCCTTCTTCTGTGTGCAATGGCAGAACATTTATAAAAGGACCACGATGCTGGTTTGGTAAAAGTTTTCACAAAATCTGCATTAGCTGCCCGCATGTGGCTGCATGAACACTGGAAGAGGAAGAAGACGTTGTATATGTGATATTTTCACGTACATTAATTCTTTGAGATAAAAAAATATATATACACATTAAAATTCCAGGTGGATTCTGGCTATTTAGAAAGCCCTGATGAAGTCTCAAGTCCACACATTCCAGAATGTCTTGCTGAACAGGTGCTGCCAGACAGAGAAGATGTCTTCCTGAGTGCGGCCAGCACTAGTTGAGTGGTATCTCTATGACGTCCTCCTCGATGATCTTCCCCTGCGGGACGGGGTCGTGCTCCGGCGGGCTCCTGTAGCAGCTCAGCCCCGCGAAAGGGCTGCACCACGACAGAGAGAAGGGGCCGCCGAACGCCGTCTCCATGGCCTCCCAACACGGCACCTTCACCCACCTCCCCGTCTCTCCCTTCAGGCGCTCGATTCCCTGGTGAAGACACAACAGTGAGGGTCTGAGGGTGAACGGAGGAAAGCCCCCCCCCAAAAAAAAGAGGACTGGTTGTCTTTTTCTACATGCACTATCAAACACAACGATGACACGAGGTTGATGACTGAAACATCAACACCACACTATGATTTTAGCTGACTGGTCCTGTTTCTCAGACACAAATCAGGCTCAAGATGATTTGTAGGCTTAGAAAAAAAAGCCTTTAGATTTAAATTAAAAGGAAAGTTTTTTCCTAGTCTATCTTAATACAATACTCATTTGTTGTATGTATGTTGAAGGAGTTATCGGTCACTGTAATCAGTCCTCCTGTCCTTATTGGCCATAAATAAATCCCTTCCTAGTGTGACACAAACTACAGCTGAGGCTGATGAGTATGATGGACCGAGCTGGAAGGTGAAGTTGTTGTGACTCATCGTAAAGGAAACATGAACGTGAGAAACAAACTTCATGGCAATTCATTCATGGTGGCGCTAAAGGAAAAGTCTAGCGATCACCAAAGTTATTAAGGAACATTAATGTGTGTGTAAAATGTTGACGAGACGTCACGATATGTTGAAACTTTGACTTATTGGTTATGGTTTGTTATGTCAGTTTGTATTTGCAATTTGAACAACTTTTAAAACTTGGGGAGAAATGACATAACAGACCGATCTTCTGTTCAAATGCAAAAATCCAGGGTGTTCCTATAAATGCGTAGTTACTAAGGTCGGGAATCGAGAACTGGATCCAGTTGAGAACCGGTTCCAAATTGTACAATCCATCAGAATTGTATGTGTCCGGGGTTTTTCAATTGTTTTGATCAATGCCGGCATGTCAGAGCCTAAAATGTCAGTTTTAGGATAACCATATGACAATATGCAACTTGTGTTACAGTGGAATGTGGACGCATCAGAAAGCTAAAAGCGCCTTAGCTAACTACATTACCCTGCTAACACATAGCTAACATTAGCTAGCTAACAGCTAACCCATCACAGTCCCATCCCATATTCATCTTAGTTATCAACGGCACCCCTGGTAGACAGACGGTGCTAAATTAATCCTTTGACATTCTCAAATATAACAGCTCCAGGTAGCTACAGGCACTTCGTTAGCGGTTCACCCCTCGGTTGCGTATTTTAACTTGTTCAAATGTTGTACGGCAGACATTCCACATTGTGTTCGGACTCAGATCATTTAACAGCTGAGCAGGTGCCTATAACCTGTGTACGCCATCTTCCTCACAGACAATTGATTAGGAGTCAGTGAGGGGATCGATAGCTTAGCATAGCTTGTCATTCAATGATGCAGGTAGTGTGAATGAACAACAAATGTCCTCATTTGTTCAATCTTGATTTTTCTTTAAAGTAACCGTATTTTGTTAGTTGATTTGTCTAACGCAGCTGTCTACAGACTAATATTAGCCTCAGCTAAACTTTGTACAGTGCAAGGACTGTGTGGATGTTGTCCTCCATCTTTTACAGTGTAGTCGTGTGAAAGGATCTCTTCGTGGCCAGTATAGACAGGAGTGGTTACTCTTTCAATGCACATAAAACACAATAGGAAAAGTCTATCCTTTAAGAGCTTTTGTATCAGTTCCGATTCATTTGTTTTCTAAGAAACATGCTCAAAATGAATAAAACACTGTACAAAATTATTCACGTGCACTTTAAAAATCCCTGCGGAAGAAGCAAACAAGTCAAATGGTGAAAATGGTGCATGCATCCTGTTACACACACAGCTGACTCATTCATTCATAATGTTTAGTTGAATCTGAAACAGCAAAAAAAGGAAATGAAGCGTAATTTGGCCTTCAAATTGAAATCAGCATGCTTGTGATTGTGTAAGGCTCGATGGGACGGCTAACGCGACCTCTGTTTCAAGCTTACCTCTCCTCAAGATTACAAAGAGTTGTCTGCTTCAGAGAGCTTTTGGCAGAATGAGTTATCAACCAAAGCAAACGCATGAGCGGAGAGAGAACATTGCACGGGGAAGAGGCAGTTTACAGAGAGTACATATGGAAGAGAATGAAAGACAAGGCGGGTGTGGGAGGTCTGTATGCAGGGAAAGCAGAAACCTCTTCTGTAACCTTACTGGAACACAGCAAACAGAGGTGGAAACACATCTGGGTGTAGAAGGGCCCTCCACAATCAGAGAGAGATAAATACATTCGAAAAAGCAAGCAAACACAGTTTTTGCATTGCAACTGAGAAGTATTTATTCTCCGCGCATGTGCTGAAATATTTCCAGAATATTTAGAAAGAATTAAAATTTTCCGTAAAAAACAAATCATCTCCACCGCCGTCACTCTCACCAGCGATGACTCACCGGCAGTGTTTCACATACATGACTAAACTAACCTTCACCTGCACCATGCATTCGGATAACAAAAGGATACACAACATATCATGTAAACAAAGAATAGGAGAATAAAATGCACACTTCAGGAACAGAGCAGTTCACACAGGAGAAAATCTTAAATGATAAAATACAACTTGCATTTTTAGTACTTGTGTAAATGTGAATAATTGAAAGATAATGTTTTGAAGGAGGCTGGAATAGAGCGGTGCAGGGATGACGTACATTTGTTACACGTTAGTGTCACACTGGTTCCATTGGATTATAGATTATTGCAGAAAGTAAACTCTGTGGCAAACGTTTATGATACTTCAATGTTTTGTTTTCTTCACAAATGGACACTACTTCTAGGATTTTTTGAAGCTCGAATGCTATCGCTAGTAAAAAAATGTCAGGCTACAAAAGAACTACACCACAGTCACATGACTTCACGTCACCACCACTAAGCTAACAGCAGACTAGTGTTCCAGTGATGACGTTTGTCGTCTCGTTCAGACACTTTTTTTTAAGACACGTAAATGCTTCTAAATTCGCGAGAGGGGTATTTACTGACTTACGGTATTTAATGTCGTAGAACACAACGTTAAAATCTCTTAAACTTGTGTTGCCACAGACGACATCAGGCATCTGACCAATTCATAAAAATAAATAAAAAAATCTTCCAGACGAGGAAACCAGAAGTGCAAAGATGCTGACTCATGTCCAAGTGTTAGGACTCATTCCTGCAGCGCTCTATAGTGCAGAAATACAGTCAAGCTTACGTCCAGCTGCTGCACAATCGGATGTATTCAGAGCTATACATTTTTATACGGCGCTTCCCTTTGACTCCACATAGTCCTCATACAATTTACATTTTAATACTTTTACCTTTTTTTGAGGAATTACATGTCAAAGCTTTCCCAAATAATCATGTGACTGTGGGGTTAAATTAATCTGGCAAGCGCTCACAACGTCAACACATCACAGAGCACAGGGGTGTTTCACCGGCAAGTGTTCATACGCTCTCTCACTCACACACACATCCCTGTACTTCTATCTTTGTGAGGACTCTCACTGTTAAAAAGCATTCCCTAGCCCCTTACCCTCACCTTAACTATCGCAAACCACATCAGGTCGGCCAATGTCAGGCCATCGGTGAGCGTCTGTGTCCCTAGTTCTTGCGGTGTGTCCCTTATCGTTGGCACTAGCGGACGGCTTTTTTCGGGTGATGGAGCATGTTGAATCGGTGAGTGAGATCCCTTCAGTTGTCTGCTCAGCTTAAGCGAATCAGCACACAAGAAGAAATAAAACGCAATGAGTATGTATTATAACAACGGCTTGTTTATCTAGTCCTACAGTAGGTCTTCCGGTTTCTCTTTTTGAGTGACGAATACATACTACCGCCACCTGCTGGTGTGGAAAGTTAATTCCTCTCACGCAGGCCCAGAACGTACAGGCTATTTGGCCGCCGGTTTGTATTCTTGTGGTGTGTTCGAGTGCAACATTTTGTCCGAGACACAGGCGTCACTATTTCTTTCTAACACAGTCTGTACAATCCAACAAGCTTTGAACCAGTGACGACCGGCCAAAAACGTAATCGCTGTCACTCTGAAAGTCTAAAACTCAAGTTGGTCCTCACACAGACAGATGTGCAAGTACACGCACACACACACACGCACGCACACACACACACGCACACACACACACGCACACACACACACACACACCGTTAGTGTTACGGTGGGGGCCCAAACCTTTCCTCAAAAAAGGGAGAAAGAGCATATGTTACAACATGGTTGTTGACAGCGTGTTAACTCTACCCACAAGATTCTCACAACAGTGTTTTGTTGCTGAAAGACAAGATGAGGACGACACCTGTACCAACTGAAACCATTTCATGTCCCCATAAAGCATTACAAGAATGATTCCGCAAAGACTGCCACGACCAAAGCAAGCAGACATTTAGTTTTCTCTTTGGTGGAACGTACGAAAACTTCCTGGCTTGTGTTGTGTGCGTGTGCGTGTGTGTGTGTGTGTGTGTGTGTGTGGGGGGGGGGGGGGGGGGGGGGGGGTCAACCATGTATCAGAGAGGAATCAGGGAGAATGTTCCACACCTGGGCAACAGGTAGGTATTAAAGTCATTTTCAACACATAATTAAACTACAGTGGGACTTGTATGGCCTTGTATGTAGTTTTCTCAAAAGGGACACATCACTCCGTCATGTGAGGCGTCAGTGTCTCACAGGTGAGTTGTGGACACTTTGAACACCAGTAGGATTGTCCCCTCTTAGTCGATCTGTCAACTCAGTTTTTGTTTAGTTTGGTCTCAGTTGACTGAGATTTATTTAGTCAATTAGTCATTTTCTACGCTTTTTTTCATGCTGAATGACGTATTTCCAAGAGACTTATGAGCTTGTCTCTGGTAAACACGAGACTAAAAGAGGTGCTTTTGCACGAGGCTTTGTGGAGGAGGTCAGTTTTACAGATCTGACGATTAAATCATCTAATTGGTTAGTCCACTAAGATATTCTTTGATCCAGGGACAACACTAAACACCACCCATCCATTTACCATCAATAACGTTATCAAAATAATTTCAAAGTCTAGATCCTCTGGGTTTTTCAGAGCTCTGTATTTATACATATTGTACATAGGGATGCAGCATTGAAATGATCCCAAGGAAAAGGAAAAACAGAGCACTGGTATTACATAGGGAATGGGTTTGGTAGATGCTCTGAGTTGAGGTATCGGGAGAAACATTGGATCGACGTGTTGTATGAATGGGTGGAACAAGCCACCGTCTTGACTCTTAGCACAACTTGTTATAGCTAAGATATTATACCAAACATCCACAATAATTCTGGCAAACTGTTCTCTTAAGTGTTGTATTTGGCATCATTTACAAAGAGTCAGCCTAAAGGCCTTTACCCACCGAGAACTTGAATATTACACAGCAGAAAATGATCATTATTGGGACACTTTTTCTGAGCTTTCACACCACGAATTAAGGCATCAACCAATCAAGCTGTGTGGAACGAACATGTGAGGCTCCGTAGTCTGAACCAGGACAGCAAACATAATTACTACTTAAAAGAAAATCAAAAAATTTCACCATGGCCAGACTGCCTGACGCTGCTCTGGGTCGGTTGAGTGGTTGGGGTGTGGATATTTTGCATTATCGGGTTGTTTATCTGTCAGGCTCTCGGTGTGTAAAGGACTTAAGAATGGATCTATTTTCAGAATGGCTCCCACAAGGATTGTGATTATAGAACCTACTGTAACCAAACCATCCAATCCATTTTAGTGGCCATATCTGGAACACTACTGATTACTATCTGACAAGAGGATGCTTTAAAAAGGGCCAACTCACCCAAATTACAAAAAGACATGTTTCCCCACTTAGTGGTGTGTAGCCACGAAGATAGTTTGTATTTTATTTGTCCGGGGTTAGCATTTTCTTGTTGATTAAACAAAACAAGCAAATTGAACACATTAACTTGGGCTCTGGGAACATGTGGAAGGCACCTTTTTACTCTTCTCTGACATTCTTTAGAGGCAGCAATATATTAAATTCCATTCTCTTCCATTGTATTGGGGTGGCGGTTTCAACAGCGAGAGCTAAAACTACCAGCATGGCCAGACAACACTGGGCATAAGTGAGACGATGAGTCTTTTTTGGGGAATTTAACTGAACTAACTCGATGAGGGAAAGCAGGAGTAAACATAGTTCAAGGAAAGAAAAGGGCTTCTGATACAACAACAGAAACAGAATTATCACAGTGCTTTCAAACAGGATTCACAAAATGAAAGTGCTTTCTTTTTCTCTGCAACTCAACGCACAAGGCAACACAAGAATAAACAGAGAGCGCACTTGGATGGCAAAACAAAAAGCAGATGGGAAGCTGTCCATGGCCAATGTGTGGGACATACAATGTAAATGGTGTTCAGCATGGGGAGCTGAGCTCTACGTGGGCTGAGGTTTCCCACTTTGGTTCTGACCCGGCCGCCTCGTTCAACGCGCTGACCTCTCACACCACATACTGGTAGGTCTCAGCCTTCCCATGGTCAGGGGTGGAGAACGGACTAAACCACAAAAAGGAGAAAGGGTGTCCAAATACCGCCCTCATGTTCATCCACTTAGTTTTTTTAGCCCATCTTCTCTCTTCCTTTTTCAACTGCTCTATGCCCTGAAAATGAGAGACAACCAAACTTCAGCTGGTGTGCTGTTTGTGACCCAGTCAGCAACACAAACCAAATTCCAAATACCGACTTTTTCTTTTTCAGCCCACCGAATGTTAAAAAAAGAGAAAAGAAAACTTGAACTCTTTCTGAAAACCATCCGGGGCGACAAAACCCAGTATTTCAGTGGTTCTCTCTACAAGCATAATGTAGCTGCTTGTGTCCTGCAGCGTTTCCCTCGGGGAGTCGTACGGTTCCCTACGTGGCAAAGCCCTTTCTCCTTGATTAAGACATCAAATGTCTCTTATATATATCTCACCTAGAGTTGCAGACAAAAAGAAGTTCAAAGCAGGAAAGGGAGTTTGGTTTGGTGAGCTCCAATACACACAATAGACTGAATGGTTTTAGGATGGTTACTGATTCCTTCTTCCACTGATACATGGACAAATTCACCTTTCTTTAAAAATCACATTTGCATCTTTTAAGTAGTTTTACACACGAACCACTACCTCTGTGGCTGCAGAGAAAAGTCATGAACTGATTGTTCACGCTTGTCAAGATAAAGTGAGGCGTACGGGTTAAATGTATGACCTGCAAAACTTCCACCTTTCAGACACATCTGGATTATGATTTATAATAATGGCTCAGCCATTGTTTGCACCTTGTAAAGAAATGATATTCATACATATATAATTTAAAAAGCTTGACTAAAAAACTAAATAAGCATTTTGTCACATTTCAAACATAACTGGTATTAAAAAAACAAAAAACATGAATAGCATAAGATAACATAAATATTTTAATGTAGTTGTTCTCTGAAAATATTTGAAAAATTCTATTTCCAGAAAATCAATTTGCCAACTGACAGCAGGTTCAAAAGAGTGAAAAACGTGGGTTTTGGGGAAACTTTTTCTTCTACATTTAGACTGTGCTTTTGAGGTAACTGCCAAAATGAGGGAAACCGCCGAGAACCAAAACCGAATATGTGGGCAAAGACTGAATGTCCTTAAAACATCTGCGCTCTATCTGAAACGTTCAGGCGACCCTCCTTCAGACCGAGGTTGGGGTCTAACCGGTACAGATATAATGTAATGACGCCGACGGCTACACGCCACTTAAATCACCAAAGTAAGATGCCTGTCAAGCTTTGAATTTGAATGCAGAAAGTATAAAGTTAAAACTCAGTGGCTGATTTGTACAACGGATCGTAGACACCACACATTTCCCTTTAAAGCACTCACTATCAACGTTTCTTTCTTTTTGGCAGTTACTCTTTTTCAAGACTTGCAAGTAATCCGCTGCACTTTACTCTACATCAGGCTGCAGGATGAAAGATGACAGTTTGAATTAGAAGTAGGAGGTCGACGATGCCGAACGCTAAAAGCGAAAGGGGGGCCGCAGCGGCAGGGAGGAGAGCAGAAGGAAGTAGTGAGATAAGAGGGAGGAGGACCGCGGGTCGCCCAATGGATCACTTACGGTCTCGTCGGTACAGATGGAGTGGACTTGGGTGCCGAACATCACAGAGGTGAAGATGAGGAAGAGGAGACCCTCAAAGCACAGGAGTATGAGGAGGATGACTGTTGCTGGAGGAGAGAAGGAACTGCACTCTGGGGGAGGGGAATGGAGGGGAGTGGAGGGAGAGAAGTGAAGAGGGCAAAAAGAAGAGGGCGACATATGAGGAACTACAATAAAGGAACTACTGCGCTCTACTGTTGACTCGTCTGCAGCGGTGTAGTGAGGATGCGAAGCGTTTCTTGTCACCTGCTGATGGTGCTTGCGTGAAAGTGGGGGAAGGCAGTTAGTGTAGTGAAGAGATAAATCCCCAGTGCGCGCTGCATTGACCGAGACAGCTGGTCTCTCCTGCTGCGGCGCTGTATAGGCTGTGCCTACATGTACCAGGATGCATTGCGCGGGAGCTGCGGTTTTTTGCTACGGTTGATAAATAAACAAACACAAAAAAGCTCGCAAAACGTCTTGCATCTAAACCATCAAATGTAACCGTACACCTTCTCAATTAAAGTTTATCTCCGACGCTAAACTAAGACCGTAATGGCCTCGTTAACGCATCATAAACACACTTTGTTCTAGTTGGACAGAAACACAATGAAACTCTGCAAACACGTCGTGGTTTAGTCTTTCCACTGTTCCAATGATCACCAACTGTGATTTGGTCGAAATAAATCCTTAATTCACAGAGTAAGAAAACATGCCGTCTCTGCACTCATATTTTGTGATGCCATTTTTCGCCGGTGGAAACATGAAAGTGACGAGAAAAGGGAACTTTTGGAGCGGCATCGTGCTCCAGAGTTACCACAGCTGAGAGGAGCACTCTGTAGTTCTTCCTCGTCTCACATGGTGTGAGGAAGAACTACACATTTTGCAGCTGCGCCCCAGAGACACAGAGAACATCAGGATCAACTACATGCCTTTATCACACTACATATAGGTAGAGATAACATTAATAATAAGAACTGTCCTTTTTAATAACAATAATACAAACTGATTATGTAAGAATGTGTACGTTTCTGTATAAAGTTAAGAGTAACATATTGTTCTATTTTACTGATAAATAATGTGCTTTCTGACACAAACATTTCAAAGAACATTGTCAGCGTAGAAAGTACTTGAGGAAAGACTTTTCTTTTGATGAATGAAAACAATTGACAGCTAAATAGTAAAAATATATATATAAATAAAAAACACTCACTTGTCCAATCATCTTCAAAGCAGTAGAGGAAATGGAAGACCACCATGAGCAGAGAGTGGAGAGAGACGAATGCAATGTACATCTAGGTTTAATAAAAAAAAGACACAATAAAGAAGAAGACTCATCACATACAATATATTATTCTCATATATTCTGAGTAATCCCTCCCATCTGCATCTGTAAGGCATTACAGCAGCCACTAACACTGAATCTCCTCAAGACAAAGTTAGCACACATCACACGGACCCTCGCGTACTTTGCGCGCCCACAAGTACGCGAGGGTCCGTGTGAAGTCAGAGGGTGCACGTCTAGGCTGTCCACGTACCGGCAATCTGGACCTGGCTAAAAGTTAGGACCTCTAAGTTAACTACAATCTGATGGCAACATCTTATTGTGAAAAGCAGAAAATTGGCAACCTTCTTCAGTTTATGACATAATGAAACTTACTGTGAAAAGCACAAAGTACTTTTGGTTGTTCTCCCCAACACAGTTATTGACCCAGGGGCAGTGGTGGTCCATCTTGCGTATGCAGCGTTTGCAAACACTGTGAGAGAGACGGCAAGTTGAGATTCAAATAAAATCTGTACCGACTTAACTTTCCAAGACGACAAATAAAACAACTGTGCACAAGTTAAACGTTAGTAGAAAGCGACGTGCACTATATTCTGAGAGCATCTTCCCTGCACCAGAACACTGCAGCTGTAACCAGGGGGTTGGGGTTGTGAATGCGGAAGTGAGGATTCCATCTCCGTTTTCTTGCCTCACCTGCAGTGGTGTGCTCGGTCAGGCTTGATGCTGCAGCACTTGGGACATTTGTAGACCACCTGCCCTGGTTTCAGCTGAAGGCTTTCTATGTATTCCTTGGTGGCGTTCCCTTTTGGCACCGCCCCCTGGCAAAAAAAAACATGGGCCCACAGTAGATGTCATCAGAGTTATTTACGGTAAAATAAACATCTAAATGTGTATTTTGGATGTTTTCTTTTCAGTAGTCTGAAAGAAGACATGTTGTGTAAGTTACTTACCGGGTCAGTGCACATGGCCCTGAGGTGTGAGGCAAGGGCGAGGAAGGCCAGGATGTTGAACAGGGTCCCGTTCACAATGCTGTAGGTCAGATTCTTGGAGGGCAGCAGCATCACGAACAGCACCACAAAGTCTGCATACAACACCAGCAGCCAGGTGATGATGGCGCACACGATGCCACAGAGGTCCCTGATGAACCACATGGCGGAGGCCGCGGAGGAAGTGATGACGTCTTTGGAGATAGGGATGCGCTGCTCGGCCTGTAGGCAGCTGGTCCCGGCCCCGGTCCTGCCCTGCCCGCGCCCGTGCTCCACATCCCTGCATCTGTGCACCGGGCTCTTCATCCTTCATCTAAGCTAGACACCCTCTGCTGCCACCGGATCCACTGCGCCTTCAGGCCTCAGTCTCAGTCACCGCATACTGGAGGAGAGGAGCAGGAGGGTCGCAGTTTAGAGGCAAGGCTTGGTCCTCTGGAAGAAGGAAACGGGTTTTATCAACAGTTACACCAGCCAAAGAATGCACCTGAAACAGGGCTGAACGATTTTGGAAAAAATATCAGTCAATATCTTGACTCATACTGCAATCCGATATGATTTTCAATATTAGAGGGATTTATCATTTTTACATAATTATTCCCATTTTCATTGAAAAACTTTCAAATTATTATGGTGTGAGTTTTTGTGTGAATCTGTACCAAACAAAGATGTTTACTTTAGTCTGTAAAATATGATGTTTAGGCCACGATATCTCTGCAGCAACACCATTTTTTATTTTTTTTTTTAAATGGTATTTTGACACATTTTGCCTTTAACAAATATTTTGACTCCAGCAATTTGAAAGCTGTAGTAGGTCATAATCCAATTTTGACAAAGCATCGCGATTATTTGTGCAGCCCCAACCTGAAATCAAAACAAACCTCAATAACCATAAAATTGTTTATGAAACAAGGCTTCTACCTTGAAGGAGTGAGCGCAGGGAAGCCATTTCACACAGGAAACATATTTCATGAGTGTGGCTATAACCGTTATTATTATACTATTTTTATTGATTCATCTGGTAATTATAATTTATAGATTTGTCTATAACGTGTCAGAATATAACACCAAAAAAAAAACACTTGATGAGAAAGAGCTCTGGGAATTCTCCCCCTCTTATACAGAAGAAAATTATGCAACTAAAGAATTCCGATATTTTTTTTTCTTTAAAAAAAAAAAATGAGAAAGAAAGAACAAAACAAAATTGTTGCCAATTGTTCTTTAGTCAATCAACTAATTGCTGAGGCCTGTAACTCTAAAGGTCAGACAGTAGTGAGTAGCACAGCAGAGCTTGGAGCAATGAACTTACAACTAATCGTGAGCTTTGTGGTAGAACGCTGCACCCGAAATGAAGCGCATGACACAGCAGACTTGTGTGTCAACACGGAACCCTTTGCTACAGGAAATACCGACTGAAAACTGAACTTTCCTGTTCTACAGTAAAACATGTCCGTGTCCGTAGACAAACAAAACTTCATTAAATATATATATATTTTAAAAAAACTTTCGTACAACTGCAACTCTCAAAATTAGTGCCCCATGCTATTTAGACAACATGCAGCTGACAATATGATACTATTCTTTAAAAATGTTTAAAAAAACAACAATGGACCATTTGTGGTTTTAAAGCAAACTGCCAGACATTAGGGGGGTAACGTTAGAACAACAACCCAGAGTCCTATGCAACCTGGGCATACTAACACACACACATCTCATGACAGGTCAGTCGTGTTGGGATGTCACAGTATCACAGCAGTGAGCAGCACAGTGCAGCACCACCTGGAGCTGTGCAGGAGACCTGACAGACCCTGATCCCGGTGTCTGTGCGTTACTCATCCTCACCTGGCCCATAGACACCTCCACATTATTACAGTTCAAGTCCTACAAGGCCATGTCATCATACAGGTTAATATCGTGTATGATCAGCTATGTATACAATATCATTCGAATAC
Source organism: Anarhichas minor (assembly GCF_050575085.1). Taxonomy (NCBI): domain Eukaryota; kingdom Metazoa; phylum Chordata; class Actinopteri; order Perciformes; family Anarhichadidae; genus Anarhichas; species Anarhichas minor. Next base: position 3,397,341 of record NW_027466468.1, on the reverse strand, counting down.
ATTATGGTGTATGTCAGATTAGAGAAGTGGGGATTGATTGACTTTTTTGTTGCAAAAATGCGGGTCACTGGATCCCAGTTTCTTCCTCGCTAACAAGCAGCGTTAGGTTTGGCCAGAGAAGGAAGTAATGCAGCTGCTAGTAAAGTCAACTTCAGTGAAACCCGCTTAAGGCTTCATGTTAGACAGTGTATAGGCCTGTGTGCTACTGAAACCATTTGAAAGCAGCTGACACACATTAGCTAACGTGAGACGCTAGCTGGTTAGCTAATGTTTCAGAGTGAGCATTTAGTGAACTCGTTTGCCTATTTCTGTCACTGTCCACCAGCGGTAGGTGCTCCAGTACTTCAGTTCGCCTCAACTTCGGATTAGTCATCATTATATCCCGCTAAATCTCACCTGAAAGACGAGCATCCTTCGGGGGCTTTCTCGGATGTTGCTGCTCGGTAGCTCCTCCTCGATGACACGCACGGGTTCCGCCCCTTCACCAGCAACACGACGTCATGACGTGAGGAAGCGAGCCAATGGCGTCATCGGAAAGGTTTCAAGCCTTTTCTCACGTCACATGACACGTCCAGACACACCCATCTCCAGATCTATTTATTTATCATCCATCATAGTTTTAAAGACAACTCCAGTGGGGCATCTTGTATCACAACAGTATATTCAACGTTTTCTATGAGGATTCCTATGAGGTGCATATATTGCTTGATTCCATTCATGTTTGATGTACAAAGAAGGCTTTGGCAAACTGTAATATGACTTTAGAATACAAATGACAAAATAACATATAAAAAATGCGGCACCAGGCATAATACTACAATTATATTATCAGAAATTGCATATACCGCATAAACATAGAATTGATTTGGTCAGACTACCAGTAAGAAAGTAGTAGTGGCCCCTGTTATCAGTGTGTGAGTGGGTAAATGATGAAATCGCTCTAAATGGTTGGAAGACTAAAAAAGCGTTCTACAAGTATAGTCCATTTCCCATTTACTTTCATTGTTTCATTCTGCAGGTGCCGCCTCCACCTGCAGGTACTGGCAGACAGCTGCCATCTTAATCTCCACCTACATGCTCTACCAACAACCATCACCGCTGCCTTCACCTGCAGACCCTCGCAGACACCTGCCGCCTGAACCTTCACCTGCAGCCATCAACCTCGGCCTCCACCTGAAGACTTTAGCTCCACCTGAAGCCTCCTCCATCCACCTGCACCGCTGCCTCCTCTCCTATCACCATGTGAAGAGAGGAACAGCAGGCACCAGAGACACACTCGTAAATATCACCTCTCAGATAAACAGAAACATAGCTGTGTCATAATAACATGTCTGGGCTGATGAAGGAAAGCTGCCTTTCTGTTTACATTCTGTTTACATTCTCTTTCTCCTCACAGCTATCTCCACACGCTGACTGACTGTGATGCTGAACTTCATGGACCAGAGAGAGCTCATCTTCCTCCCACTAGTCTCAACCCAAGGTAGAGTTGATCAGCCGGATGTTCAGCAGTGTTAGATATTTGGTAGCCGTGCTTTTAATGGAGGGTTGGTGATGCATGTTATTTCAATACAACACATGTTCTTTGTGGTTTCCTCCAGACCCTATTGGACTTCACATCCAGATCTACCAGGGAGCTGATCGAGAGCCGACGAGGAGGATCCCTTCTACCAGAGCTGTGTACCAGAGATGCTCCTTCCTCCTCCACATCCTGCACATTCGCCTCCGACTCTTGCTGCTCCTCTCCTATATTAGTGGAAGTCTGAAGGATGCAGAGACGCTCCACCTGAGACTTTAGAGCCTCATGTTTCCAGCCCTGCTCGCTAAAAATAGACGGCCAGTAGCTCGTTCTGTTACTGTGTACGTGTAAAACCTTTCACTGTTGCTCAATAAATGTCCATCATTCTCTTCAGTCATCAGTCGTTTGTGTCCACTAATTTATTTCAATTTGCCAGCAGATATCTTGACTTACTCGTTATTTTCTGATCAATCTGTTCATAGGAACTGGTAGTCATTAATAAACGGAATTGAGTTTCTCAATATTCAATCAGTCAATCCACTGTAATTATAAATGTTAATAAATCCTTAATAATGAATAGTGTAAATGCTGTAGATGGGGTCATGTCTATAAATAATGCATTACAAATACAATACATAATGTATTTATATGGCTTCATAAAATGATTTTCAAGGTTTATAAAGTACTATAAGTGATGCACAAACAGTTTTCTGATTCTGATTCTGATTCTGATTTTAAAGAAGAATATGAGTCCTGGGTTACACAGCACATTATAACTTCCATAACTAACACTCGTTCATAATACAGGCACTCATGTTATATGGCTCAGAGTTTTCACAAGACAAGAAAGACAAATAAACAGAAAATAAACAGAAAAGTTGTCAAAACATTAAGACCTTCATAGTTAAAAGTATATTGCGACGGTTTGCTCCTTCAGTTCCCACCTTTGCCAGTTGGTGGCACTGTCGAATTCTTTGTGAATTACCCAAGCAGACCCAACCAATGGATCTAAAACAAGTGGCGCTGTCGTTGTCACACTAGAAGCAGGTGAAGAATCCCTGAACAAAACAGAAGTGGCTGGTTATAACGCCCACATGTGTTCAATGAGAATGTCCAAACAGCTGTCTCTCCCCTAAATTACATTTTACACGGGTCGGTAACTACACCGGTATCAGACCAAAAAAGTCGAACACCGATATCCTCCATCACCACTGTGGAGCACGCAGCACAGCCAGTGTGTGTGTTAGCTTGAACGTAGCGGTGATGATTTGTCCAACTTCCAGATAACCTGCAGCCACGCCAAAATGACAGACTACGCCGAAGAGCAAAGGAATGAACTCGAAGCTATAGAGTCCATCTACCCAGACTCTTACACAGGTGTGGATTCCACCAAAGTCATCCAAGACGGAGAAGCGAAAGACAGGAGTTAGCTAGCAAGCTAGCGCGCCAGCTAGCTGACTGGCAACGTTACTTACTCAAAGATAAATCCAACAATAGCTAACTATTTCCTTTGTCACCCAGTGGTATATATTCAGTGTCGTTGTAACTGTACTCCAGGTAAATGTCAGACATGCAGCACTGACTTGACACGCTGTGACAGTGGGCCTTTACTGTATATATCGTATGGTAGGATAACTAAGTTACGCCAAACTCCATTCAAATTCCGTGTAACTCTTCTCCCCACACTGAGCACCATATACAATGGTCGTGTGCATTTATATTCTGCATATATCACTGTAATATATAGCTTTTAATCCATGTTATTGTTGTATCATGACAATCCTTCCGACATTAAATGTATTCAGTGATGATGCCTCATGTAGTAACCTCGGAAGATTGTTCATTGATATGAAGTATCAAGATGATGACATGAATCCACGTGTGTTTGTAGTGCTTTCAGACGACCCCACCAGCTTCACCATCACTGTGACATCAGATGCAGACGAAAATGGTGAAAGTGAGTATGCTGAGTCAAAAAATGTCATCCAATGCACGCACGCCAATTGTTATAGAAATCTCACCTTTGGCTTTGTTGAAAGGTGAAAATTGTAAAGGACATAATCACAATATGGTGAGTGTGAGGGAAATAGCATGCCAGAGTCGATTTGACTTGTGTAAGCTGTGTAATAAACATGCCACAGAACTGGAAAGCTTGTAAAGTGAAAATAAAGCTGACTGTAATCACACAAGCTGTCTGCTTTCTTGCAGTCGTGGAAGCAACGCTTAAGTTCACGTACGTAGAGAAATACCCGGATGAGCCTCCGCTGTGGGAGATCCACTCCCAGGAGAACCTGGAGGACAACGACGCGGAGGACATCCTCACCTTACTGCAGCAGCAGGTCTGTCTGTCTCAACTTAATATTATCTCTTCAACAGATATGGGTTCCTGGTCCAAATCCTGTATCCACTGCTGGTCTGTCAACCTGCCATCTGTCTATCTGGAGTTGTTCACACGAGATGGCTTTGCAACGTTTTTTGTTGTTGTTGTTGTTGTCTAGACTTGACTATTGCAACTTGCAACTCTTTTTATTCTGGCAGTGTTGTCAGTGGCAACTTTCACAGCTACAACTGGTTCAGTATTCTGCTGCCAGTCTTTTAACAGGCATGATCACAGCTGTCCTAGCATCATAGCACTGGCTTCCTCTACATATTAGAATATATATACAGTGTGTATATATTAGAATATATATATATATAACTGCTTTAATAGTTCTACTTTTGTTTGTGTAGTGCTTTCTTTGGAACTAATCTACATATACCTCTCGAGCTAATTCACTTGTTACTCTTCCCATAGACAACCAGTATGTTTATCCAATCAGAAGCTGAGAACACGTAACGAGCGGCCTGCTGTCTGATCGGCTCCATGCACTATAGAGTATCTGTCTGTTACCAGTGTAACCCGTACCAACAATGTGTTTTATGGGGTTCCTCTGCAGGCAGAGGAAAACATGGGCATGGTGATGATCTTCACCCTGGTGACAGCCGTTCAGGAGAAACTCAACGAAATAGTGGATATGATGAAAAACAGACGAGAAGAGGAGAAACAGCGGAGAGAGGCTGAGTTAGAGGAAGCAGAGAAGGTGGGAACAGGAGAAATGTACACGTGGCATTCATTTAACCTATTTCTTCCACATTGCGATGACTCAATACCAAATCATCGATTTCAGTCTTATTTCTCACTTCTAGTCTCTAGTTGTTTGGGGACAAAAGGGTGCAACAGTACAGAAATTGTCCAGTCTGCTCTCCGTCAATGTACGTCCACTAAAAGTGCCTGTTGTTGCCACTGACAGGCTCAGAGTGTTATTATAAGTGTCAGACAACATTATGGAAAGAACCCGACAGAGAATTAAAACATTTTTCTTTATCTTTCGCATGATCGGTCTGTTTGGTTTTGCGTGTCTCAGAAGCCTCGTTCTCGTCCACGTTGTCGAAATCATCTAAATATTCAGCCACGACTTTGAAAATCTTTCAGATAACACTGAGCTACGTTTTCTTTACTCCAACACAACAAACTTTGACAACACCGGCACTCTTGAATAAAGTGAAAAGTAAAAAAAGAGAGTTTTCTATGCCAGACACGTCTAATATCAATCTGAGCCACTGGCTCGTTGGTCAGTGGCACTTTTAGTGGACGTACATTGACGCTCCGAGCGATTCCATTGCAGCCTGTTCAGTAGCTGCCGTTTGCAGCGTTCTCCCTCAATACTGGACCGATTAAAAGAAGTTGTCCCCTTTAGTCACTTAGAGAGAGAAAAAAATAGGATCCAGGTTGAAAAAAATACCCAAGTTACCGTCAATGATGGCGTCGTGTGTAATGATGCGTGTGTGTTTTGTCAGGTGTTGTTCCAGGGCACCGTGGTAACCATTGAAAACTTCCTGACGTGGAAAGCCAAGTTTGAGCTGGAGATGGTTGAGCTGAGGAGTAAAATACAGAAAGAGGAGGAGCAGGGAGGGAAGCTCAAACTCACCGGTAAACTCTTGACGCTTTAACTTCAAGGCTCTCAGCTTGCAAAGATGATTCCAAACATATGAACTGAAGAGAACTTAATCTTTTCCTCACCAGGTAAACAGCTGTTTGAGACGGACCACAACCTGGACACGTCTGACATTCAGTTCCTTGAAGAAGGTGAGTGTTTGAACTGATGCTCTTTTTAAGGTATCACATCATGTTGTTACTGGGGCTGAAAACAAGTGGTTTACTCCAATTTACAAAAAACTATTTTATTTTATTGCACAGCAACATTAACTTTAATTCCATAAGTGAAATGTCATCGTTGTGTCTGGGTTGTTTGTTCGTCGGATGATATCTTTCGTCATAATGCACTGATTTTAAAGACATGTTTTAGAGTGGATTCAGGTGTGATCTTTTTCTAGTACAAACATATTTGTTATTGTCCAAATATATATATATATATAATTTTTTTTATTGATTTTCACATACATTATTCAATCACAATAGTATTTAATACTCCAAAAACTGATTATTGAGAGGTATGTAAATATATAAAAACAAAACAAAAACACAAATATGAAAAAAAGTGAAAAGGGTTCAAATATTTCTTGGTTCCTCAGGCGGTGCATTTAAGCCGTTCAAGTTTAAGACGGGACATCACCTCCTCCACCCTGTGAGATAGGTGGCATAACTTTCTGATGACAATGCAGTCAAGGGGGTTAGGATCAATAATCTTGTAATGCATATATAAAGAGGCAATAAATATACCTGTCCAGAACAGAGTCAGTGTGAAACATAAGCCATTGAACATTGTAAAACATGTCTAAAAAAGCTGTAGTCTTTAGTTCAGAGTTGGTCTATTGGAGATTGGTTTGTTTTTAGCACTAGTTTTATGCTCACGTGCACCCGCGATGGTGACGGCCAAAAACCAAGATGGCGACAGCCAAAATGACGAACTCGAGGCTTCAAAATGGCAGTCCACAAACCAATGGCTGACGTCACAGCGACTGCGTCCACTTCTTATACACAGTCTATGTTTCTCTCCTCCGCAGCTGGGAACAACGTGGAAGTGGATGAGTCACTCTTCCAGGACATTGAGGACTTGGACTTGGATGAGGACGACCCGGACTTTAACCCTTTAGCGATGGGGAGTGATGAGGACTAAAGCTGGAGTAGGACAGAGGACTGACGGGAACCACACCTGCTCCTCTCTGGGATACCATCATCTGACCAGACAAATTTAGTTTTGAAAGACTCTTAACAACAGTTGGAGAGGGTATCCTCGTGAATGCAACACACACACACACACACACACACACACACACACACACACACACACACACACACACACACACACACACACCATCGAGTGTTAATTTCTATGCCTGAACAATTAAATTGACCGACTAAACGTGTGACTTGGCTCTGGTGCTGTTTGACATGCAGGACGTCCCGGTGACAGGCCTGCTACTTGGCCAGAAGGGGGCAGTATAATATCACGTATGGCCAGGGAGTAGAAGAAGTATTCAGATGTTTTCCTGGCATGAAAGTAGAATAATACTCCATTACAAGTAAGATTACTGCATTCACTCTCTTATTTAAAGGTGCAATTGTTGTATTGAGTTCAATTATCAAGATTTTGTTTCCAGATTGGCAGAATCCACCACTAAATAACAGTATTGGCAGCAAAATATATAAAATCAACTATGAAAATGAAAAGCACTCTTTATGGAGAGTTTTATCATGGATGTGAACCGCATCACTATGTTGTAGCTGGTTCAGGGGGAGTCGAAAGCTTCTACTGCAGTTGAATTATATAAATTATTTCAAATGTACATCACATGTTGGAAATGTAGTATATATATTTTATATATTGACCATGTGGCTCTGCAAAGTAATTAGTAACTAAAGCTTTCATATGAAGAAGGAGTCAAACAAATGCAGTATTTGCTTCTGAAATGTGGGGGAGTAGACGTAGCAAAACATCAAAATATTGAATTGCAAGTACTTCAAAACAGTAATACAAACAAATAACTGATCCATTGTAACTGAAAACGTTAATTAGTGCAATTGTAAGTACAATACTTTGGTAATTATATCTACTTAATTGATGAATACATGTGACTACAAATACAGATGGTCCTATTTTCTAAATAATTAGGCGATCCCCAGGTCAATAGGTCAATAAACTAAAAGATTTCATAAAATGTTTTACACATGCGAATGACCCATTATATTATTGGATATCTTATCAAATGTGTGCTAATCTGCATACGTTTTCAGAACAGAGGATAAAGCCCGTTTCTTGTTTCATTTTATTGACAGTCAAAGGTTTTAACAAAGGGAATTTTGTATATCTCCATATGTCAGAAAATACAGTCAGCAGACATAAAAAAATATATAAATCAGGCTATGAATGACATGAACAAACCTCATTATAAACCTTCAGAATAGAGGAATGGAACTGAAGTTTGGTGTACGTAAGAGCTACTGAAGTGGAGATTTCTGGATCAGAGTCTGAGAAAAAAACTAATTTGGAGAAAAGGGCCTTTAAAGATCTGTTTTGTAAACTTACATTTTGAAGACACTACAGGTGAATAGAGTAATAAATTATAGTAATATATATCACCATGAAACGTCCCCAGTTGATTACTTACTAGAAAAACAAATCTTGAAGTTCTGTTTGAATATGCAAATTAAGCATTATCAAATGGTAACTTTTGGGGAATTTAGGAGAAATCCACAGAAGCAAATAGACAAAATAGTAAAATAAACACCTAAATGTGTATTTTGGAGGATTTCTTTCCACTAGCCTGAAAGAAGACAAAATGCCAAAATCTAAAAATTGACAAGTGCATGAAAAAATATTGTTTTTCCCTGTAGTGTCTCCCCACAAGACAAACGCTATTTTTCTATACAAAGATACAATGTAACACACAATGTATCGACAGGCTTTACAGTCCCACGGCAGCCCAGACTCTGTGTCCAAATAACTCCTTTTCTGCTACCTAGTGTAATATCTTATATATATATATATGCTAACAATGGAAGAAAAGAAAGGTGCTGTCCATAGCATGTACACCGTGTTTAGTGAAAAATCCCACAATGCAATGTTTCACTTTTGATAAACTGTAAAAAGAATACATAGTTATACGTCACCACACCAGTCAGCCGCAGAGTAAAATGATGAAGATTGTCTGAAAATTGCAATTTACTGCTGATAATCTGAATGGTCAATACACACAATCATGGAAACAGTATTTACAAAAATTTAGAAAAAATTACAAAAATAATGAAAGCATTTTGCAATCTGTATTAACAACATTTCTTTCATATAAACTTTTATAACATTCAAAATTGTTGGTATAACACAGATACTATAAATCGATTGGCTAATAACAGAGCAGTGTTTTGTCAGCACAGAGCAGCAGACACACAGACAAGCACCTCAGATTATCGCCATCAGATGTGAAGACAAAAACGCACTGCGACGTGAGAAACGACAAATGATTGTGTATCTGTTGGAAGGAAAATGAAGAATAGTTATCTCCGCAAGGAGATCATGTATTCGGTCGGCTGTGCGTGGTTGTGTGAGCATCTCGTACATATCTCATCTCATTTCTGATTATGCTCAAGGACCCCTCGTGGTTGCAGTGATTTACACTCTTTGAAAACATATTTTATTGAATGTTTTATAATGTCATTGACTGCAGACTCCGACTGCTCTTAACCGGCCGGTAGGGGCCGCAAGCGATCAACAACTGCTTCAATTTGGATTTCTTGCTCCCGCTAAAATTACACCTCTTTTGATTTGCACGCGACTGACATTTGCAGGCATGTAGGTTTTGTATACATAACTATCGCTTCACAAACAACAAACTCAACAGAGAGCTGACTACAACGCAGCATCTTCTCATGTCAGTAGGAGGAGCGTTAGTTAGCCGTTAGCCGCAAGTGAGCAGCAGAGTCCTGCATTGTGTTAGCTAACAGAGCTAACAGCTATCGGGGCTAATACAGCTAACAGAGCTAACAGCTAATAGAACTAAACACACAGCGGGACTGTTCAGAGGAAGTGTTACACTGAAATGCAGTTTAGCTGCACAGAGCCAGCGCACCTCTGTAGTTATAATATAATTTTGAATCAAGTCGTTCCAAGTCAAAAAAGATAAAGTGAAGCCACCTGTCATTGAAGTCGCAGGTCTTTTTTGATTTAGTCATTCATCAGATCTCTGACTTTAGTCTGACACAAGTCCACGTAATGTGATTCGGGCCACTCCTCTGCAGTTTAGCTCACATTTCTATGGCATTTGACACAAACAGTAAGTGTGGTCCACAACACTCTTTCACCATTATTTTTATGTGACCATCATAGTCATGCTATATATTTAGCAGCAATAGAAGTCCATACAACATACTAGTGTTTTTACAAGTTTTACTTCAAATCAAATTCGCCTTCCTTTTTACAACAGTATAAAACTAAACATGCATATACATTCAAACTGCTGGATGTATACAGTGAAAAGAAAGCTTGCGTTTAGCATTGCCAAAGGTATTGGTCCATGGTGAAAGAGTTGTGAGCGAAGATTGATTTACAGGGTGTGCACTGAATTGGCAAGAGACGATAGTTTAACCGCGACAAACGGAATGCTCCCTGTGAGGGATTACCCGACTCCAGAACCTGAAGATTGACGGTAACAGTAGCGCGTTTCAGTTGTGAAGCGAATTTTTGGCAGTATTTTGAAATGTCGCAAAAGAGAAATGAGCATTAAGCATGTTTCTGTCAATTGGTTTGGGACGAATAAATTTGGCTACGCCAACCGTAGTTTCGTCGAGAAGTTGGCGGCATAGGCTCGACTCTGCGCATTGCTGTAGCTCGCCAGTAAACAGAGTAGAAGAGGTTGTGAACGCAGACGAGAGAAAAATCGAGAGAGGTCATATGGAATTTGTTTCAATTGGGCAATTTGATTGAATTGTTCTTTCAAGTCATCAGCTAATATCGGCCATGAGACAAATTAATGCCAGCTATTTCCACTTCCAACAGCGGAAACAGCTGATCAGTCATGCAAGTTAAATGTTTGCTAGGTCAGAGCTACTATTAAGTCTACTATGTAAAAATGACTACATATTCTGTACTCAATGCAACTTTACATAGATTTTCAAAGTAAACTAAAATAAATGGAAACCAATGGGTGGCTGGAATGAAGGAAATGCTATAGTGTGCTTTGGAAAACTGCAGGAAAGCAGAGCCTCTGGTCTGACAAGGGTAAAGAGATGCTGACGTGAATAATGCTTTTTGTGTTCATGAAGCTGCAACTGTGACTATCTTCTTCTTAGTGTTGTCATGCGACCAACAACTGATCACGCAATGTCCTTGATGTCCCAGACAAAAAACAGAGGAATATCTGCCATCTCTCCGTGGAAGACCTTGTCAAACATCTCGTTCTGGGCCACAGTGAAGTGACTCTTCCAGTCACCGATGGTGCCTGGTGTTCACAGTACATGAAAGGAGAAGAACAAAGGTTATAGTCATCCATCCTCACTCTGCCATGTATCATTAGTCTGGCTATTCAGTGCATTGCATATTATGCCGTCCCAGTAAAGCTCATCACTGGCAGGCTGGTGACACCGTGTGCGCATGCGTTTTCCTCAAACATCACTAATACAGCAGCTCAATATTTACATATTAACAACAATGGATCAAAATACTGCTTTTATGTGAAAGGTGCAACTCTGAACTCGGGAGTTGGTGGAGAACAAAACAGATAAATGTTGGACTTACATGTGCTAAATTCGAGATGCAGACCATTAATATAGTAGCAAACAACTGTTAAATATGTAAAGATATAGTGGTGTAAGGCAGTGATTCTTAACCATGATGGGGCCGCGAGCGCCACCTAGAGGGCCGCAAAAAACTTTCAGTTTTGCACCTGTGGGCCGCGAGGGCCGCGGGACCGCATAGGTTATCAATTGAAGACACCAGAGATATTACTGTTCTCCATGAGACGCTCAGTTACAATATAGCTTCCCACCACCTGGTGGCGGTAATGCGTCAGTCAGTTGTTTAACAAGCTCCAATAAAGCAGAAGAAGACACTCAGCTAGCCGCTAGCCTGTAGCGAAAGTTATGGATAAGTTTTTATAAAGAAAAAATGAAGACGACAGTGGTGCCATACCCCCCCCCCAAAGTCTAAATGTGTGCGCAAGTACAATCCTGACTTTCTTAAGTACGGCTTTGTGAACGGAGGCAACGAGGCAGAGCCGAGGGCTCAGTGTGTGGAATGTGAGCTAATGCTATCAAACGAAGCACTGAAGCCTTCGAAAATAAAGCGACACCTAGCGACGAAACATCCAACGCTCGTGGGAAAGCCTGTTGGGCTTCTTGTTGTCTTTGCAGGTTTACATACACATGATAAATAAATGTCTTTGTGATCATCACATTGTATCATCTCATTTATTTGACAAGGGTTTTGCCTGTTCAACTCCGCGAGGGCGTCCTCGATCCCCTCCCTCTCCGTTCCTACGGCTTGTTTGCGCAAACTACGTCACAAAACATGTCCGTATTTGGTATCCCAGCATGCCCAAAATCCTCATCTTTGCAAAGAAATCATCAATATTCTTTCATTTTTTATGGATTTTCCACAAAAGGAGCCCAAACACACACTGTCCAAAGTCGCCATAACCGCTGCAAGTCGGATCTTGCAGCATTTCGACGGAAAAAGACACATTACAGACCCGACAATGTGCTAGCGGATGTTACCATGGAGCTAGTGGCTTCAGAAAACGCTAGTACTTATAGTACAAACCTTATCTTCTTCTTCTATAAACCGTCAACCAACGTATGACCTTGCGTAACTGAGCTACCCGTGCGCTCGGTCGCAGCCATTACGCACAGCAAGTCCGCTACTCACACACCACGTCCAAATATCCTTTTAGAGCTCCGCCTGGATCTCTTCATGGAAGAAACACTGTAGAATGGTCATTCTTTGTCCAATCTTCTTCAAATTTTTCAAAGTTGTTATTTTTTATTATGTTATGAATTATTCTTCGTTAAAAAAATCTGCAACTTGAGTCGACAGGTGAATTTGTCTTGGTTTTAATCATTATCAATTAGCGGTTGAGCAAAGTGAGCCACAACAGAGTTCCTGTGCGCATCTGAAGCGGTAAACTCTTACCTTTCCTCATGAATCTTCCCTGGTGGTGGCTGAGCAGTTCACCTGGTACCCGCTCATAGTTGGCCTGTGGGATATTCTTCATGTTGTTGAAGGTGCTGTGTTTCACCACATCGGCCAGCTGCTCATCGGTCAGCTCTTTACCCAGGAACAAGGCGATCCTCTCCACTGCTGAATGCAGGTCCTGAACATAAAGCGCAGTAGCATAAATTCTTCTTTTTTTTTTTTTAAGATCCTTGTGTGTTTCAGATTGAAATGATTTCAGCTCCTACTTGAATCATCTCTTCGTAAGTGATGAACAGCATGTTAATATCATCCTTGTGCGAGTACCACGTCTTAATGTGCTCAAACCAGCTGGAACCAAACACTGCAATGAATAAGGCATAACTGTTACCACCACCACCACACTGCAGACAATCATCATGAGCTGCACTGCTGAGAAAATGTCACAAGCACCACTATTTTGCGAGTGACAGAAGAAGAACTTGCCATCTCCTCTCATGAATTTTTCAAAGAAGTTGTCGAAATCCGTTGGAGTTTCCAACATGTTTGCAACCTTATGGAAGTAGAAGTAAGACACAAGGACATCTTTGGGATTTCTTGCCACGTAGATCACCTAAAAGAGGAACAGTCTGGGTGTCAACAGTTTACAACTCTATCCTGTTTATTGGGGACAGACAGACTATGCTGTCCTCACTAAAAGTTGTTTTAGGAAATGTATTTTCAGCTATACAGCCAGCTTGACAATATATTTTCCAGCACTGTATTCTCCAAGGAACAGACAGGTTGTTGCATTTGGCAGGATTTAATGGAGGAAAATATGGAATTTTGTAAAACTGAAAAAGAGCACAACAATACAAAAAGTAAGTGCCTTTGTTTGTAAGTACTAAATATTATCTCTAGTACATGAGTAGATAAAAGACTACGATCATAAACCAAAGTGGACAGGTGCTTAAAAGTATTTCAATGCAAGTAATGAAGGATGAGATAAAACAGTAAATAACATGTACACAAGCACCAATGCTTTAACCACTGATACGTATGTAGATGAGAGTAAACTAACAATACTGTAGTCAAACCAAATAAATATTAATGTAAACATGTTAATATAACTGTAAATTGTAGCCGATTTACGAATGAAGCCAATTTTGTGGACTTTGAGGCACAGGATTATAAGGATTATATACTGAGATGCTCACTCTGAGTTCATTGGGCACAAGGAACTTCCTGAACATCACTTCCTGTTACTCAAACAGACATTTCTGCATCCATCTCAGCTGAGAACGGAGAAATGTCTGTTTTGAGTCCTTCCCGAGTCGTGTCATGGCGACAAGCCAAGCGCGGTCCAGCACAAGCTACAGGTCGATTCCCGCCCACCCCTACCTCTCGCTGGCCAAAGCTACTCTTCTGAGACCTGAAATTGGCCTATCAGTATTTATGGGACGATTTGGGTGTGTGCCATGTCCTACAGCTACAGAACAGGAAGTCACATGACCAACTGCTACAATCAACAGTGCAAAGCAGGATGAAGACAGGGCAACAAAACTGCTGGAACTAAATGATTGGGGTTTCTGTTTGTTGTCACCTTGGCCGCAAGGCTTAAGAATGATCCAACACTTTGGTCCAGAACATGCAACAACAGCTGGAGAGATTTCTATGAATTCTGCTGAACTAGCTTTAACTAGTGTTAAAGTTATAACATAACAACCGTAACCAGCGTTGATAAAAAGCAACCACCCTTACTGGACTTTCTTAGGTGATGTTATGTTTGGTTTCACACACGACATGAACAGTGGTCTCCTCTGTGAAAGTCCTGTTTGTTCGACCCCTTCCACCAGCTCTCATTGGACGTTCCCGCTTATTTTCTGTAGTACTTTCTGTAGGTGGAGGCAGATCATTCTCGGATGATGCCTCATGTTGGCTAATACTGGCTAGCAAATTTTGTTGGCTTGTTTTTTTGTTTGTTTTTATAGTGGCTGAAGAAAATACGAGTTTCTCTGAACATGTTCCGTCACAATGTTATTTTAAAAAGATTAACGTTAACCAACACCAGATTTGTACACACCTGATAAGAGAAACCTGGCGTGCATATCAAAGAGAAACCTTCTCAGTGAGTATGTAAAAAAAAAAAAAAGACACCTGGCTAGAGAGCTGACCTTGCCCTTCTTCTGGCCCAGAGTAGAAGGCATGAACTGGAATGGCAGATGGCTGACTCTCATCCTTGGCGACGGGGCCGTGATAAACGTCCGTCTGTGGCCATACACCTCGATCCAGGGGACGAGCTCAGCATTGGAGTATTTGCTGAGCTTGCTGATGGCTGTCAGATCTCCCTTTGCCTCGAGGAGCAGCAGGATCTGCTGCATCCAGATGGTCCCTGTCAAACAGAGCAGACAGGCCTCATTTCCATCTCCCACACCCTGCGTGTCCAATGGCAGCAATTAGGTCAACCATGTGTGTGAGCACACCTCTCCTGTTCTCCGTGTGGAGCTTTGTCCTGGTATCTCTTTTCCACAAAACACATGATCATTTGATACCCTGCACTCGGTTGAAATCAATTTGCAACACACAAAAGAGCAGGACATTCGTGTGTACATACTAATCAGCCTTGTTCCTTCCTCTGTGCTGAGAGCTCCAAGAATCCCTCTGACCTTAAGTGCTCTTCCACTGCAGGACACTGGGAACCACTGTGTATCTAATGGAGGAGCCTCCTCCTCTGTCGCCCTGTTTACACCTGGTCCTGGGTGATCCAATCACGAGGACGGCTCTAAGTACGTAAGTTCACACCTGGCATTAGAATGCACGTCCTTTTCATTTTGCAAAGATCAAATGCGTTGGTAGGAGGCAGCAACGCACTTCCCCTGCCTAGTCTGCCGAATTTAAAAAAAGAAGAAATCAAAACAATACAGACGGGTCTAGCTATTTCTTGGTGTGATCCAGGCAAAACACACAACATTGACATAAAATATCTCTATGGGCTTTGCGAAATTTTCACCAATGTGGACAAAGCCAGCTTTGATGTAAGAACCAACTCGAGATGAGTAAGAGGAGAAAAAAATGAGACCTCTTTTCTTGTTGCGTTCTTGCCTAATTTTTTCCCCTCTTGTGGCGAAGGCATGATCCACCCTACTCTGCTTCTGATTGGCTTACCCTAAAATTCTTACCCTAACTATAACCGATCTCAGTCCTCATGCCTAAACCTAACCAACCCAACCAGCGAAGGCAACAAGTACTAGCCAATCACAGGCAGAGTAGGGCTGGTCATGACTTCACCATCCTGGGAAAAAAAAAAAAAAAATTGGCGTCTTGGATGAATCACACATTTAGAGTAACGCGTGAAGGGGCCGCAAGTTGTTGCGGCGCTTGGTCGTGCACCCTTGAATTTTTAAAAGGCACTTGCTGCAACATGACATGATTACTGAAAAAAATCGAACAATTTAAAGTAAGAAATAAAATATTGAATAATTTCTGGTGATCTAATCGCCCAAGACGCATTTTAAAATGAAGTATAAATAGGTTTTGTGTATACAAAAGGGCTCTTCCATCTTGGTTTTCCTCTCACCTGATTTCGGGTATGTGACGACAAACACATCAGAGTCTCTGGTCTCCAAGTTGTAAATCTGGTCCACGTCATCTGGATCATGAATCCCGTTGATCAACTTGAAGCCTTTGTGTGGCACCAGATCATGGTCATGAATCTTGACCTCATTTACGTCCATGATAGCTAAAGCAAAATAAAAGGACACGTGGTCTCCTTAACCCACTCTTATCCGTGTGTTCTGTTGGTTGTAAAGCAATTGGAAAAACAACAGTGTCCAGTAAGCACATGTATGTCGCCGCAATGTTTGCACAAGATTGCGACATCTATTGCCATTTTAAAGTGTCATCCATTGTGCGTCTGAATGTATTATTATTATAAAAGTGATGACAACCTAAATGTTACAACGATGTAGGTGCGATGTAATCCCGGTTCAATCTTACAACGGTTCATTTCCATTTTCCAAAACATTTCTCTGCTTGATTCTTTTTTGATTTTTAAAGTTGTTCTTATAGGTTATTAAAAGTAATGACCATGATGGCAAGTGTTTGCCCCATTTGAAATGGAACCTCAAAAATGCCATTGAATCTAACCACACACTTCATTTTCCTGAAATACAATATGCTATATTGACCCTTCGCTGAGCCCCGCCTCCTGCTGCTACGCCGTCAGAGCTACCATGGAGCCCACACTGTCACTAACTGCACTCCCTAAAGACATTATTTGAAAAAGTGATTTCAGAGAGAAGCAGACAGAATCGTCTATAATATGCGTTTGAAGGATATGTACAGGATGTCAAACAGATTCAGCAGTGAAAAAAGGTTAAAAAGATAGAAGCTAAAGCTAAAGATCAGTGTGAAAGTAAACCACCACATCACATCACCTGGCGATTGAGACCGAAGAAAATGAAATTAAGAAACACTGTTCCTGTAAAGCCGGGTAAGTCTTAAATCACTATTACAATCAAATCAATAGAAGTGCAAATGCTAAAAAATGATGCGCTAACGTACTAATGTTAGCTCCACAGGTTTTTATGTAGAAACGCAACATTTTAGAAATGCATATCTCCTTCCAGCCTCTCCGGGTAACGAGTATCGCTGTCGCGCGATGTTTAACCGCGAGCAGCTCCAAATCCAAAAAAACAGCCTGAAAATGAAGAAAATCTTAAAACAATGGCACGAGAGTCTATGGAGCAGAGCCGGATAGTTGTCGAGGCTACGCTATGATTGGCCAGTCTTCATTCAGGGGCAGGTTACGACTTATCTTTAAGTCTGTTATCATCTGAAATTGGGAGTATGCTGACACTATGCTCAAATTTATTTTCGCCAACAACACCCCAGGTGTATATATATTTGTTTTTGCCATCTCACTCCAACCATTCTCCAACTACTTCTCCAAATACTTTTGTTAGCTTTACAGCAGTATGTGACCAGGTCTTTATTTAGCCTCAACATATTTCATTTAATAAATGGACCTGTCTCTTCTTGCAGTCACAACATTGCCTCTAATCATCACCTCTTCCATCATAATGATAAATGACACCGTACGGGTCTCCTTCACATCAATTTCTAATTTATTAATTTTACCCAGGGACAAATTTCAAATCATGCCATTTAGGAAAGGACGATATCAGACTCATGTCCTAAATTGCTAAATATCTTAATCTTTAAATGGCATTATTTTATCAATCCTATAAACCACAGCCTACAACATTCTTGACTTCTTTATGCAATACAGTTACAGGCATTGCCTTGCTGGTAATATGTATTAATACAAATAATAGCAGCATAACATACATAGCACTAATATTAAGAAGAAATGGAACCACACCAATACTACTGGTGGGAATGGAGGTTTAAATAGTCGAATGGTGAAAAACGACCCAGTCTTGTAAATGTAAATAAACTGGATCCACTCATCATGCCTTTAATAGGTTCGGGCAAACATTCCATGGCAGCCTATAACTATAAGAACTCCACACTTCAATAATGCTTGGTACATATTTGGTGTACGACAGCTGTAAAATGTTCCAGCTCATGGAGCAGTGATGTTTAAACTGTGTTTCTGTTTATATATGTACACAACGAAAGATGTCTGTGTGCTACAGAGTATAGTTGCAGATACAATGTGGACCGTTGGCTGTAGTTGATCTTCATTTAAGGGGAGACACCCCAGGTGAATTTGTTTGTATTACAAATTTTCTGAAAATGTATGTTTGAATATGCAAATGAGGAATATATGCAAATTTGCATACATTTCCAGAACAGAAATATTGGAACGTTGGATTCTTGTTTCATTTTGTTGACATATTAGAGGATTTTAGATATCTCTTTGTATGATTCATTAACCAGAAAATACTGTCGATACTGTCAATAGGGTCCGTGCACTAAGTGTAATTCATTTGCCAATAGAATTATTGCCAAAAGCGCCACAGCTGCATAGATTTGTGTAGGCAATACTGTGTTTAAGTTATTTCACAACATTTAAACTAACTTGGACCCAAAAACTAGGGGCATGTACACACCGTGGGTGCACAGTAAAAGTCTTATTTCCAGTTATCATCTCTAACTCATCACAAAATGCCACCTTAAACAAGAAGTGTAAAACTTCCCTTTTGTTATAAGAAAATATGAATAATATCTCCCATTATTACCACAACTGCCTAGGATTGTTATTGACCGTGTTGTCAAACAACACTGACAGATCTTCAATGTAACAAAGTACATTTACTCAAGTACTGTAATTAAGTACAATTTTGAGATACTTGAGTCTTTTCTTGTCATGCCACTTCTACCCCACTACTTTTCAGAGGGAAATATATGTACAGAAGACATATGAAAGGTTTGACTCTATTGTATGTACTTTTACTTGAATTACTTTGAAAATAACTGTTACAAGTAAAAGTCCTGCATTGGATATGTTACTTAAGTAAAACAAGTATAATCAGGAAAGTTTTCAGGAAACTCTTAAGTGTGATATTAGTGCTTTTTCTGACAGGATCTGAATATGAAAAGGCGAGTTTGATCAGGATCAATTCATTGTTCATTAATTAAAAGTTGTTTAATGAAACCCAGAACCTGTTTATTAACTACAGTGTATTGACCATTTTAAACGACTATGTAGCATGAAACTTGTTGTGCTTTGACAAGCTTTGGCACATACACGCGAGGACAAATACTGAGGCCATAGAACCAGCAGTTATCATTTTTCTCTCATAAAGTTATTGAACAACTTAATTTAGCTTTTCATGTGTACAGTGTCTCTGCGTTGCCTACACTGAATCAATCAAATGTCATTTCACAAGGAAGCTGCAATAATAATGATTAGTACTACTTGATAATAGATGACAAAAGAGTCTGAAATAAAGTTTAAGATTGGAAGGAGCTGATTGGCTGGCCTGAAATCCATGTTACCATGATGCCAACAGGCAGCAGACACAGGTAGAAAACGTCTGTAATTTGTTAAAAGTTAAGCAATTTGAAGAGTGAACGTATGTTTTATATGTTAATACTATTGGTAATAAGTATTGTAATACAGACCCGTGTTGTGAGCAGAAATATGTGCACCCTGTTGCTGACTGCCTTCTATAAGTGATTTTTATGCTGTGGAAAGTCATGAAGCACTCTATACACAGCCCAGAGGATAATCCTGCAAAATGATTTTTATTTATTTTATTTTATGTAGAATAGTTAAAAGTGCAAACACAACAGAGCCAGCAATAAAGTCAAAATTGAGGGTAAACTTTTACTTTGAAGGCGAGCTGTCTCCGTTTCAGACTCGACTTCCGTTACTCAGTTTTCATTATTAAAGTTGGATAATGGAACAAGCGAGTGTTATGGTGCGCTGAATTGCATTGCACGTGTTCATTCAATGCAACAATAACACAGACAGCGTTAACCGCGTTCAGGGAGCCTCAGCTATCGAACCACGAACTCACACGTAGCAGAAGACATTTACATTAACACAAGTAGACCCATGAGATTAGGTAATACCCCTAAACTGACATTGTTCATTATACAACGTGAACAATGGAAAATAAATTATACTTAGTGCACGGACCCAATAGCCATATTTTTTTAAAACAACACAATAAAAAATGTTTTTTGTAATACAAAGTTGTAGAAATCAGGCGAGAGAAGAGGAGGAAATCCCTCCGTAAAAACCTTCAGAATATAGAAAAGAATGAAACAGGACAGTGTGGTGCAGAAGTGCTGCTGGAGTGGAGATTGAGTCTGAGAAAAAAGGAATTTTGAGAAAACGGCCTTAGATGTTTTTTTACAGGTGGTGGGGAAAAAACTAATACATCACCATGAAACTTCCCCAGTTGATTACTTTAAGATAATAATAATTATTTATTCATTTTTGTATTACAAGTTTTCTGAAATGTTATGTTTGAATATGCAAACGAGGCATTATCTAAAGCTGACTTTCGGTATTTATTAGAAAGCTACAGAGGCAAAGAGACCTAAGTGACTATTTTGGATGTCATCTTTCCACACGTCTGAAAAGATGACGTGTTCACGCTCAAAATCTTAATTGACAGGTGCATGAAACAAAAGTGTAAAGTAACCAACGCGTTGCGTACCTGCTCTGTTCGCTCTTCAGTCCGAAGCAGAATCAACTTCGTCCAGTAGCGTTTTAATAAGATCCCCTCTCTCCGTGAACCATCGGGACATGTGCACAACTTACATCTGCACCACTTTATCGCTCTAAATACGTGCGGGCGGTCCCGCCTCCTTCTGTTCGCTGAAAACTCACATTTTAAAAAAGGAAAACAACGCTGTTCGGAAAAAAAGAGAGAGCGAGAGAGCTTCCTGTTCACCTCAGCCCACCTCAGAAAAGTATGTGTCTACAGCGAGGGGGAGGGGAGAGAAGGACGGAGGGAAGGAATTCCCAGCAGGTCACTTACCAGTCAGCGGCGCGTGGTTCAATGCACGAGCACTATGCTTCCCATCTGACGACCGCCATGGGAGACTGCTACAGGACAAAAACCAAAAACAAGAGTCTGCTGTTTCATAAGCAGCGCTGTTAGTGATCCAAGTAAGACAGCATGTTCTCCAAAGTACCAGGAACATAAACAAACTCGACAGAATAAACAGAGGAGAGACAGAAAAAACAAGGACGTTGGAACCGGATGCAGCAGAGGTCCCAGGACGTCCTGATTTTAAGGCCCCAGAAATAGTGCAAGTTAAAAAAACAAACACTGGATCCTAAATTTCGCCCAAATGCAACTTCACTGCCCTTCATTAAAACCCTTTGTGCCTGCAAGATTGTCACATCTGTCCAACTCCACACCCTGAGTTTGTGAGTTCTGTTAAAAAAATGTGTAAATCCAAGCTGAAATAACCCTGATGACATCACTGTGACATCACCAGGGTCATTTTCTCTGATATGACCGAGCACTTGCGGAGCCACAGAAGATATTATACAACCGCGTTCACAGGCTGAGTGCCGTAGCACTGTAGACGGCATCCTAACGACTTTTAAAAAGGCTTGTTTTCTGAATGGAGTTTGGTTCGATCGGTGCTCAGAGATGCTAACAGTCTAGCTGTCGTCGAGGTATAAATAAGCATGATTCTTTTTAAGTCTTTATTTGTTATATGCACAACAATTACAGTGGAGCAGTTTTTGGCCATGGAATTCTTGTTCTCAGGCTTCCTCCAACAATGCTATGCTAAGTTGCAGTTAACATCCAAATGATTAGCATATATACTCTTGAGTTATGGCCCAAAATGTGTTTTTTTGAGGCCACAGCGTCCTTGACCACTAAATTCTAATCAATTCTTCCTTGAGTCCAAGTGGATTTTTGTGCCAAGTTTAATGAAATTCTCTTAAGGTTTCCCTGAGAGAATTTGCAGATGCAGATGTTAAAATAGGAATAAAATATAATGTATATAAAATATAATTATATATATGTATATATACATATATATGAAATCCTGTTGGCCTGTGTGTCGTCTGATCCCAGAGGAACCTGAAGCAGCTGACTCTGTCCACTTGATTGCCAATTAGGATTTTGACACTTTAAGATACGTCAAAAGGAAACTAAATATCGACAATCAGATCAAAGTTCAGTTTAATTATAAAACACTAAAGTATTCATCCCCTTCAAGTCAGTAGAAGCACGTCTGGACATTTTCCTACATTCCTCTTTAGAAAACTACTCAATCTCTCTCCAGCTGGAGACTGTGAGGGAACAACAATTTATGTCAAGTCCAAATACACAGTCTGGACTGGACTTCATGTCCACAAACCTCCCACACGACTGTCAGAGCTGACAGTAGGGGTCTGTTCATTTTTACCACTTGTTCTATTCAGATTTACAGCTGTGACTGTTTGCCCATTTCTATGACTGACCTTTTTTCCCTCAGGACACTTGTCTTGTGTCGCTCCCTTGATAGTTTTCAGTAAAGATGCTTGTCTCCCTTGTAATGCTACATTTCTACTTAGTATATATTTCTACTCAGTATATTGTGTAAATGCCTAAGCGCTTGTACTTGTGCTCTGAACTCAGTACACCTTCACCCTTTGTGTTAGCGTACATGCTCAAATGTATCTTGCTGTTTTTTTAATGGAAATTATATCCTTATGAGTATTTCATTATCTTTTAAATATAACTGTTTTTGAAACAGGCTATCATAAGCTTGCATCATGTAACTTGTGATCTGTGCAGCAGCTGACTGCCTGCACACATATCCTCTTCTTCTCTGTGTTGGATAACAATTCTTGTATATTCACATGTTCTATGCCTTAAGGATAAAACGTATATATCTGTGTGTCTGTTGTTACACAGATAAAGCACTTCTTTTACTTCTTTAAATGCTGTGGCCTGCCTGTCATGAAACAGGATGTTCCAGTACACAGGCCCCCAACCCTTGATCACTCTTCTTGCAAGAATAAATACTTTTAAAGACAAGTTCTGTTTAACGACATTCTATATTTCAGCTTAAAAAGACTCAACAGCGGGTAAAATCATTTTCCACCACACCCTTTTCTGTCACCAGGAACTGATTTTTTTTGGTGGTTTGGACAGACAAAAATATCCATTCGTATTTAAACTCCATTTATCACAACTAACAGTCCTAATGAGCAAATGATAGTGAAGACTGTGAGAAACTGAATTATTTTCTTTTTCAAATGTGTGAACCCTTTATCTCTACACAGGAAGTGGGTCCCCTTCATGGAGCCCGCCATCTTTCTACAGCAGCCCAGAACGGACAAACCAAACACTGTCTGTAGAGAGAGCCTGATGAAGGCCACCGTAGTTCTCCAACACGCTTGTGAAATTGCGGTAATGTTAGCAGCATAGTGCAAAAATTGGGTATCACCAGCCGCCGTCTGACTTCCGTTGCTCCTTAAGTAGTGTCATTATGGTAAAGATGGCCTCTAAGCGAACGGCGATACTACAGTTTTGCACCCGGCGGTTCACATGATCGCTGTCTTGTAATAGGGGAGAGCGTAGCTATTCACTTGGTTGCAATCTGCAACCACTGCACTAGATGCCACTAAATTCTATACTGGCTTTTTAAACACAGCTCGTATTGTCTTCTTGATGGTTTTGCCAGAAATTTGACAAACCAGCAAGGTCTCCCACTTAGTACATGACAGCCTAAATAACAGATACAGAGCGCAACGCGTCACATTCTGAAAACCAAGGCCACCCGTAGGGGAAAACAAAAGGCGCCACAATATGCAACAAAGGGCTGAAACTCTAACAAAATGCCTGTAGCTAGCTAACAAGTTAGATGTCAGCAGGTCAAAGGACTATTTTAGCACCCTATGTCTTCCAGGGTTGCAGTTAACTAAAATGATGATGGGACAAGTTAGCCGTTAGCAAGCTAATGTTAGCTATGTATGTGTTAGCAAATAACTGTAGTTAGCTATATGATGATACTTATAAGCATAATACTGCATAGCTTACTGGTGTATGCACATTTCACTATTCCACGGATTCCACACAAGTTGTATACTATAGAAATGCTTTAGTTTAACTTACATAAATATAGTTAGCCTAATCTGGACAAAATGCTAGCTGTACATGTAACGTTAGGGATACTGCCTCTCAGGATCCCCCAGTTTTCCCATTGCCTGTATCCTCAGTTCTTTTGGTTCTGCAGCTTTTACAAACTTAGTTGTGGGTTCTTTACCCTGTTGGTGGTACATACTACCACAGAGCAGCTTTTAGGCATTTTTCTCTTGGTCACCAACAGACGAAAGAGATAGGAAGAATTATTTTCCCCTCATATTCATGTTCTATTTTTTTTTTTTACAATTGTAATCATTTCTTTATGTTACTAGAGGTGGTATGTGCTTTAGAGGTGGTGGCTGGTTCTCTATAAAACACTACAAGAAAACACTGACCAGCTGTCTGACCGCCTGCTGTATTTGACCTAAAGTCACTCACCACACCTTGGTTAAACACACGGATGACCCCGTCTGGATTCTCATGTGACTTCTACAAACAGATGGCTGCTGAGTGATGATTTAGGTGTGTCACATGATAATGGATGAATCACTTATGCAATCAAATATTTGAGGTTTTATGTTTGTCCTTTGTGAGATTCTCAGATGGACTCTGTGTTTTCTTGTTGTGCAGCGTTCTTTTAAGGACAGCCAGGTTTGTTCTGCTCCATTTCCTCTCAACCAGTAACTGCTAAGTGTAAATGACTGGACAGCACGGAGTAGCACAGAGTTTATTAAAAAACTAAAATTTAAAAAAAGTGTACATTATATAATTTATTAGCAAATGACAACATTAAATAGTTCCTGAAGTGCAGAAATCAAATGCATGTTCACAGTAGAAACAAACG
Organism: Anarhichas minor; assembly: GCF_050575085.1. NCBI lineage: Eukaryota > Metazoa > Chordata > Actinopteri > Perciformes > Anarhichadidae > Anarhichas > Anarhichas minor. Next base: position 3,372,360 of record NW_027466468.1, on the reverse strand, counting down.
AGATGGAGGAGATGAAGTGCGCTCCTGTTCACGGGATCCGTTCAGCACATAATGTCCTGGAGTTCAAGATGCTGATCTGTAAAAACAAAGTGTGTTGAGAAACGGATTAAGAGAGTTTCATTTGACACTGATTCGTCGTGTGCACATCAAACTTGTCATTCAACGACTGTAAAGAGCTCCAGACGAGGGCCACAAGCAAACCAGTTTTTGTTTAATTTTGATGATAGTTTGAATCATGTTCAGTCACATTTAGTTCTAAACCTCAACTGGACTGTCATCTTATCTTATAAAGCCACTCTCACACCTACATGCACACGCACACACGTCTGTTCCACCACGACACCTCACCCGTTTCTCCTCAGCAGACATCACACCGTGCACTGCCACCACCTGGTACTGTTTGTGCTTCAGGCTGCCGGCGAACTTCCTGACCTGGCGGACGGCCGGTGAGACGGTGTCCCTGCTTAGCAGCCTCCTGGTGTCCGACGCTGAGATGCCGGGATCCAGAAGCAGTAGGCACAGGCTCCCATTCTTCTTCTGCTCCATGCCCACTATAGAGCGGCTGTGACCTGCAGGAGGACACGGTTAAAAGTGTTTGTGAAAAGTCGGGAGTCATTCTTTCTTCTTTCTCCGTTGACTATTGTACACCCGTAGCCAAACGTTTTGAGAATGAAGTATTGGTTTTCACAAAGTTTGCTGCTTCTTTTTGTACGATGTCACTATGGTATAATTACAAGTGTCAAAGGCTGTTATTGACAATTATATTAAGTTTATGCAAAGAGTCAATATTTGCAATGTTGACGAGAAGTTGCTCTCGGAGGATGTTGTGGTACCATTCTTTATTCAGGGCTGTGTTCTGAGGCTACATTGTGAGTGAGCCCTCTCCCTTGGCTGAGAAGCAACCCCACACATGAATGGTCTCAGGATGCTTTACTGTTGGCATGACACAGGACTGATGGTAGCGCTCACCTTTTCTTCTCCAGACAAGCTTTTTTTCCGGATGCCCCAAACAATCGGAAAGGAGATTCATCAGAGAAAATGACTTTACCCCTGATGTTCTGCACATCAGGGGCAGAACATCAGTCTGTCCCTGATGTTTTTCCTGGAGAGAAGTGGCTTCTTTGCTGCCCTTCTTGACACCAGGCCATCCTCCAAAAGTCTTCTTCACAACAATTGAACCTCTCTCTTTGAAGTTCTTGATGATCCGATAAATGGTTGATTTAGGTGCAATCTTACTAGCAATTCATCTGATCACTCTTCATAACATTCTGCATATGCAAATTGACATCATAAAAACTGAGGCAGCAGACTTTGTGAAAATTAATATTTGTGTCATTCTCAAAACTTTTGGCCACGGGTGTACATATTTATTTCTAAGTAAAGTACTATGGTGGACACTGGGAGGGGCGGGACTTCGCTTCTCTATTTAATAGACCTTAGAAGACAGCGAGTGTCACCAGCAAAACGCCATAAACAAACCTCCTAAATGCCAAGGAGGAATTGTAATCAACCCTCTGAACCCTAAGCAGTTTCATGGTGTGTTTTTCGCTCCTGTCATATTTTTCTCTCTGTGGCCTTGATTTTCTCTGCAATATAAAAGTCCTGCACCTCTGTGGAACAGCACAACCACAGCTAGAGGTAGAGAGAACTCAAACATGTCTTTAGTGCAGTATGACAGTTACAATGCCATAAATCCTAAAAAAGAAAAGAAACACAAGTTGAATTCCTTTGATAATTTATTTTATAAAAATTGCAAAACAATGGAATCTATATATCCAACAGTTTTCCAAGTTGCCAGAAGTGTTACCAATGTTGGAAAAATAATGGAGGCTCCCAGGGCTATAAGTATTGAATGTGTTCAGCAGCCTGCTGTTCTGTCCAAGTTTCACAGAATTGTTGTCACGTGACTGTTGGTCTCAGCCGCATCATTCATGGCTTTCTAGCTGCGCTGAGGAGCGCAGAATAAAAACAATGTCAGGATCTGTTTAGAGTAAACTGTTTATTTGGAGCAAAATTTGAAACGAGACCATTTTAAGCTTAGTTTCGGTTGCGTTTCCTGACACATGACGTGTTCAAGGACCATCAGAAAGATGCAAATTCTGGCTATGCTAAACAGTGTAGTTTTGTCTATTGTAATTTTATTAATCTATTGTAAATTTTTGGTTGATTAGACAATTAAAAAAATTAAAATTAAAATTCTCTAAACATGAATCTGTCCATTATTTTAATAGTTCAGTATTGTATGAAAGATAAGAGGTATGTTTATGCATATAGTGGCACTAATAGGCCAGCACTCATTTTTCGTTTCCACATATGTTTAAAATTAAAACGTCAATTTGAATAACTTGTGTGCATGATTATCATGCAATTGACAGACAATGTTGATATTGGCATTGGTATCAGCTGACAAGGTATGTTTATAAATGGCAGTGGCACGGCCTCCCTACTCACTGTACCTTGCACATGTTTAAAATAAAAACATGAATATATTAACCTGTGTATTATTTGAATAGCTTAGTATTGAATGCACAATAAAGAGGTATACACGGTACTAGGCCTATTTAATATAAAACACAATTTTATACAATATATATAGTCGGGGGTCCCTGCTCCATCTCTCTATCAGTTTGGGGGTCCTTGGCCTGAAAAACGTTGAAGACCCCTGGTTTAAAGGAAACATGCTTTTCCATCCCGCTGGTGGGTTTTGGGGTTCAGAGGGTTCACTGCAAACTCATATCTCATATTCATGTATTACTAAATTGCCTTTATACAAGCCCTGCTAAGAAAGAATTCAAGTATTAAAAGTATTATAATGAAACAAAGGTTGAGTATCCTATAAACAGTTTGATTTAGCTGGCAAAATATATACTCAAATGTAATTATTAAGACCTCTTGTTTCTAAAGCATTTAAAAACAAATTGTTGGTCTTTGTCAAATCCTCAGATATGTTAATACTGGGGTTTTTTTTTTAGGGAATTATTTGTGACAAATACAGGCGGTGTCTGTATCTGCAGAGACCCTGCCCTCTGCCTGTATCTTCTCTTTTCTTTTTGATTGGTGTTCGGGACTCTTCTGGGGCATCAGCATAGAGGATTTGGACCCCATATGGGAGTGCAACCCCCAGCCAATAAACAGGATGTGCAGCCCGTTCTCATTCCCAGGTCAAAGACCGGCTCATGGTATGTGTCACTCTTTAGCGTCTGAATCAAAGCGGGCGGAGAACGAGGTTGTTACATCGCCGCGTGTGTTTACAGGCTTCCGTGCTCATGTGTTTGCCCCATCGGTCTCTCTGCTGTGTGGCGCTATATATCGGTGTGTCAGCAACTGAGCGGAGAGACACAGACCGGCACAGTGTGAGCAGACAGGAATGTGCAGCAATGCCATTTCAGAAACATCAGTGAAAACAGAAAACCCAAACTCTGTTTTCACGCTGAGTGATTAGAGAAACTTGCGTAACACAAACCTGATTACCAGAACAATGAAGTTTTTCTGAAAACATGTTACTGGATGAACAAGTGTTTGTAAGAGAGCTAGGACGGAGCGTTTTACTGTGGCAGCAGTGTAGAGGGGGAGAGGGCCACTCGATAACTAGTAGTTTGCATCAGCATGCCCGGAATTATTCCATCTCAGTCTGCATTAAAAGAGCACAAACTCAAAGTACGACGACTGAAAGAAAATCTAATTCAAATAATTGTCAAAATTGAAGCAGCGGAGGCCGAGACATCTGGCTTTTACTCCCTGGATTGTACAAATCCCAAAAATGCAACTCAATAGGATCTTTTCCATCGACACTCTTGGCCTCGTCAGCCCTCATTTCTTTTAAACTCCACACCTCCGGTTTGTAAAACAATCTCAACTCAGCATCAACATCCACAGTTCCATGAGAACCGAGCAAAGCACACTGTGGGATATGATCAAAAGGTCCAGGACAAGCAAATATATGGACTTTGAGTTTGGATTATTTTGTCACACTATGCAATAGTTTTCACAGGCTGAGTAGTTCTCCTTATTACCCTTATTATCTCCTTGCTATGTGTAAAGTCTCAAGTTCTCCTTTAATGCCTCACGATATCACATTTCGCCAGTTACATCATAAGTAATTGAAATGAGGAAGCAGGATTACCTTGTTATGTCAATAACATTCCATAATGTTACTCAGTACTGCATACTGCACCTTGTGTTACGTCAGTCAACCTGAACATTGAAACCTGCAATTAGCTCCGCATTACAACACTTGTAACCGAGTAATAAAGTTTAATGCTCTTCTACGTTTAGACTTCCAAAAACGCTTTTCAATTTAGGTAATGTTATGAGCGGATCATTAAAAAGCCATTTGGGGTGAATGTTAGCCTCGAGGGAGTCAGATCAGTCTCATAACAGCCGTCGATGTGATGTCACACCAAGATAGTTCCAGGACGGCTACAGTGACACTTGACAGCAGTCAACCGTACAGGAGGACAGATACTCATCCCAACAACAATAGTGCACCCAGATCAGAATGCAGAACAAGGACAAGACGTGATGTGCTTTGAGTAAACAGTGTGGTTGTAGACACGCCCCGAGCTTAATGAATGTGAAGTGTGTGCCTATATCTATCTATCCATTAATATATCAAAATGTTGTGACAGAACACTATTTATGAATGCACGCAGAAGGATTCACTAATGTATTTGGGGATATATATGAATGACTCCGGCCCGAGAACATTATCCAATCAAAGAAGCATGTACATGCAAATGTATTAAGACCTCACCGATCCCGTACAGCTATATAGTGTGCGATGAAGGAATATAGCAAGTGATGTTGCTGCGTACCTTGGTGCTGCAGGTAAAGCGGGGGCAGGGAAGTGTGGATGAGTCTGGGGGGCAGCCGGCTGCTCCTGCCGGACTTGAAGTACTGCTTCACCCACTCAAACAGCCGGGGGTGGGTGTCACCTGGGCCGGTCGGCTTGTGGAAGTCAATGATGCGGGCACTGAAAACATAAAATACAAGCCTCAGTGTTACATTGAGCTGATAACTTCATGAAGATTTTCACTAAACTACAACTAAAATGTGACCAGAATGAGATTCTGGAGCGGTCACTGAATGGATTAAGAGTTGGCCAAAAAGGAGCTGCAGCACCTCCGGGGCCCCCTCCTGGAGCCAAATCTTGGAGGGAAACTCGCTGAAGAGCATCTGGCGGCCGTGCCTTGGTCGGTCGGCCACAGCATGAAAGAACATCAGGGAGCAGCTGTGTGAACAGACCTGGTAAACCCAAACGTGTAGTGAGGGAGAACTGGGAAAACCTGGCCGAGGCCCTTGTCCACAAGGTCTTTAACTCCCACCTCCACAATAATGTTTCTCATGGGGGAGGTTGGGGATGTGGAATCTGAGTAGGCCATTTTCCAAGCCTCCATTGTGAAAGCAGATACAAGGAATTGTCATCAGAAGGTTGTCTGTGCCTGAGCTTGACAGACTCTGAGGCCTTTCGGGCTTGGTTGGCCGAGGGGTCTCCGGAAGCAGCAGACAGGTATCAGAAGAGCGGGAGGCCAGAAGGAACGCTGCTTCAGAGGTAACCAAAGCAAAAAGTGCGGGAGGAGTTTGGGGAGGGTATGGAGAAGGACTTTTGGTTGGCCGCAAGGAAGATCTGGCAAACCGTCAACACGACTCTGGAAGGGAAAGCAGGGCTTTGCTCTGGCTGTATTCAGCAGGGGAGGAGATCTGCTGACCCTGACTGGGGATTTGATCATTTAGTGAGAAGAGCACTTTCAGGAACTCTTAAACCCGAGCAACACATCCTCTGTGGAGGACCCAGAGTTTGCAGGAGCATGGGGTACCGGGGTTGTTGCTACGAGCCATCCGGTCCTTATATAACCAGAGCGAGAGCCGTGTCCGTATTACCGGCAGGAAGTCTAACGTGCTCTCAATGGATGTTGGGCTCCGCCAGGTTTGTCCCTTGTCATAGCTTCTGTTTCTGATTTTCATGGATAGAATCTCAAGTCACAGTCGGGGGCAGGAGGAGATTGTCTGGCGGTGGGGGGCCTTGCTTCTCTGGGTGCAATTCTGTTGGCTTCATCAGACCGTGACCTTCGGTACGCACTGAGGCGGTTTGAGACGGATGAGAATCAGCAAAAGTCTGAGGCCATTGTTCTCTGCTAGAGAATAAGCGATTGCTTCCTCCGGGTTGGGAGTGAGTTGCTGTATCTGGGGGTCTTGCTCTGGATAAAAATAGAGTGTGCAGTGTCTGTCGTGGTCAACAGGGACCTGGGCCAGAGGTCAAAGCTTTCGAACTGCCAACTATGGTCATGAGAGAGTGAGAGTGAGAGAACTCTATTAATCCCTGCAGGACATTTTAACTGTTACAGCAGCTTAGAGCCGAGAACACAAAGATAAGAAGCAAAAGACATAAACTGCTTATCGAATGATGAGCAAAAAACAACAACTACTCTACATATATACATGTGTGAGGTGCAAAATTGAAAACGATAAGTTGTAGTGTAGTTATGGATCAGATAATCTTAAGAGCATGACGGTGTATGAGTCCAGGGTGAGAATGTCCACCTCCTGATCTCCCTGTCCTGAAACCGAGGTCCAGTCAGTTCAGGAGCTTAGATATCTGTAGGGAGCTTGGAAAAGAGCCGCCAGTTGAGGTGGTTTGTGCATCTGATCAGAATGCCCTCCCATTTATGTTGCATGATGGATCCTGAGGTTATGTGCTTGACACTAATTAGTGTCACGCTCACCTGATTCCCAGAGAGGTGAGGAGGGCGTAGATCTCTGTGGCTCCGATCCAGGCTCTTGTTCCATGCAGCCGCTGGTTGAAGTGGGACGCACCATGCGGATCCAGCCCTGCTCTCCAGGCCTCCTCGATCATACTCTGCACCCGAGGGATGCTAGGCACGGCCTTCTCTGGAGGAGGAGGAGAGCGTCCAGTAAATGGAATGAATGGGTACAGGTAAAAAGTTACTGGTTTTTTAATATAAGTTTATCTGCTATACATTTCTATTATTTCACATGGCTAACTGTGACAGCCGTCGATGTGATGTCACACCAAAATAGTTCCAGGACGGCTACAGTGACACTTGACAGCAGTCATTGCTGTTGTTTTGCACCCACTGTCAACAACCGTACAGGAGGACAGATACTCATCGCAACAACAATAGTGCACCCAGATCAGAATGCAGAACAAGGACAAGACGTGATGTGCTTTGAGTAAACAGTGTGGTTGTAGACACGCCCCGAGCTTAATGAATGTGAAGTGCTTCATCATGCTTCTACCGAGACCGCTTACCAAAGGGGAAATAAAGAGAGTTTGTCTTTAAATTGTTATGTTCCTAGAAAGCACTTCAGCATAAAAAACAAATCATAAAACTAAAGGCAGGTCAAAACTGATGATGCAATCTGCAGCTTGAATGAGTTCACCATTGGATTCTGGCTCTGTTGGAAGAACTCCGCAACTACCACGCCGTATTTAGTTTCCAACTGCAACAAGGAAGCGTTCTGAATTGGCTACAGCTCGGATTCACGCTGGGAGGCAGAGACGAGAGAACGACTCGTGTTTTCGTTTCATCCTCCACACAGACGGGGGGGGGACTGTGTGGAGGACAAAGAGCCGCCAGTTGAGGTGGTTTGTGCATCTGATCAGAATGCCCTCCCATTTATGTTGCATGATGGATCCTGAGGTTATGTGCGTGACACCAATTGATGGCTGTGTGGAGGACACAGGACACAGTCCTCCACACAGCCATCAATTGTTTTGCTTAAATTGGTGGCTGTGGTGGTCAGGATTCAGGTGGCGAACAAACTCGATTCATGGCTCTTTGCACATTACTCCATCTATCCATTAATATATCAAAATATTGTGACAGAACTACCCTCAATTCTCAGATATTTACCTCAACCTCACAAAGAATCAGCAATTTATTTGAAACAAGCACATATAGTAGTGCTGATTTCAGGTCAGATATTATGCAGTGGGATTGTGCACCTTGTAGGAGGGGAGCATATGCATCTGTTGTGTGTAGAGAGGAGAGGAGCATCTGGAGGTTTCTGTATCCACAGCCCCAGCTTTTATCCCCCGCTGAGGAGCAGTAGTGGTCGGTGTCAGCACTCAGCCACACGTGCACGGAGTCCTTGCATTCGGTCTGGTAATATTCATACAAAGCTCGGACCACACCTAGACAGAGAGGAAACAAGTTCAGCTCAGTACATTCCAGCAGTGTTACGGACACACACCTAAACCAGCAGCCATCACACCTCACTGATCAACATGCATCAAAGGTGCCGACAGCTAAATCAGTATCAGTATAAATGTATCAGTGAATCATTGTCCAGGTCATAAATGGAAGGGGACAGGTCTGGGTTTTTTCTTTCTTTAATTCAACCAAAACTACTCCTTATACTGTCCTATACCACAGTCACACCGATAGTTGATATACTTTGATTTATGTATATATTTATTCATATGTTTACCAGGGACAGTGCACATTAATGAACGTTTAAGTTTCCACCTCAATGTAAATGTGCTCATTTTGGTCTCATAATGGTAAATTCTTACTTAGTATATATTTCTTACTTAGTATAGATATTTCTACGTAGTATGGTATACATAGTAAAGTATATTTCTACTTCTACAAAAGAAGAATTCACCCTTGCCTGCAGGCAAAGATAACTGTAACTGTGTTGTATGAGAATGTTGCAGCCGCTTGTTGTTTTCAGTTTGAGAGTAAAATGTCCGTAACATTGGCCATCGGCCCCACACTTTGCACTTCTTCTGTATGAAGAAAGCACGTTCACTTTATACTTGGTTCTTCCTCACTGAGACTGAACGCATTCTGTTGTGGAGATTGAACCTTCTCTGCGCAGAGAATTCATATTTGAAAGACAACCTCTGGTTTTTGTAATCTGTATTTCAGCATTAAAAGACTCGCTCAAAGCGGGTATGGGATGTTTCCACCTCAGTCTGTAGTCCCTGGGCAGGTTATTACAAACTGGTGGCCTAATATAATCAATGCAATGCTACGGCAAGCACTATTGTACAGCACAATGCAACAAAACAATGATAGAATACAATAAAAAAATACAAAATACCATGCAAACGTAGCAGACATGCAGAAACAATGAGAGCAACGGCAGTGCCAGAGATGAGGTGGTGGGACTACTCGTGATTGCAGGTTTGGTTTGCTTTGTTGGAAGAGCCGAGAGTGATGCCAATTAAAATGTAGTTCCTTGGTCATTGAATTACTAGGGTGTTATTGATTAGCACTGAAAAACAAGGAACAAAAAAATAATATTCATGTAACTGGAAGAAAAATGGATCTTTGTCTCTTAAGATCGGCTTCCTGTACATGCAGAGGGCCAGTCATACACACCCACGCTCTACCGGTGAGCGATGTTCCAATATGTCCTGAGTACATGCAGATGTTAGGGATTTCAGGGGTGCTAGTGCACGTGCATTATAACCACGTGCACACACACTTTATTCCACCACAGAGTAGGAGAGACCAACGAAGTAAAAAGGAACTTAAATAGAACTTAAATAAGATCGGGTTATTAAAATAACGCTGAGGCATAAAAATGAATACCGATAATCAGTAACAATGACAACAAAAATAATAATGAGTGGGAGTGAGAGCTTAATCTGATCTGATGGTTTTGAATTAGGCTCAATTGACTTTCCCGAAAGGTTTCTCTTCACGGAGGCTTGCGAGGCAGGACTGGGTGAGGCTCGTGTGTGAACTGTCTCCGTTGTTTATATGTACCCAGGTGGTACGTCGGGGCTTTCTCCACGGGCTCAATATCAGGCCAAGTGGGTGAGTCAAAAAGAGATTAGGCGGGTTAATACACACACACACACACACACACACACGTGTATGTGTGGCATGTATTTTAGTAGCCTATCCCACAACCAGACAATAACAGATTAACTAAAAGAACATTTTGTGAACGTTGAGGGAATGCTGAAGAACTGGTTCAAGATAAGGACTGAAAAGGGAGTTGACATGCAAGAGCATGAACAACAGTCCAGATGTATTCATTTATTCATCGACGTTACCACTCCTTTTTCAGCAATTATTTTTAACAATTCAAAAATTTGAGGATTTGATTATGCATTTCCCTTGCCAACACTGCAGTACGAAACTCATTAACTGTTAGCACCCATGAGAGTGTCCATCTACTCTTAATTCCAAACTCTGCATCGGATATTCAATCTGGAGTCCTCCAAGGCTCAATTTTAAGTCCTACTCTCTTCTCTCTTAATTTCAACCAAAAGGTTCCAGGAAATATGCAACCAAAGGAATTATACCAAAGGACCCAGAGAAGAAGCGGAAAGTCTCTTCTGTGCATTCCCCTTTGCAGTCCACAGTGGTTGGGAATAGCTGCTGTGTTACTGTAACAAATATCAGAGTTGCCTAAACCTACAGGAACTTTGGTGTATCCCTTTAAACCAGTGACTCTCAACTGGAGGGTCTTTGCCTGAAAAAAAAATCAATAAAAATCCTGTGCTTTTATTTTGAAGGGAATTTTTTATGCAGCAGAGTGTCGTCTATTCACACTCCTTAACGGTATTTGGCGTTAATGCCTTGTAATGCTAATATCAGCAGAGGATAAACTGAAAGCTATACCTCCGTCAAATGACACTAAGTAGACAAATTGAAGACATCTCGGATGACATCAAACAACAGACCACAGCTCGAATTAAGGCAAGTGGTCATTTTGCATTACAAATGGACCAATCTACAGACATAACAAACAAAGCAGTTTGACTCGTTTAGGTGAAACGTGTGGGACGGGGACTTACAGGAACAATTTCTCTGCACAAGAGAGCTCCCTACACTACGACTGCAGAGGACATTTTCAGCTCAGATTCAAACTGCACCATCTTTTCATTAAATACATTTCAGAAGTTGAAAATGTTCCTCGATTCGGGTCACGGCTTGTCATTAAGGGGTGATGGTGGGTCCCGCAGCCAGACCAGTTGAGAACCACTGCTTTACACCAGCAGTGTTGTCTCTGTGTGCTTTTGCAGAATTGTGGTTCAAGGATGCGAACAAACATACCTTGAGTTCTGGTTCTGCCATCATCAACCCCTGAGGCCAGAGACTCCATCATCTCGGCCCTCTTACAGTGGAACTCTGTAGGGGCCATAAGACCCCTGGCCACATCCCTCTCCATGGTCCTCTCCATCTGTCTGCTGTAGCCCCCGCTGCCGTCCAGACCAAACTGCCTCTGCACAAACAACATATCACACAGTGGTTGACATATGTTTTATATATATATATATACACACACACATTTACTATTGGGTTGGATGTCAGCTGGGAGTATTTGGACAGCAACATAGTCTCTGTTGTTTTTGCACACTAAAATAAAAGCATGACTATGAGGATGGAGTAGGGCTGCACAACATAAGACTGCAAACGACATTTCACTCCGATTTTTTTTTTTTGTTGGTTTAAAGACACAATGAGTAGAAAACTGCAATGTAACGATCATTCTTTTTTTTTTTTTGGTGCCTTTTGTGTTCAGTTCAATGTTCAGTTTGTTCAACAAAATTTGTTTAAATTCAACAAGCAAAAAGTTGTGTTTTAGCAATTTAACACTTTATTATCCACTCATTTATCGCAAATATCGCTATCGCAATACTCAGATACGGTATTGCATATTATAATCTTATCAGTTGGGTTAGCCCTAAAAGTGACACACAGACAACCCTACGGGGTTAACAGTAAAGGAGGGATTTGTAGTTATATGTACTTATGAAACCCTCGAATGAATGCTAACTTATTGGAAATCCAACAACATCACTGTCTAAACGGTCTGCACAGCGAGTGTGCTCTCGCGTAGAATCCAGACCTGCAGCTTCTTGAACTCTTCTCTCTCCTGCTGGTCCTCCTCCAGCCTCCTCCTCTGCTCCTCCTCCTGCTGGAGCTGTCTGGCCAGCTTCAGGTCAGAGCCGGGGCTCCCTGCGGACGCACACGTGAACCAAAGGCATAGAAAGATATGACATTTATATGAGTTGGAGTTTAACAGAGGGACCTGAGTGACTTATGCAGCACGGGGGGGTAGGAACATATGCCCACCTGCAGAGTTCCCAGCAGCTCCGTGGTCTAAATGCAGTTCCACGTGTTCCTGCAGAGAGACGCTGTCACTGCAGACGACAGAGCACATAGGGCACTCGAATCTCTTCTCTCCTACAAAACAGAAACCCCATGTAGGTTTTAAACATGTTTCCTATGAGGGTTGACCACTGATACAGGTAGGTTAATGGTCCTTTCTCTGGTCCAGTCGGTGTCATCCATTAGAGGGAAATTCCACTGGAAACATTTGTGTTTAAACACCTTACAAGAGACAAATAGACACAGTATTAACCATTCATGTTTCTGCAATTCTACCGTACAGTTACTAAGATCACTGAAGCACCGTGAAACCTAACTGAAGTAGAATGAAGGAGTTGCTTCAATATTTGTGTTGTGTTCACGCAACACTGAATCAGAACCTGAATTATCTGTTGATTCCGTCGTCAGTTTCATTCATACGACTCATTCCCTTTTCTGTCTAATTGATATTTCTTCTGGCGAATGAGAGAAATGTGCACAGTTCACCCATTCAGATGACTGACTCATCACTGTCAGCGTGGATATCAGTTATTAATTGTGCTGCCCGCTGTTTGTTTGTGTCACTAAGCGTTCCTAAAAGACGACCAACAAATCTAAGTGGGTCTCATGTGGGTTATAGTTGGGATTCGTGGGTAAAGGCTTATTATAAAAGAGCAATGTACATTGTGGCAGCCCAAACCCTTTGGAACACTCATCTAGCTGGGATCCGTAAACTATGATGCTAATCTATGGATGCCTCCTAAAGAAAACCTCCTATTGACTCAGTTCGCTCTTTTATTGCCAGAATAAACACTGCTACTGTGTTATTTGTTTAAAAAAAATAATAAAAAATAGAAATGCAGGCTATTATTGTTATTATTTAAATCAAGAAGTAAAATGCTCCAGGATCATGCAGTCTTGTTGGGACCCATAAATCCTTTTATTTAAAAAATAAATAAATAAAAAACTATATTAAAAAAGATACAATACTCAAACAGTACTGTGGTTGTTGAGCATTACTTTCTGAAGTTAGGAAAATACACAATTTGACCTGAAAAAAAAAAAATCATTAGCAAATTACAAACGACCGGGGGGGACCGTGGCTCACTGGGTTAAGAGGGTTGTCTGGTAACCACAAGGTCAACGGTTCGATCCTTGACTGGGACGTGTCACATGTCAAAGTGTCCCTGACAAGACACTGAACCCCTAACAGCTCCCCGGGCTGCCTGTCATTGGCAGCCCACTGCTCCCTATATGTAGGGATGGGATCTCTATGCGAGACAAATTTCCCCCTTAACGGGATCAATATAGTATAATAAAATTAAAGAAACCCAGCATCATCATTACTTTATATTAGAAATACTGAATTTACTCAATTGATCCGTGGTTAGGAGGTCAGAGCTGTAGACTAGACAGTCTACAGCCATGCAAGAGGCAATCCGTCAGCCACAAAAGTGAACCTCATGGTGGCGCAAGAGGAAATGTCATTGGATCACCAAAGCCAGTCGGATTAATCCTCTCGGGACAGAGAATGTCTGTGCAAAAATGTCACGGAAACCCATCCAACCGCGTTATGTCGGACAGACAGATCGCCAAAACCATTGCGTCATCGGCGAGTTGACGACAGCTTTCAGGCAGCGATGTTGTGTTTTTCTTATACAGGTGAAGATACAAACACCTCGGTTGGATGGTGAGATCTTTCCTTCCCTTTCTTCATATTACCATAACAACAAAATACTGTGCCCAGCGAGCTAAAAACAAAGTCTAGAGGAGACACACCTGAGAGGCTGCTGGCTGACGGTGAAAGTGGACACGCCTCCAGTGTTGACCCTGAACAAAGAAACGGTCATGAATAAAAGGTACATGGTGTACAAGTATGTGGCTCAGGGTGTCTTTGTGTTGAGAAACAATGAACCCTTCTCTCTACCTTAATGTTTGCTGACTGGGTTATGCTATTTCATAACTGCTCGCCCTGCTGGCTTGATGTGCTCAGCTTGTCAGTCTAAACTAGCCAAACAGAGACTTGATATTGGACAACATCGACATACACATTTAAAAAAAAAAACAACATGTTTTTACTTAAAACCATGACGAAGATGGGTTTTCGTTTTCAGGGGGATAATATAGAAAATTGCCATGATATGTAAATTCTATTCAGTTACATTTCTGTAATGCCAACCATTGCTCGCAAGGGCCTTTTCGTTATTGGAAGGCCTGCTCTCTCTATGGGCCCCCTCATCCCGAGGCCCCTGTATCAACACCCCTGACAGGGTAGGTATCTGTGACCCCTTGAGAAATTTGCCCAGATCCTACAGATTCATTATGTGGCGATAACAATAGGTGACAGAGTGACCGAAAAGGAAATGTTCCAGACATGGCAGCAAAGACGCGACTCTAGGAGACACAGTTACCTTCAGCTGCACGCTGCTCCTGCAGATGTAACTCCACATGCTCCTGCAGGATGAAACAGCTGCTGCAGACCAGTGCACACATGGGGCAGGAGAACAGCTTCTCTGTAACAGATACAGGACAATTCAAGTCAACGGTGACTTTAAAGTTTGAATTAAAGTTTGAAATAGTTCAATCACCTTCTCCCGGTGAAGACCGTCGCTTCTGTTTGGCTTCACTGTGCTTGGCTTTAAGCCCATCTTTGTCCTCAACACAGTGCCTGACAGACTCCTGTCTTGTTTTAGGGCTCCATGCTGTCAAAGTCGAAGTGACGGGTGCAGCCTCCCCAGTGGATGAACCTCCGCTTCCTGGTGTACTATTCGGTTTAGGCCGCACGGAGTCTCTGGTGACACGAGAGGCACCGGTGGGTGCTGCGTCGCAGCCGTCCCCGGCCGGGCAGGACTGAGGCGTTTGGGGCTTTTTGCTCCCCATTCCAGCCGAGCGGCCCGAAGTGGATGCGAAGCGGGCCGGATGCTGCGCTCCGCGCTGCTTCTCTGGGTGCGCCGAGCTGATGTGGAAGCAGAGTTCGTCGTAGGACACACCAGAGAGGGGACAGAGTGGGCAGTGCATGTCATTTTCCAGGTGGCTGAGAAGGACATGCGTCCTCATGTCCTCCTCCAACATAATGTCCTCACCGCAGATTTCACAGGTCAGCATGGCTGCAGCCTACACACACACACACACACACACACACAGGAGTATGGAAAAGGGTCAGGTGCTGAAAGTTGGTACTGGCACAGCATAAAAAAACAGATCAAGTTAATTATAATAAAATATAACCAGCTGACAAAACACAACCTTGACTCTGTCTTCCTGAAGAGATTGTTAAGGGATGCAAATAATGTCCACATCAACTGAAATGAGTCTGAAATTGGGAACATGATTTCTTAGCAGACAATTAAGTCTCATACAATCATTAATAATCATTGGTCATTAATCTGTTATCAGCACAGATACATCAGATACAACACTAACAAAGACTAATCTGACTAAATTCATTGTAGCAGCCGGTACAGCCTGCAACACTGATTCTATTTCAGAACTACAGAGTGAGCATGAAGGAGAAATATCTACTACTTATGAATGTGTTACATAAAGGGTTATGTATCTGCCGAAATAAAGAGAGGTCTCGTACGATGAGGTAAATATGTTGACAATGATCTAAACTATCGTAAATGAGCAGATTTTTTGAATGGAACCTGGCCTACGAGGCACACTATCAGACTCTACAGGAGGCTGTAAAAATGTGTAATTGGAATCATGGTGTCACCGCGTTTCATAACGTTCTGTCACACCGTGCACACCCGGTGGCTAACGTGAGCCACACCAAGTAATTTAACGTGTGTGTTGCCTCTCGCCGTCCAGACTGTGACGTATTTGTCTCAGTACGTTAAAAATCTACTCACGGTCGATGCAATGAAGTCAGTATAGCAAAGCTAGAAGTCTGTTTCGCTTTCCTTTCCTCACGTTCCAAACCTTCAGCAAATTCAGGCTCACGGCGCCGTGCTACCAAAATAAACCGCAAGACTTCCGGCATAAACTTTCACAATAAAATGATTGCAAACAAGAAAAAAATATATATATTTAAAGAAAATAATAATACTATAATATAGTATTATTATATCATATATATATATATATATATATATATATATATATATGTGTGTATTAATTACAAGGGAAATTGCTGTCCAACAACGATATCTTCACTTCCAGGTTCAAATCGTATCGTTTATGACCATAAGAGTGATCATTTTTGTATTAGCTGGGAATAGCATTTCCACTGTTTTTATAAAGAACTTTGAGCCTATCACACTAAACCAAAGTGGCTTTAAATAACATATGTGCTTGTAACACCATTTCATTCCTATGCAAATTCAAAATCCCTCCTGCCTTATCCTGACCTTTCACCTGGCTTAAAAAAAGAGGATGCGGTTCATGGCGGCAAAAATAAATTAATAAAAAATCAGCTACACCGGATAATTTCCCTAAGTTTGTTTCCTGTGGAAACAGTATCAAATGGTTTAACAAGCACATATTTTGGGCTAAATAATAATGCAATTGACACAATAATAAATACACCTTTTAGTCAGGAAGGCACAATTCAACAGCCATTGACAACGTGACCAATGAAAGGTGCACTCAGGTGACTTGCAAAATAATTCTTGATCAGAATGAGACTACGTAAGTAAGACAAATTTATTCATAAAGCGCTTTTCACAGACAAAAGTCACAAAGTGCTTAACAGGGCAGAAATTACAAGCATAAAAAACACAATGTGACCATAGGGCCAATAATTTACATACACACAGAAAAATACAAAATTAAAACATAGTTTAAAAGCATGCACGTTCAGGTTGGTGCTGTATTTGTACTGAAAATTACAGATCTCAATGGTTCGCTGTACAAAGTGTATGACTAAACACCAGAGTGTGGTGTGCGTCCCTTCTCTTCTGGTCATACAGAAACAATGGTTTCTTATGGGTTATTTCGGGAGGCACTAAAAAAAAACAAAAAAAACATTAATTAAAACAATTTTGCATATAATAAATGAAAAAATATAGGACTTTCAACTAAAGCGATGTTGTGACGTGTGCCGCGTTTGTGATGGTTTTCCTAAACCTAAGGGGTTTTGTGCCAAAACCTATTGTTTGTTTTATTGCATAATGTCATCCCGACTGACAAAAAAAGAAACATGGTGCGGGCGATAAAGATACTTTCAATTGAAATACATTAGTTTAAAAGCTGTGCTCAGTGACACGAAAAACACACACAAGTGACACAGAGCTTTGCGTCTCTGGAAATGTCTCTGTTCAAAAGTGAAAATGTATTGAAGAAAGAAAAATGTAATCATTTCCAAAATTCACAACTTCACAGATTTCTGATGAATGATTTTGGATGTTTAATCCTGTAGCAGTGCGACTGAAAGATAAAGAAGAACAGTGCCTTAGTTTGGCTCGGGCAACGGATTTCTCTGGTCAGCAGTTTTTTTGAGCCTTCAGCGCTGTAAAACAGAAATTCTAATTAGTTGTGAACAACACTAATTCTTCAGATTATTGCTTTGAAAAAAGAAACTGTGAAAAGTGAATGAGAAAACTGTAAAACAATTAAAATGTGTGGTTCCCTTTGCTAATGTATTAAAATATATTTTTTAAAGGTAACATAACTGAGGTATGATTATTATTTAGTTTTTATATATTTTTGTCCAGTATGGTCCAGTATGAGTCCAGTATATTTTCAAATAATTTAATAAATTCATGACATATATCATTTCATTCTATTAAAACCTATTCAGTTTCAATATATTTTAATTACATTCAAACTATACTGTTTTACGTTTTGGCACCTCAAACTCTCAAAATGTCAGCTGCCAAATACAGAATGTCAAATGTCCGTTAGAATAAAATCGCAGGTGTACATCTATTAAATATGGTCTCACTAAGGAAGTACATTTAAATTAGAAAGTTTCTTCACTAAAATAAAACGATGTCTGAGTGAAAATCAGCAGAACGTTCACATAGTTACAACGAGCTCCTTCAAATCTGCTTCTTCTTTTGTCTCTTTTCTTTCCAACTTCATTCAGCCTGTATTTAATTATTATATTCATTTGTCATCAGAGACTTCTAAGCGTTGCCTTGAATTTATCATTTCATATTCCTATCAGAGCAAATCAAATCAAACACAACACACAGAGCTGCTCCCCATAAACTGAACACATTGTATGAAGACAATAGTATATTTCACAGACAGTGTGAAGGCTGTTTGGTTCTGTTTATTTGTTTGTCTTTCTGTTGTTTACCAGGATATCTCAAAAACAACATAACACACTTCAATGACACGTGGTGCAAAGTTGGGCCATGAACAAGAGAGCAAATGTTTTTTGATGGGAGAGCACCACCATGAGGACTTTTATAAAACACACCTGTTTTGGCTGAGAACTCCTGAAACATGAGGTCTCAAATCAAACCTTTTCTGGATTCCTTCATTAATAATGAATCAGCCCAAAACAGAGTTTCTGACTTGTGGTTAATATTGTATCAGCTGTGTCTTTAATTCACAAGGAAGATGAACGTTGAATCAATTTATACACAGCCTATTAACCTTTACAACTGCAGAATTTATGGATTATTATTATAATTCAGGGAAAAGAAAGACTTGTCTCTGATCATCATTGTGAATTTTTCTTTGGTCTCACACTTCACTCACAGCCATCAAATACTGTTCATAAGACCTACGTTTGTTTCATAGCTAATAACCTCATACAGTGCTGTCACTTCACTTAAAACTCATGAAGTTATGCTATAATGTGTAATTGATATTTATAACACATGTTTAGAACACTTAAATATAAATCAGAGATGCAATCCATTTTGTTTTCCCGGTCCACAGTCACATCTCACCTCTGTGATCTAATAATGCATCCAATCAGCCTGAGATTAAGTCCTCATAAACATCAATCTACATAACTGACTGCAGCCTCACTTGTCTGATATAAAATACTCTTTACATTCTCTACATTCAGATATTAATGCAGGTGTTCTGATGTATGCGTGTAGAATGATCGTATATGATTTGTTATAATAATAAACATGCCTTATTTATCATTTTTGCAATAGAGCCCTCCTTCATATGAGTTGCATGTGATGTGCAAGCTGTTGGTTTACTGACATCTGTTAAAAAGCATGGTGCTGTAAGCATGCAGTGAAAGAATATGAGCTACACCAACAAAAGGACGCCCTTTATATGTCTCTCTGTAGCTTGGATGAGTCCCATAGCGCTCTATGAATTCATGTAGGGGTGAGATACTCACCTTTACTCCTCAATTATGTACACAGTTCTGTACAAGAAAAATCAACACAAAGTAATAGTGCTTTTTTTTATTGATGGGAACTTGGAGCCAGCATGTTTATTAACCAGAGGTCGGGACGTGGGGGAGGTCAGTCTGGGCCCCAGCAGTGAACTTTATCTCTGGGGCCCTCAACAGGGCTTCTGAAAAAGACGAGGTGTCTCTTTTCGATAATATAACAAAGTGGACATTCATGTCCCAAGTCTTCCATTGAATTAAAAAACATGAAGTAAGTTTTCGTAGCAGTCATCCACCACCAGAGGGTGCAACAGATCAAAGTCTGACAGGGAGAGGATCACAATTTGGGAGTTGAATTAAGAGAAGAAGAGTTCAACCTGCTGGTTGTGGACCTCGTGAGAGCAGATGCATACCTAACATGATTATGTTTAGTGGAATAACCCTTTAATTACTTTTATATCTGCAAACCTGATAGGTTGGCGGAAAGTGAGCTGTCAAGTCTGCTGCTGCTGTCCAGGAGGTAAGTGGTTAAACTGTTTATTGGACTAATTAAGGAATATAACAAGTGGTGTTGGTGTGACGCACACAAAATGTATGGTCACATTTTTGTTATTAGATTCATATTTGAACGAATTTCTGTGATTTGCCTATCATAATTAAACTTCCTTTAGAAGTGTATTTTTATCTATGCCCAGTAGGTGGCACTGGAGCGCTGTCGATCTGCCTCGCGACCAGAGATTTGTAGGTGCGCGTTCAGCGTCTTCTCATAGCTTGAGAGGACACTGAAGCGAGAAGCCACAGCGTTTGCCTGTTTCATTTATTTCCTGTTTTTCTCAGGCACAAAATCTGTGATCAGGCCCATTCATGCTGGGACCTGTAACATTGGCCTTTTTAACATGACAGGTAGAAGCAGTGACAACTAACTGTATTTACACTAAGTTAAAGTACCAGAAGAATACAGGCAGCACAAGAGCACAGAAACCCACCTCACGTTAGATATTAGTAGGATCAGCATGTATGACAAAGAAAATGTGTTGTATTCAAATACCATGCATCACCAAACGTCCATTCTGTCTGTTTGTAAATGTTTTTGGGTCTGTTTGTTTCTTTGTAGTTGTTTTCTGTCTCTTCGTGGTCATTTTGTGTCTCTCTATAGTTGTGTTGTCTCTCTTAGTAGTTTTGTGTCTCTGTAGTCATGTTGTGTCTCTTTGTTTTCAATTTGTATCTCTTTGTAGTAGTTTTGTGTCTCTTTGTAGTTGTGTTGTTTCTTTGTAGTAAGTGTGTGTCTTTTTATAGTCAATGTGTGTCTCTTAGTTGTTTTGTGTCTCTGTGTGGCCATGTTGTATCCCTATAGTTGTTTTGTATCTCTTTGTAGTTGTTTTCTATTTCTTTGCAGTAATTTTGTGTCTTTGTGTAGTCATTTTGTGTCTCTTTATAGTCGTTTTGTGTCTTTTTGTCCTCAATTTGTGTCTGTTTGTGATCAATTTGTGTTTCTTTCTAGTTGTTTGATGTCTCTCTATAGTTGTGTTGTGCCTCTTTGTGGTTGTTTTTTGTCTCTTTGTGGTCATTTTGTGTCACTTAGTAGTTGTTTTGTATCTCCTTGTAGTTGTTTTGTATCTCTTTGTAGTTGTTTTCTGTCTCTTTGCAGTCATTTTGTGTCTCTTTGTGGTCATTTCGTGTCTTTTAGTAGTTGTGTTGTGTCTCTGTAGTCATGTTGTGTCTCTTTGTCACGGTGTGTCTGCTGGTAGTAGTTTTGTGTATCTTGTATGGGTTTGCAATATTGTGAAATGACTCCAGTCAAAGAGTCAGGGGAATGATTTTATTCCAGATTCAGAATCAGTTTTATTTGCAAGTCATGTATTGGGCTTCTAACGCTGCATACTCTTAGCCCAGGGCTATCCTACGCCCCTGTGCTTTATAGCACTTCCTCAGTTCAAATCTAAGACTTACTCTCTGGCTGTTTATCTTCTAATGAAAGGCAAGGTGCTCATATTTTGGGTGTAACATTTGACGCCCACCTTTCTTTTGAAAACCAGGTGGCTGACCTGGTGTAGTTGAGCTATAGGGGATTGCTCAAGTTTCAACTTGTCTGGGAATCGTCAGAGTTAAAGAACAAACAACAAAGACAAACAGACCGATGGTTTGCCGCAGGGTATGGTAATCCTCATAGTCTTCATCAATGTAAAGAATACAGGTTTTAAAACATATTTTTAAAAAGCTTTACAAATGCTTCATAGTCGGAAATGCAGTCAACATGTTTGTCTTAAACGACCAGTGTGTAAGATTTAGGGGTGTTTATTTGCAGAAATGCATTACAATATTCAAAATATCGTATATTATAAGAATATTTCTACAGTAGTATGTTTTTACGTTATCTGAAGGCTACTATAATTCTCCAACAGGGGAGGGGTGAGCTAGTGCAGTGATTCTTAACCATGGGGCCATGCACGCGACCTTAGAGGGCCGCAAAAAACTTTCAGTTTTGCACCTGTGGGCCGCGAGGTCCGCGGGACCGCATAGGTTATCAATTGAAGACACCAGAGATATTACTGTTCTCCATGAGACGCTCAGTTACAATATAGCTTCCCACCACCTGGTGGCGGTAATGCGTCAGTCAGTTGTTTAACAAGCTCTAATAAAGCAGAAGACGACACTCAGCTAGCCGCTAGCCTGTAGCGAAAGTTATGGATAAGTTTTTATAAAGAAAAAATGAAGACGACAGTGGTGCCATACCCCCCCCCCACCCCAAAAGTCTAAATGTGTGCGCAAGTACAATCCTGCACTGAAGCCTTCGAAACTAAAGCGACACCTAGCGACGAAACATCCAACGCTCGTGGGAAAGCCTGTTGGGCTTCTTGTTGTCTATGCAGGTTTACATACACATGATAAATAAATGTCTTTGTGATCATCACATTGTATCATCTCATTTATTTGACAAGGGTTTTGCCTGTTAAACTCCGCGAGGGCGTCCTCGATCCCCTCCCTCTCCGTTCCTACGGCTTGCTTGCGCAAACTACGTCACAAAACATGTCAGTGTTTGGTATCCCAGCATGCCCAAAATCCTCATCTTTGCAAAGAAATCATCGATTTTCTTTCATTTCTTATGGATTTTTCACAAAAAGAGCCCAAACACACACTGTCCAAAGTAGCCATAACCGCTGCAAGTCGGATCTTGCAGCATTTCGACGGAAAAAGACACATTACAGACCCGACAATGTGCTAGCGGATGTTACCATGGAGCTAGTGGCTTCAGAAAACGCTAGTACTTATAGTACAAACCTTATCTTCTTCTTCTATAAACCGTCAACCAACGTATAACCTGGCGTAACTGAGCTACCCTCATACTCGATCGTGCGCTCGGTCGCAGCCATTACGCACAGCAACCTTTATGGTTATAACGGCTAAAACAAGGATTTAACGCGTAGTGTACCAATAACTTCTCTCCCGTTTCCCATTCATACAAAGTTTTGCCGTTGTATAAATAGGTAAACAGTTTGGCTGTTCATAGTCATCTGTTAGAAAGGGACCAACCAAACTAATACAGTTTGTAAAGAAAATGACAACAATAATGACTTTTTTTAAATTCTAAAATACACATACATAGCTTTAAGTGCGGCCTAGTCTCATCCACTGCAGTTCCCATTAAAAGATTTTGTGAAGGTTGGCTCGTCCGAGCTTGTTTTAACCCCTGAAAAGGAGTTTGACATCATGCAATAAAGGATTGTAACTTTAAGGACATACAAGGATGCAAATAAATTACTATTCAGTTCAACAAAAAGAGGATCCAAATACAGGAAAGCAGGCAGATATGTAAAGTGAACAAAAGAGGAACTTTCATTTTAAAAAAAAGAAGAAGAAAAAAGCTGGTTCCAAAAAGCAAGGTGATGCAAAGGAAACACGGCCAAAAACTCAACTGATATGGCACGAGGACTACAGGTAGGGAAATCAGAAAAACAAGCGACAACCACAGAGGACCTAACAACTGAAAGAGGGAGAGCACACAGAATAAATACACAAGGGACTAATAAACTATCGAAACAGGGCTGCGATTTAAAAAAACAAAAACAGGCGGAGAAAAGGCAAAAGAAACAAGAAACAAACTACAAACAAACCTGCACAGTGACTCTGTAATGACATGGCGGGGAACCACGCTCGCTTGGCCTGCGGATCAGACAGGATTGGAATGCTGAAAGACTGTCAGGAGGATCATTACACAGACCTGACGAACACATTCAAACATGACCTCCTATTGAGACACAACATGTCCCACATGAAATGCATGTGTACAGTGGCTAGCGTGAACTGAAACACTGCCTAAAGTCTCTCACATTACACACACATACCAGGAGACGGTTAATGTGGTGTTACAGCTTAATTTATTTGCACACTTGTCAGTTTTAAAAAAAAAAATACAAATGTCATGAGTCCCTCCCCCCCCCCCCCCCCCGCGATTTTTTTTTAACAGCAAAAAAGAATACGACAATATCGAAAGGGCTCTTGTAAGTCTGTTTAAATGGGTCTCAGTGTTTTCAGTAGGCCCCGACTGCAGCTTCTTAAAGTACCTGAGTTAGTTAATTACTTACTTTGTGTTAGTGGTTGAACACCTAAATGCACGCAGTGTTACAGAGATAGGGAGAGCGAGTGTGTATAAAATAGTGGTTATGCCCTTCATTATTTCATGTGCTTACAGAAAGTTTGGCAAATACTTCGGAGTAACGCACTGAAAGGTTTTTGACAGTTTTTCTCTGTAGGAAAGCTGTTCCTGAGTCAGACTTGCACATACAATCAACTTAGAGTTAAATACCAACAGTTATGACGGTAGCACCGCCCTCTCTCAATGCATCTCTATTCCATGCTCCAAGTCCAACACAGGTCTCTTCTCCGGTGCATAGTCCCCGTCTGTCCTCTCCACGTACCGCTGCAGGGTGCTGTAACATTGGTCGCTCCTGGAAAAGGTGTAGTGTGCCGAGATCTCCTCCCAGGCCTTGTGGCTGGGGAAAGGGAACGCCTCGGGGTCCTTGTTCTCAAAGAAGCTCTGCAGGTTTCTCTCGGCCAGCTTGGTGGCGTAGTCCACCGCGAAGCTGTCGAAGCGGTCCTTCTCTTTCTCCACATAGCGCTTCCAGAACGTGAGCTGCAGGTAGCTGACTTTGGAGCGGCAGTTTGTGCAACAGGTACCGAAGAGGCCCCCGAATGCAGCAACGATGATGATACACCAGCCCAGGATCTGCAGACATACGGGGATGATATGAAGGGATGCGCACTCGATAGGGAATGCATTTAAAGGGGACACATCATGTTAATTTTCAGGTTAATACTTGTATTTTTGGTTTCAACTAGAACATGTTTATATGCTTTAATGTTCGAAAAACACTATTTTTTCTCAAACAGTCTTTCTGAATATACCTGTATTCTCCGTCCGTCTGAAACGCCCTGTTTTAGCGCCTGTCTCTTTAAGACCCCCTCCCCAAAGAGCCCAGTCTGCTCCGATTGGCTTGCAAGAAAAATATGGTGAAAATTTGCAAAGGTACTTCTCTAACCGTGTGCGGAGATACTCCGATGGGGGCTGCATATTCTAATATACCTGCATGTGACATATAGGAAAGGGAGCCAAATCTGGATTGCATGCTTTCGGATCTAAGCGGCCCACAAAAAACTGACTGGGTTGTCTTATTCCAGTTTGTGGGTATCGAATGAAGTACTCTTACTGTATGTATCGGTATCACTTCAAGGGTACTGTTCTTGGTACTGACATTGTCATTTTTTAAACGATACCCATTCCTACAACATATCCTGTCTTTTAGTCCCTAGTATGGAAGAAACTCCAAAAACCCGGATCCTAAATTTCCCATAATTCAACTGGATAGCATCTTTTATCAGATGCTCCCTGCCCGATAAACACCGTGATCTTTTGAACTCCTTAGCACGCAATTTGTAACAAATTGTGCTGTGAATTTGTGTCTATTTTGTGTCTCCCAACCAAAGCTGAGATAACCCTTATGACATCACTATGACATCATCAGGGTTATTTTCTAGACTTGAAACAGCTCATCGAGATCCACAGATGAAATGATATACCTGCTTTAACAGGATTATGAGCAGTGCGTGTCTCTCTTACCTGTGACTGGGCCCTGAACATCAGCAGCAGCTCCATGCGCTCATCATCGGACAGTTTGGACCGGTCACAGGGCACTCGGGCCAGCTCCTCCCGACACTTCGTGGTCTTGTTTTTACAGAACAAATCCACCACCACGTTATCGTCGAGGCCGCTGACAGCACACTCGTAAAAAGTCCCGTTGAGCAGGGCCACCGAGAGCCACATTATAGGGGCCACGCAAGCCCCAGTGAAGATGCTCATGAACGCCTTGAGGCAGCCGAAGCAGTTCCCCCGTGGGCACAGCTTCATGGGATTGAGGCAGCAGCCGGTGTAGAGCCTCCACAACCTGCCGCTGAAGAAGAGGCCTAAAACCAGCAGCACCGCTGCCGGGCCCAGCAGGAAAGTCAGCCCGTAGGCGAAGTTCTGGTCGTGGTTGCACGGGCACTGAAAGGAAACCATGGAGAAGACTCGCTCCCCGCCTATGGTCAGGAGAGCCATGAAGCTGTAGCCGATGGTAGCTTTCTGGTTCATGAAGAAACGCAGAACAGTCTGGAAGTTATCCATGGTGCCCGTGGGGAGGTTTCGGACACACTCCGGTGAGAAATCAAGCGAAGGGAAAGACAGAGGGCGGAAAGTGAAGAAGTTAAGTGTCTGCAGTCATTCGCTGTCCTGCGTTTTCCTCCACAGCTGAGGACAAAACACTGTCTGTGCCCCTCCCTTTAGCTGCCTCTCCTCTCTTAAGGCTCCTCCTTCAGTCAGTCTGACTCTCCCTCCCGCCCTTCCCCTTTCAGCACTCACTGTGTCGAGGCAATCGTTTGCAAAAAAATAAATCCTGCCTGTCTAGTTTTTTACCAGCCTTAGACGGTCACGTGATCGGAATGCAGCCTGAAATAATGACATGCCGGCAAAACAAACACACCAAATGAACTGAGACGATGTCAGGCTTCTGTTTATTTTCACTTTTATATGGAGCAGAGGTTAATTGATATGAAATGAGTATAAGTATGACAACTTGATTTATTTCTCTTCGTGCACACACACTCACCAAACACAACAAACAAAGTCTCAGTCCAGCGTGCACTCAGCAAGGATGAAATCTGGAATGATGTAATGTGCAAAAAAGGGGAAAAGCGTAAAACAAATCATGCAGAACGTTTGCCTTCATTCATTGTTTTGATACGTTTCCATATAGAACATACCATCGCTGCAGAGATACAGAGAGAGGCAGCAGCATCAGGAGCACAGTGCTGTGAGGAAGTGATCACATCCTCTTGGTGGTTTTTTTCTGTTCCATTCCCATAAGAGCGATTACTCAGACTAAAACACATTATACAGGAAGTGGTTAAACCACCTTTACGCATTCTGTATGAGGCACATCATTATCTGCTGCTACTACAGTAACACCATCAGTAAGGTGATCAGTTCGAGCCTCACAATTACATGAAAATATATGTATTTTTTATCTTAAATATACACTTTTATTCTTCTTTATTTGTATTACTGTTGATATGTGTCAAAGTTGCCACTTAAAGCTACTACGAGGAACTTTTACGTTGTGTTGATGTTGGCGGTCCATGTGGACAAAAGTGGTAGAGTTTCCGAGCACCAGATTCCCTTTAAAACAAATTCTCATTTTACTGCAGCAGGGTTCTGACAGTCCGTCGCGCTCAGTCCTGGTTCTGGTTCTCCTGTGCCTCACTTCCCTCTATCAATCCGGCCTGGTTCTCCAGCAGTGTGGTGTCGGTGTTGGCTCCCAGCGGGTATCGGCGGAGCAGCAAGGCGAAGCTCTGCTCCTGGCCGGAGGAGGAGCGGCTGCCTCCGAAGCTCCGACTGCAGGTCGAAGGCGACAGCAAAACTGGATCTGGTTCTGTATGCGGTTAGCTGCAGTCTGAGCTAAACGAGTTTCAAGTGAACCTGCAGCATTTTGTCTGATGTGACCAGGTGGCACAGATGACAAGCATTAAAATAACTAGATAGACAATCTTCTCTCTGGTAGTCTTGTTTACTTATGAAAGTCATTTAGAGGCATCCGCATTCAATTGAGACTGTTTCATTACCAGTTAAAAGTTCCTCATAGTAACTTGGTTGCACTTTCGTTGCGGGGTGAAGATGACACATTGAAGATCACGTTTCCTGTTTAAACCCACACTTAAAGCTCACATGAATCTCTGTCTTTACACTCTGCCTCACTGTTGCTGCTGGTCATTTTTTTAAATTAAATCCCCGCCCTGCTTTCAGTCATGTTGCCAACTGCCCTCTCGTGTCATCCATTGTGTCATTGTGTTGTTAAATAATTGAAGATTTTTATTTTTTTTGAATTGTCCTCAACAATTTTGGTTTTATGGATACGTGGTTAAAATATTCTTTTTTTCTGCTCGGCATAATTCTCGATGATCTCTTAACTTTTTTTATCTGGCGCTATCATCTGGTCAGAATTTCAATCAGTCCAATATTTTGGATTTAGACCAAATACATCAGCCTGCAGCTCAGCGGTAAGCAGGTAGTCCATTATTTAAGATTGGCGGTTTTTGGCTCTCTGGATTATCAGCACCGATCCAACACAGATGATCCTCTGATGCCGCGTCACAGTGTCACCCTACCTTCGTCTACAAAATCAAGAACAGCCGGGGTGTCGCCGTGCTCGCTCGAAATGACTGAGCCCATCCTCATCATCTTGTTGTCGGTCTCCTGCCAGCTCTCCACGTACCGGTGCAGGGTGCTGTAGTAGTGGCCCTTGGTGCTGAACTTGTAGAGGGAGGAGATCTTCTCCCACTGCTTGCAGGAAGGGGTGATGATGTCTTCGGGCGGCTTCTGGCCAAAGAAGCTCTTTAGGTTCCTCTCGGCGAGCTCTTTGGCGTGCTTGGCGCTGTACGAATCGATCAGGTTGCTCTCCTCCCGAACGTACGCTTTCCAGAACTTGAGCTGCAGGTAGCTGATGGGGGAGGTGCACCGAGCCGCGCAGCTCAGCAGCAGGTTGGACAACATGACGGAGGCGATGAGCAGCCAGCCCAGGATCTGTGGTGACACACGGTATGGATTTAGAATTCACTTACTGTAGATGTTTGTCACACATTAAAGGGATGGTTTGGTTGTTTTGCAGTGGGGATATATGAGGTTCTTATCCATAGTCGGTGTATTACCTACAGAAGATGGCGGTCAGCACGTCCCCAGTTTGGAGAAACAGACAGACAGCCCTTTACGACGGGGAACTGAGGCGTTACCGATGCTCTCTTTGAAGCCACTAGACTCCTTTGACAAAAACGGTAATTTTACCTCGCAGAACGACGGAGTTTTGGTATACGCTGCCTAGAACGTTTTCACACATTATTGTGTAACTTTGATGATTCCGAACTAATCCTTTAAAAGGTACAGTGTGATGTGCGACATCAAGCTGCGAGATTGCAGATTCCAACTAACTGAAACTCCTCGTGTGTGCCAAACGTGTAGGGAGATCTACGATGGCCGAGACGAAAAAGTGAATACGCGAAAAACCCGATCTAGAGTGTTTGGTTTGGCTTCAGTTCCCAGTCAGAAAAGACTGTCTGATGGCAAGGTGAAGCGGGGGAAATGTTCTAAATTTAGCTTACACTTCAAATGATATGGACTTTTTTTAGGTGTCTAAGAATATTCTGCTGCTGAGCCCGTCCACAGCAGTACATTGCTTTGCTCCCGTGCTGGTGCACATGTCTATTTCTCCAAACTGGGGGAGTGCGAACCGCCATCTACTAATACACTGACTATGGATAAGTACCTCATACAACCCTACAAGACATCTGAACTATCCCTTTAATACGTGAAATGAAAGGATACAATAACGAGTACGATTTTTTTTAATGCAAACTTTGCCCGTTAATGGATCCGACTGACATGACTTTTGCACACAAATAAAGGGTGCCGACTTAGGTAAACAGCAGAGAACGTCAAAGTAAAACACTTAAGTGCACTTCAAATCAAGAAAATTAATGTATCTACACATTTTTGCATAGAAAAAAATGTATCTGAACTTTTATTACAAGTTTGCTAATTATGATAACGTGCTGTACTTTAGTCTGGCATGTCAGTAAAGTCCCTCAGTCACTTTTATGTGTAGCCTATACTTCTAATATCTGAATAGCTGATTATCAACCTCTGTTTGAGATGTTATTTAAGTTAAATCTAAGTTGGGTGCAGTTTTATAACTTTTTTTCTATGATGATCATAATAATGCAGCCTAAAATATAACGGTATAATACTGTATTATCATTATTATCCACACTGCTAAGACGACTGATCAGAAATATGAAGCACTTTTTAAAAAGTGTATTGTTGGACGAATCGTGTTTGTTAGGAGACCACTGACCTGAGAGTGAGCTCTCAGTCTGAGCAGAACGTCCTCTCTGTCGACCCGCGGCACGTCGCTGCCCGTCCCGCAGGGGAACCTGTGCAGCTGCTGCTGACACGGGACCCGGGAGCTCTTGTCCCCGCACAGGTGCCTGGCGTACGCGCTCGCGTTGTTCCCGGTCATCGCGCACTCGTAGTAATTCCCGTTGAGCAGGGCCACTGCGATCCAGCTGGAGGGCGCAACCAGCGCGGCGGTGCTGATCTGGATAAGCGCCGCGCCGGCGGCGATCAGCCTCCTCCAGCGGCACAGCGCGGCCCCGCGCCGGCACGCGCCCGTCAGCAGCTTCGACGCCTTCTTGCTCAGGATGTAGCCCAGCAGCAGCAGCGCCAGAGCGGGCACGAGAAGGAACACCATGCCGTAGAAGAAGTTCAGGTCGCTGCAGGGACAACTGAAGACCGCCGAGGAGAAGATCTGCTCCCCTCCCGCGGTGAGCAGGGCCACCAACCCGAAACCGAGGTTGGTCTGTTTGTTGGCAAAGTCCAGTACCGTCTTGAACTTGTCCATCTCTGACTGCCTCGTGACAGAGCAACTGAGACTTTCACTTCCACATCTTTATTTATATCTGTTGTCACCACCTTGCCCCCCCTCCCCTCCCCTCCCCAAACCACCAGCGCCAATCCACGGTTTGTTTATGGGTTTATCACCTGTTGCGTAACGCAAGTTCCGCTCAATAAACCATAGTGCTTTATATATTTATTATTGCTCATTTGTGGCATAATTGGCTGATTTTTGTGTGTGCATGATGTCAAATACAAATATTTATAGAATTATCAATAACAAACATGGCATGTTGACGTCACTGTTCACAAAGTCTATTTATTTATTAATTTATCAATTGATGGAAAAAAGACCATGCAAGGTGTCACCTGCCCATCAGGGCTATCTAACATTCATTCATATACCGCAGGAAAACCCTGCGGCAGCAACTTGGGGTTAAGTGTCTGGCCCAAGGACACATCACCGTGGACTATAGCGGAGCCGGGGATCGAACCACCGATTCTCTGATTGAAGGACAACTCTGCTCTACCACTGAGCAGTCACCCCAAAATAACCATAGTTGCAGTATTTGTTTTTCAATACTGTGCTTAAGTAGAATTTTGCGTTACTTCACTTGAGTATTTCTAATTCATGTTACTTTCTACTTCTATTTTTACTCCTTAACTTTTAAAATGTGATTCAGTATTAGAGATTATATGATTGGACTCCTTGTTCATACTGGTCACTAAAATATAATTTCTTAACATGCTTCCAGTGGAGGTGATATGGGGTCATGGCTTTGTGCAAGAATATATTCCAAAATCTGAAGTAAATATAAAGCTTCAGCAGTCTGATTTAGTCAAATCAACCCGCACGTCAGCCAAAAGACACATTTGGAAAGCGAGCAACTACGAGTAAACAAAACAAGGGTCACTCTTTCTCATTTGAACTAATTATTAACCTAGAGGAAGAGCAGCATCTAGGAAGCAGTTCTTCTCTTTTACACATGCAATATGTATAAATATGTAGTCAGATTTCATATAAAATGGATTCAAGATTAACCATTTCTAATTCCAAGTATGTTTTGCTGCATTATTCTGTATTGAGTTGTGAATATTTCCTTTGTTTCTGATAATTTATTGTCAGTTCAGCTGACGGGTTTAAATACTACAACTCCCATCGGCTGCCGTTGCTATGGAGAAGAAGCTGGTGAGAGGCAGCGGCGTAACTAAGTACGTTAACTTCCAATTATTTAGCAACTTCCACGTATCTCCAAATGTTTTGATTTTGAATTCGTGTGTGTATGACGAACTGAAGGATGAGAAAACTGTGCACTCGTACGTGGCCGATAAAGGTCATTCTGATTCTGATTTATTGTCCTGACACGTCCGTGACAGCAGGGGGCGGTGCTGCCTTAAACCGCGTTGGTTGAAATCTGTCACTAAACGACAAAGAAGAATCTGTTTAGAGCGGACCAGACAGATTTCGGCTAGCCATCTTCGGTGTGACACACTGGAGATAAACTATTCACGTATAATTGTTTTAACGTTTCATCCGCCGGTCAACTGAATTTGATCTAGTCTAATCTTAACTACAAATATAGGATCTCTAACTGTCCTTGAAAAGGCCCCAGAAATGGCAGAAAATACAGGTGAGTGGGTTAGCTAGTGCTAGCTGGATAGCTAGTTATGGTCATTGGAGCTACCTTGAACAGACGCACTTTTTAATGGAGTCTATCAAATATAAAACTGGTACTCTAATTTGAAGGGAATCACTCGTAAACTCAGTAGGTCATTATCTTATGTTGTGCCCTGTAGACTAACGCTCGCCGCCTAAGTTAAGTCAACCCTCTCACAGCGCCTGTCCCAGTTATTGTTAGCCTAGCCGAGATGCATGTTGCCTGTGCCTGAAGACACGTTTAGGGAAAACTTAATTCAGAAATGTCGCATTGAAGTGTCTTCCTTACTGGCAAAGCAGCGTTAACGTTGCGAAAGTTTTGTTGATCAATTCGGCGTGCATAGAATCGAAGAGTCGAAGGAATATTTAGCTTTATCCCACATGCTTCTGCCAACAGTGAGCAGGCTAACATGTTAGCATAACACATTATGCTAACAGTCAACGCTATCGGGGTGAACCAGTCGTCCGGCTGAGATTTTAACTTTACTCAAATAGATTGTTTTTAGATGGATTAAATGCATTCTGAATAATAAAAATGGATCTTAAAGATTTTATAAATACGATGTTATATCACAGTGAACGTGTTATGTCCGGCGCCATAAAATGTCAGATTTTTTAACGATGTTCTCAAATTATCCGCCAACGGTCACGTCACGTACACTCAGTTGCCACTTTAAATAGCTACATTGTTACATCTGCTCGTCAATGCAAAAAAAATAAATAAAAAATCAGCCAAGAAACAAGTCAATGCATGTGGACATGGTCAAGAGCTTCAGTTGCTGTTCAGCCCAAATTCTCCTGATCTTTATTTGCGGCACAACAGTTTCTGAGAGTTCACAGAGAAAGGTGTGAAAAACAGAAAACTGTCAGTGAGCAGCAGATCTGTGGGTGCAAAATGCCTTGTTAAAAACAGGGAAAAGAGGCGCCTGGCCAGATTTGGGTTACAGTGGCTGCAGGCTCACCTTGACTGGACAGTAGAAGATAAAACTGTCTGCCACCTGGCCTAACAAATCTTGATTTCTGCTGCCACGTGCAGATGGCAGGGGGAGAATTTGGCGAGAGCAACTACAGTATAGCAGCAGTGACTAGATCTCGGTCCAATAGAGCACTTTTGGGATGTGGTCGAGCGGGAGGACAAAACTGCAGCCACTGCGCGATGCTATCATGTCAAAATGGAGCAGAATCTCTGAGAAGTGTCTCCAGCACCTTGTTAAATCTATTCCACAAATAAATCGGGGGCTGTTCTGGGTGCAAAGTTACCCCGTATTAAAAAGGCGTACCTCCTAAAGTGGCAACAGAGTGTATCTTCGGTCAATACAGGCTGGCAACACAGCTCATCCCAATTGCATTTATATCCCTATGTATTGTAAATTTGACATGTTTTTTTTTCCTCCTTTTTCATTTTGATCAGAGCAAAACGAGGCGAAGCACGACAACTCATCATCCCCTGGAGTGGCAGATCAAGAGAAGGAAATGGCAACCAGGGCTTATGAAGCGTTTTCGGTAAACCGCCTCCTCCGAACATGCTCAGAAAGAAAATCAGAACTTTCTAAAATTGAATAAAAGAAACCGCTAGGCCCAGTGTCGACGCTTATTCTCTGCTCCCCTGCTGTAGATGCAACACTTGCAGAAACACAGTTGAGCAATAAGCAGAGGTGAAGATTCATGGAGCGAGGGTCACACCAGTCTCCATTTTATAAATGTCTCACTTTTTTTGCCTTCATGGTAATGATATACACCTTGTAAATAAGCTTACTGTTTTTTTAAAATTGTGATGGGAAATTCAGTGTAATTGGTCAATCAAAAGTATAGACCCGAGCTGATCCTAATGAGGGCATATGTTAATGGTTTCATTTTTTCGCCAGCTAAAAATGAATGTGACAAACGTCGCCGGCGTAAAGTCACATCAGCTGTCGCTAATTAATCTTAATTCCGTGAGAAACTTGATGACTGAACAACATTTAATCCATGCTTCCCAAAACACCCTCCAGATCAGCAAATGTGTATCAATCCACCGAAAATAGTCCCCAAAAGAGACGCCCAATATACAAATTAAACTATATATTTGTTAGGTGGTTTTAAAGATCAGTAGAAAGCTTGGAGCTGAAAGCCACAGACAGAAATCAGAGAGTAGAGACACATTATTGGTTTAAATCTTTTCATGAGATGAAATGGAATAGAATATCACCACACTCATCCCTTTAAATTCCTAAAGACAGCAACAAACCTGACATATTCCTTCATTGCAGTCAACATGTAGTGTTTGTGACTCATCTTGTCACACACACACATTATTATTGTGTCCGAGGCGAACACGATGTTGGGCGAACATAGATCAACTCACAGGTTTATTTGAGAATACACCATGGCACATAAACACTCAGGTCACACCAATGTGTCCAAGCTGTCTTCACTGACCTGGGGCCCGTTTCATCAAAGCGAACTGCAAGCACTGAGATGTAGATCGCTGGTGGTGACAGTGAAACATGTCGTCAGTTGCACAAATCCTGGATAGATTTGATGAGCGCGACTCAAAAAATAAATGTGAGAACAAATTCCAGATTGCACGTTTGGTGTAACGGTGCCTCCTGTGTTCCTCACAGAGCGGGAAGTACGACGAGTCTCTGAAACAGCTGGACGCCATGCAGGAGCTGAACAAAGAGGACTACAAGATCGCCCTGAACAAAGCTGTCGTGGAGTTTTACAAGAGCAGTCAATCCACCACGGGGACTCTGAAGCAGACCCTCATGGCAATGAAGAACCAGGTAACTGCTGAAACGTGGGTCGCATTTTTCTCGTGCTTTGACGTTGCCGCTGAATGACGTCCCAGACAGGCGGCGCTCTGCTTCTTCGCGGTGTCGCGGGTTTCATCAGACGTTCCTGTCGTCCGTCTCTCAGGTTCACACGTCGGCAGAGGACACCGACGGGTTGGACGACGTTGAAAACAGCCTGCTGTACTATAATCAAGCCATCATCTACTACCACATGAGGCAGTACTCTGAAGCCATCGCCATAGCAGAGAGGCTCTACCAGTTTCTGGAACCGTTTGGTATGTTGTGGTGCTTTACGTGGGTTTTATTTAGGTGATTGTCTGATCAGCAGACAGTTGATCCAGTGCTGCTTTCATCATTTGTCATCATGGGTCTGTCAGCAGTTTGGCACGGAGTCATTGTGTTATTTGTCCTAGAAGAGAAGTTTGCTCAGGCCGTGTGCTTCCTGCTGGTGGATCTGTACCTGCTCACCTTCCAGCCAGAGAAGGCCCTCCATCTGCTGGCCGTGCTGGACAAACTCTCCACACAAGGAAGCAACAAGAACGGCAAGGGAGAGGTACGCCACTACACTATGGAAAGAACATTACGAATCATCGCTATACATTATTATTCATTCAAAGCCTCTTTCCCGCTGGACAAAAAACAGTCACTGACACCCACTAACATCTGGCTTTTGTTTTTAGTGGGAACGGTTACAATCTGCAATAATTCGGAAATGACGGGGGAAATGACTCGGTAGTCGCCGGTATTTATCAGCCTCAGTGCGATGCTATGAGACGCGTGTCAAAGTGAATGTATTCTAAATGAAATCAACAGGGATTTGGACAATAATTATAACTTATTTTAGCACGTTTACAAAACCTGCATTTACGCGCATATTGTGGTGTAAAGAAGTAAACTGTTGTCGGACCACACTTAAGTGTTTTATTCCGTAATCTAACTTAACAAGCTAAATATCGGAGCTGTGCTACTTGAATGGCTCCAGCTGGGAAGAATTCCGTCTGGTAATGAAACTGTGTGCGAGGCTGTTTACTGTTTGCGTGCTGCGCTTGATTCCAGAGCAACAGTTCAAACAAAGACGGAGCAAACCAGAGGGCGGAGTTCACAGCCATGATCGAGGCAGCCAAGTCAAAGATGCACCAGGCAAGAGCTCCTCGACCTAAACATCCACGCTTCCTCTGTTTCACACTTCACCGTGTGACTGTGACGGACTCTCGTTTCCTTTACAGTACAAAGTGAGAGCCTACATTCAGATGAAATCCTCCAAGGCCTGCAAGAGGGAGATCAAATCGGTGATGAACACAGCGGGGAACGTGAGTCTCGGTGTTGGTGCCACGTCATCACATTGGTTTAACAGGGATTGGGGGGGGGGGGTCTAGTCTACTTTTAAAGGAGCTGCGGACTACTTTGAGTCAGGAGAATGTTGTAATACATCGAATTCAGTGATATTCAATACATTTAGAACATTTTCTTATTGATTTTTTTGAAATTTCAAACATCGATCCACATGATTAGACACAAAATGTGCTGAAATCTTAAAACACAGAATTCAGAAAACGGTTTTGATATGTCCCTAGTCCCTCCCTCCTGAGTGGCACATAACATGTCGACTCAGTCACCGTCTGCCGCCATGCATTCACATGAAACAAACATTTAGTTTTGATATTGACTGCACAGATTCAGAAATAACTTTATTTAGACCACATAGGAATGAACACAAGAATAGCCCAGTGGAGCGATGCTTTGTAAAGCTGCCTTTCAATGGAGAGAGCAGGCGCTCTGCATCAGCCGTAGTGACGCTCACCGCGCTGAACTCGGTGTAAAGGTGAACCTCCACGTCAGTCGTCCAACACAACTCCTGCATTGACTGGAGGCCGATGTGTTTCTGAGGAGGATTAATGGTAGAAGTGTGTCCGTCTCTCTCTGACCCGTGTTTCCTGTCTCCTCCCTCAGTCCGCGCCCTCGCTCTTCCTCAAGAGCAATTTTGAGTACCTGAGAGGAAACTACCGGAAAGCGGTGAAGCTGTTGAACAGCTCCAACATCGCAGAGCATCCCGGACCCATCAAGACGGGTGACAAACCACTGTTACTCTCAAGACCGATGACACAAGCTGTGCGGCTCTGATAAGCCACACAGTCATTGTTGGCTGAATGCTGCTTCAAAACGTTGCCTTTACGAGAGATGTAACCGCGTTTGATGATTTTTCTAAAATGTGTGCTTGTGTTCCGACTTGTCTCATTCAGGCGAATGCGTTCGGTGTATGTTCTGGAACAACCTGGGCTGCATTCACTTTGCGATGGGGAAGCACAACCTCGGCATTTTCTACTTCAAGAAGGCGCTGCAGGAGAACGACCACACCTGCGCACAGCTGGGAGACGGCAGCAGCGGGCAATGTGAGTCGCAGCCGTCCATTCAACAATGGATTCCAGCTGGATTGTTTTTGGCGGGAAATCTCTTTAAAATCTGTCTAAATAAAATGTTGTTCTATCTGGTCACCATTGAAACCAAACTGACTACAGCCTGTCATCCCAAAGGAACATCGTGCTTCATACAGCAATGTTTGAAATAAGAAAAATATATGTTGTATATTCATACATCGCTTCAATTAGCACTACGGCAGTTGGGAAAACGTATTGTTATATGTAACGAGTCCCTTCTTCCTGTGTCGTCTTGGTTCTCCAGCTAAGAAGTTCACAGGCATCCCCATGTGTGCTCTACTAGCCAACAAGCGCTACGAGCTGCTGTATAACTGTGGTATTCAGCTGCTGCACATCGGCAGGCCTCTGGCAGCGTTCGAGTGTCTGATGGAGGCCGTGCAGGTGTACCACTCCAACCCCAGACTGTGGCTGCGACTGGCCGAGTGCTGCATCTCTGCTAACAAAGGGGTATGACTTGATCCTGACAGTTTAGCTTTGTTTCCATGTTGTAGTGTCTTTTCGGTAACTTTAGTTTATTTTAACAATTACTTGTTGTTACGTGAATTATGTTATGTATCAAAGAACCAAAAAGACATGTTCTGTCCCTTACATTAGCAGTGTAATATCGTATAATAATGGTTTTGTCACAGTAATTATTCAGTTTTTCTTCTGTGAGGATTTCAACACCAGTTGCAAAGTGAATTTAAACGTGCATTTCCAAATGACCTTTTTAATTCATGATCCTTTCCAGTCCAGCTTTATAAGGGTGAACAGAAAACCAGATGAGGTCATTGCATGGTCTGTGTGTTTGTTTCCAGGGGTCGGAGCAGGAGAGCAAAGGTCTACCGTGTAAAAAAGGAATAGTTCAGTCTATCGTCGGGCAGGGCTACCATCGCAAGATCGTGCTGGCGTCCCAGTCCACCCAGAACACTATCTACAGGTCAGTTTCAACTCGTCCATCCTTTGTCCTGAAGTACACAAGTGAGATGACTGATTCAGGCGTTTACATTCTTTGTCCAGCAGAGGGCATCAGTGCTGCGTTATTAGTTGTTGACGCTGTAACTAATGTAACGGCTGCTGTTAATCCTGGTTTTCTCCTTTTTAAAGGATTACTTCAACATTTGCTTTCTTGCCAACAGTGAGAAGATCAATGTTAAGTCTGTGCATTAACTATGAGGATAGAGCTGGGTGTCAATTAGCCTAGCCTAGCTTAGCATAAAGACTGGAAGCAAGGGGAAACAGCTGTACACCTACAGTACTTTTTTAATTTATCTTAAACCAGATTACAGTAGCTGTTGCCCTTTCCTTCCAGTCTTTATGCTAAGCTAGGCTAGTTGACATCCAGCTCTAGCTTCATAGTGAATGGGTTAGGGTTAAGCCCAAGGTGTGTTTGTGTGTTTGCACAGTGAGGGCCAGTCGGCAGCGATCCCAGTAGCCAGTATGGAGTTTGCAGCCATCTGCCTGAGGAACGCTCTGCTGCTCCTCCCTGAGCACCAGCAGCAGGACACCAAGACAGAGAACGGCTCCAAGAGCTCCAGTCAGTCGGGGAGCACCGAGAGCGGCGGCGAGAACAGCGACGCCTGCAGGTCAGAGAGACACGCTATCTCCGTTTGTAAACAAACAGAATCTTACGTTGGTCATGTTTTCATGTTGCTTATTGTTGTAACAGATGCTGTGTTCGTCCCGGTTCATTGTTTCCCTCTGGGTTGCCGTGCTTCAGGAAAAAGAGTTGGCGAGCACCGGATGTAATGATGTCTAGATAATCTATAACCTTTCTGACTTCCTATGGGTCAAGGCTCAACACCTAATCAAATATTAATTGCAATCACAATTTGGGCTTTCCACCATTTAAAATGGACATAAAGAAATGTGAGCTCTGCTGCATATCCAATCAAGAGCTTCTTAAACTAACAGACTGCCACCAGGGGGCATCCAGATGTTTTGGCTTCACTTTTGGGGAGCTGCCATGTTGCTGGGCAGCAGCCTCTGATAAACGTTACTGAATGTTGGGCCAAAGTCGAGCGTAGAAGAGTAATACACAAACACAACAACAATGCAGGTGCAGAAGAACCTTATTTTGATGCCAAGATTTGTTAATTGGCAGGAATGTAGTGCTCTGTTTATCTCATTTTGGGGACAACATATGGAAAAAAGGCTTTTTTCTTCTTTTAAAGTAAAAAGCAGTTTTCTCTCAATGATGTGTG
Organism: Anarhichas minor; assembly: GCF_050575085.1. Lineage (NCBI taxonomy): Eukaryota > Metazoa > Chordata > Actinopteri > Perciformes > Anarhichadidae > Anarhichas > Anarhichas minor. The sequence continues at coordinate 3,333,010 of NW_027466468.1, read as the reverse complement.
TGTTGTGGTGATGTCTTGCAGTGGGAAAGGTCAGGATGCTGATAAGTTCCTGTCTGCTGCTCCATCGTCTCCTCTCAGAAAACAGGAAGTGGAAAACCTCAGGTAATGACGCTTCTCACGCACCAAGACGTTATCCGGGAGCCTTGACTAACCCGTAGCACCCAGAGGGCTGTACAGTAATGGGTTAACTGTTTGATGCCTAGGTGCTCCATCCTGGCGTGTAGTGCCTACGTGGCGTTGGCGCTGGGAGACAACCTGATGGCTCTAAACCACGCTGAGAAACTGCTCCATCAAACCAAGGTGTCGGGATCCCTCAAGTAAGTGCTGGGTCCGTTTCTCAGAGCCATGCTGTCGGTTCACCCGGCTCTGTTTCTGTCTGCAGTGTCCCGCTCCACTGTGAGTCACTCGGCTGTCTGGTTTGTTCAGGTTCCTGGGTCACCTCTACGCTGCTGAAGCCCTCATCTCATTGGACAGGATCTCTGACGCCATCGCTCACCTCAACCCGGAGAACGTCAGCGACGTGTCAATGGGGGTGCTGACCAGCGAGCAAGACCAAGGTCTGTTTGTGTTGCACATTACGTAACGAAATGTCCGATTTTCTCCTCTTTTTCTTTAACGCTCGGGTTTGTTTTTGTCAACAGGGTCCGAGAAAGGAGACGAGTCTGTCGAGTCCTGTGAGTCCACCGTAAACCTTTATTCACCATTTCAAATCTCATCTACAGGATATTTAAACAATAACAATGGATATTAAACTTAGATGATGCATCCGAGCCAGCAAGGCGTGCTAATATTAATATCCTGCCAGCAGGGCCGGTTCTAGCTTCATGGGGAAACGCTACTTATTACACATAACTAAACTATTTTAATTTAACTGAGCTGCATTGTCAAAGTCACGATCTAATCAAATATGCAAATTCTGAATAACAAACCAATAAATTGACTTTTTAAAATAGATTTTGAATTAATAATAAATGTATGAATTTTATTTATTGGGTCCACATTCGTTTGGTGACGGTTCCGGGATGATTGTGACAAACGTTAATGGAGAGCTCTGCTCCAATGAAGTTTTTATTTTTGCATTTGAAGCTTCTATCGAGGTTTCTGAATGAAGCTTTATGTCTTGTCATATTTTATGATGTCAACACCCTTACAGTCCTTATTTTGAATGAAGTAAATCATCAGATCAAATGTTTTATTTTTACTAAATCAACTTTATTTAATAAATAACTAGTCAGTGCCTCCATTTGCGTGCATGAAAGTTTAGGAAAAAGTGTTTTTTTGAAAGGCAAAACGCCATCAAATGCCACATTACACCAATCCTCTTACAATACACTGTGACTGTCACATGAGTCTGAAACAGTCCTACAGTCACCGCTGTGTTCTTAGTCCCAATAAATATTTAAACCAATAATATTAGTGAAGCCTGATCTTTATCTGCAACTGCGCAGTAATACCTTGTTTAAATAGAAGAAGAAAAAATGTGCAGCATTCAAACATCAACGTACTGTAGTGTGCAACGATTCGGTACAACACTACACAAGTATAGGTATGAAGGGTACGACTATAACAGGTGTGTGTGTGTGTGTGTGTGTGTGTGTGTGTGTGTGTGTGTGTGTGTGTGTGTGTGTGTGTGTGTGTGTGTGTGTGTGTGTGTGTGTGTGTGTGTGTGTGTGTGTGTGTGTGTGTGTGTGTGTGTGTGTGTGTGTGTGTGTTTGCAGCAGGGAAGCAGACTCCTTTGTGTTACCCCAGCAGTGTGACAGCAGCTCGGGCCATGATGCTCTTCAACCTGGGCAGCGCCTACTGTCTGAGGAGCGAGTACGAGAAGGCCCGCAAGTGTCTGCAACAGGTAACCATGACTACAGCAGGTCCCATTCAAGTCCATCAAATACAAAGCTTCTCTTCAACATCTTGTCTTCACCTTCTTTTGGAAACGCAGTTCGACTAAACGATCTCTGTTGTTGAAACCATGTCACAGTGAAGTGAGTCGGTGGTGACTTGTGTTGTGTTCCTCAGGCTGCGTCTATGGTGAACACCAAGGAGATCCCGCCTGAAGCCATCCTGCTGGGAGTCTACTTAGAGCTACAGAACGGTCAGCCCTCCGACACACACGAGCCGGGTTCACGTATCGTCACGCCACATTTAGAAGTTTCTCATTAGACGAGCTGTGTGGAAAAGCAACAACACGATAAAACGTCCTCAATCGCAAAAAAACGTTTTTACGCTCGCGTGATGTTTTTTTGTTTTGCCGAATAAATTGTGCCAGTGCGAACATTTAACTCGCATCAGCTGTTTCTGCTGTCGCCGTCTTCTTGAATATCCCCATATTGTGCTTATGTTTCTCTATACAACACTAGCCGGTATGAGAGAACAATGCAAACTTGCCCAACTGAAACAAATCCCTGAAGACCTCCATGTTTCTATCGTAGACGGTTAGATGTTTAGTTCACAACCTCTTCTTCTTCTTCTCTCTTTAATGGTAGATTAGAACCTTTAGCGCCAACTTCTGACCACACTACGCTTTTGCTGAATTCATTGGCTCCGCACTAGTTGATGGAACGTACTTAACTCACATTTCTTTTTTTTGCTGCATTTCAAACTCTCTTGACAATCAAATGGAAGCGCGGCTGCTGACACAGCGTCCTTAGAGCTCATCTTAAGTTGTTGAGTTTCCTTTCATAGTGCGGAGTAAAGGGTATAAAAATACAACAATCATGAGACCAGCAGTCGTCCTAACAGCATGAATGAATGCTGCTGCTTTTACATTATTACTGTGTGCACGCTGTCTGAACGGTCTTAGATATTGTAGTAATTACACATTAACACAAAGTTAATAAAAGAATAATAAGAACTTGTTGCAGCTGCATATGGAGCATAAACACATTGTCATGGACAGGAAGTTGTTTCCTTGTTCTTTGACTCCGATAGCTTTTTATTTAAACCCTCTTTTTGTAAACTCTGCTTCTTTAATGAGGTGAAGTAAAGCACCGAACGGCCGGCATCATAACGACGTTGCTATCACAGATTTCAAACTGCTCCGAGCTGTCGGCTCTCCAAACACTTGTGCTGGTCATACTGATGTGGGTTATTACCAGTGTTTTCTTTGTTTAGTATGTGAGGAATCGGGAGCTAAACCCCGTATCTGTGTCGTGCATCCTCAGGCAACACCCAGCTGGCCCTGCAGATCATCAAACGGAACCAGCTGCTGCCCACGGCGGTCCAGAGGGTCTCCCCAGAGTCCCGCAAGAAGCCCGTCCAGACCTTCCAGTCCGTCCAGCCCATCCAGCTGCCCTCTCCCTTCACACAAGTTCAGCGCAAATGAGCCCCCAGAGCCACCTCTGACTACCCCCCCCCCCCCTCCACGTCACTCCACTGCACACACAACACACTCACCCCCCCCCCCCCCGACGAGCCTTGGTATTTATGAAGCTGCTTCCCCTCAGCATCAGGAGCCGTTTGAAATGCTGGTGTGGCTGCTGACCGATGGGAGTAAATTCAGCTGCAGCGGTAACGTGGACTGAGACCAGCTGACTGTTTATTTCCATTTGAATGAGGAATCTGTGTGTTGTCTGAACAAGGAAAATAAATTTTATTTACTGTATGCCATGTGTGACTCTTTCTTTAGTTGTTCACTGTGGACTTACTGTAAATGTAGTAAGTACCGAGCTTCTTGTATAATAACAATAACTGTAATTATATAGCAGTGTTAAAAACTAATTTAAGTGTTTTTATAATACAAAACAACTAATAAAAGTCAATAAAATCACGGACATAAAATATGAAATCATTTAAAGTTTAAAGAGTTAAGGAAAAGTCATGAGATTAGTGCGTTTTTAAAAGACAGGATGCTGGAGTTCCAAAGCTGAGAGCCCGAGCAGCAAAACCTTTAGTGTCTCTTTAGACTCTAGAACCATTAGAGGATCTCAACAGATCACAGGTGGAGGCAGCAGCCTGACACGGCTCTAAAAACAAGCAGTAAAATCTGGGCTATTAGAATCGTATGCTACAGTGATGTCACATCAATGTCAACATGGTTATATCATAAATACAAAAGAAAAACAAAATGTTTAAAAAAAAGATATGTATTAAAATCCCACATAACAGAATAGTGAACAAAATGTGTTCTGGCGATCAGGAACAAAACAAACTGATCAAAAACGTTTTGTTACAGAAGCCAAAGAAAATGTGTAAAAACAATAACTGTATGGAGTGTTCAGTACGACCTGAGTGCACAGCTTACAATACTTTATGATTATGCATTACACTCCATACTCACCATATTCTACTGTATTATTTACTTTAGGTTTTTGATGACTTTTTATAGCAGACTCCACTAGGACGTTTTCTGCTACATAGTATTGTATGGATTATTTACGTTTAACTTTATTCGACATACTATACTATGACTGCAAAAAAAAAATGTAGACATATTAAATCATGGCTTTTTCACAACTTTTGTGAACATACTACACTAGGACAATTTTTAGATTTTATTTGTGTACACAACTAGGCGCACTAGTCAGCGTGATGACACTCCAGAGATGTGCTAAAAATATAAATCAGAATTCCTTTGCTATCGTATACGACAGCGCAGAGTTACTTTAGAAACTATCAAAATAGATCCACAAATCTCAAAATCACTGATTTTAAATATATGCGATTATTTCTGCCTCCTAAAATAAAAAAACTCTGCTTACAAATGTAACGGTTACAGTATTTAAGCAGCTGACAATGTCAGAAACAGGAGCATCATGTAATGTCTGTCTGTGTTCCTCACTGCAAAGAAGCACATAAATAGGTGGAGTGAGGTGGAGGCGAGAGAGAGAGAAAGGGAGGGGGCGAGCTCAGGGAAAGAATGGGGGGAAAGTAAACATACATGACCGATACTAGTATTACTAGTGCTGGCAGCACATCCACGCTGGGCCACAGGCAGTGAAGCAGGATGGACTCCATGGTTTCAAAACTATTGTGATTTGTGTTTCTTGCGAATGCTATGGATTCAAGCTTTGGGTCGCCCCCACCCCAAGCAGGAGTGAGCTGGCCCATTGTGGACTTGGTCCCTTCCTAAACCGCTCCCACACCCTTCTTGGATGGGGGCTGGGTTTATTGGGGATTTAAAGGTGACCGCCCACTCCAGAGAAATCCGCCGTAGAATCAACGCGCTCCAGCCGCCGCGTCCAACTCCCCGTCCGTCCGCAGTCAAGGTCTTTCTCACACTCAATAGGTGTCACAATAAACAGTCACGTCTGATGTGAGCACTTTTATTTGAGAGGAACATTGTTGTTTCACAGCTGTGGTACCGTTACAAAGTCCAAACCCGCCTCCCAGTGTGTACAGTGCTTCGAGTGATACGAGAACTCAGGACTCAAAACTGCACAGCAGCATCTGAAATGTCCAAAACATCTCCATCCGGTGAAGCGTCCCACCATCGCACATCTTAGTCCACACGCTGCATCACACAGTTAGTCCTTTCCCCTCTATGCACACAACGTAACGTAACAAGGTCTTTGTAGAAGGTCTTTGTTAATGTTCCTGGATTGTCTGGCTAAGCAACGAGTCCTCCTGTTCTGTTTTATCATCACATAAATTACAGTTACATTCACATGTATATAAATACAGTTGGATTTTCGGATTTAAATCAGCATTTCATACTACAATAGTAGCAATATTGATTATTTACGGGCATCAGTGTCCTCAGGGTCAGAACTCCAACGTCTGTACTTTCTGAAACAGAAACTCTGACAACTAACACGCACCTCACGCTGTGATTGGTCAGGTGTGAAAGCAAGCTGGGTGTGAACTCCTCTCACAAGTTGTTGTTGTTTTCATTCGTCGCACTAATACTTTGATCACTTTCTCATGTGAACTGGCGAGTGCAACCCCGCGAATGTCTTTCAGGACAGACGGCGTGGAGGCGTGCCGTTATGTTGCATATTCACATATTCATTGTCACATTGCCGCAGTGAAATGCAGATTTGAAGCAGAATATTTCGTTAGATTAAAAAAACGTGTCGGGAATTTCGGGATTGTTTACTTTCACTCAGCTTCGCTCACCTGCTCAAGTGGGTCCGTCAACCAGAGTGAGTTCCAACCCACTTATAGAACCATCGTCTAACCCTTTCTTGGTGCACTCCACACAACAACAGAACTATACTCACTTTGTCAAACCGTGCATGTTAAGGCCTCCACCCTGGTCTTAAATAAAGCTTCAGTGATATTGCACCTCTGCCAGTGTTACCCAACCTTTCTGGATTAAAGGCCCCCCCCCCCACACACACACACTTATCACAATTCAACCAAACAATATTTGGTTCTCAGACTTTTAATTTTGATTCCTGAAGCATGGATTTTTTTTCTTCTTCTTCTTCCTCTCTTGTCAATCATTTTGCGTCCCCTGAAGGGTCCGCACCCCCTGGGTTGGGAACCACTGACCTTAGCTGTCAATCAAATTCTCCTATTTGGCTTCTCCGGTAATAAAGTGGATAAAGTAGATAAAGTGCTTCTTGACTGTCAGCTTGAGTTACCCACTGAACATGAAATCTGGGGTGACCACCTGACATCTAAAACAACATCCTGTTAAACGTTGTCTGAACAACATTAAATTGCTAAAAAAGAAAAGAAAAAAGATTCTTTCCAACAGCTGGACTGACCGTGTCCCTCCAGCTCAGCTCTTCCAGTCCCAGGGGACACACAGGTCCCCGTCCTGCATGACTGAGTAGAAGTGAGAAACACAGATGTGGAGGCCCTGCATGAGGGGGGAGCGCTGCTCCACCAGCCTTCTGCAGCACAGGATCATCTGGCTGGAGCTCACACTGGGCTCCTTGGACAGACTCCTCAGAGACAGATTCTGGAGACACAGCTTCACCACAGCCTCCTCCTCTGCCTGCAGCCTGGAGACAGACACACACACACACACACACACACACACACACACACACACACACACACACACACACACACACACACACACACACTTTTTATTTTCATTTAATTTATTGAAGTTCAGTCTCAGTGACTCAGGGTTCGACTCACTGGTTTTTGCGTTGGGTGCGCTGTCGGGCCTCGGGGGCGTGGCTCTGGAGGAAGACCTGCAGCTTGGGGGGGTCAGCGTTGGTGGGGATAATGAAGTGCCCCATCTCATGAAGGCTGGGGTTGGAGCGGTCACTGTGAAGGACACAAACGACAGTTAACGAAGCGCCGATTACAATTCCCGATCTGACCTGACGATTCTGATTTTGTCCCATTCTGAAGAACTGTAACCGACAGCAAGGCTGCAGACTAACTCTTTTATGACAATAAGTTCAGTTTAAGGGACAAATACATAGAGAATTGCACAACTCTTATCCAATGTAGTGTATCGCAGCATGTTTTGCTCCTGCTAATTTCCAATGCCCGTCCCCATAGTCGGTGTAAACCATCAACACTTCTAAATGTTATGCTTTCTTATTGTCATCTACAGTGGTTATATGAAAACACACGGTTCCAAAAGATTAGGAAATAAATAATTGTATCTATATTTAAATGTGTGTTTGATTAAAAGTATTTGGAAGTTAAACAGGTCCTAATTACCTCTCTAATATGTATTTATGTTGCTGTGAAAACATTCAAGTTTCTCACGCAAGTGAGTATAACCTGGTAACGTTAGCCGTTAGCTCGGTTATAAGCAGAACTGTGCTAGGGAGAGACAGCATGTTGTCTGTGTGTGTGAGCTCAGTAACACTATCCTAATAGGAAATAAGAGACTCATCGGCCGATCAGCTGAAAAACGTGTGTTTCTACTCGGCTGCCGATCAATCGGTGCATCTTAATGCTGCCCTACTTAATAATAATACACAGCAGCGCGTCGTGTGTTTGAGGCGCTAGGGAGGTTATGGGACGGCGTACTTTTCCAACAACATGGTGAGCCCCTGCAGGCTCCTGGGGTGCAGGCGAAGGCGTCGGGACATCAGGCTCTTGTGGAAGGTGCTGAGGGTGCCGTAGTGCTCGGCGATGGACTGGACCGGTCTCAGCCTCTCCACGTGGACCACCTGAGTCCCGCCCAGGAGAAGGCTGATCCTCTCCTTCAGCCAGTCCGTCTGCTGCTGCAGGCTGCGATAGCCGGGCAGCTGCTCGAAGAGCTGGAGACACACACAGGGAGAGGACGGCTCAGAGAAAGCAAAGAGGAAACACAGAGAACACTCGGAGGCGGACGCACTGTGGCGGCTTTACTTTGGTCCACTGGTGATGGACGTCCATGGTTCCCAGCATGATGTGTCCAGAGGCGTTCATCCCGGACTGGTCAGCAAACACAACAGTGTGTCCTGGGACACAAATGAATAATCGTGACCTCATTATGGATGAAAATCATCGTGGGTCTCATTATCAGCGAGGCTCCTTACCTTGCAGGTTGATCAGGGCCTCGGGGTTCTGCTGGGACAGTCGGCTCAGACTCTGCAGCTGAGAGCACCTGTGGGACACTCCCCAGCTGCGCTGCCACCTGCACCACACAACTGATGTCACCGTCGTGGTAACATGCACAATGATTGTGACGAGTTCACGTACGGGCTTGAATTAAAGCGCAACAGTCCCCATAAGAGCCTTTACTGGTCTCTCATTTAAATCATGCTCTGCAGTGACTCACAGAGGAAAGCTTACTCCCTAATCCGGACTGGGCTGACAGAAGCAGCTATTACGGCTCTACCGTACATTCAAAGATTCTATTGAGGTTTACGAATGAACCCTCAGAATGACTCTCGTCATGTTTTATAATGCCGATCCCAGCTGACATTGGGCGAGTAGACACGTTCAAGTTGACAACAGTTTCGCTAGCAGCTCCCACAGCCCTCAGTAAGAGTTAGGGGCCAACAGTACCTGATGTCGGACAGATCAAACTTGTGACACAGCTCCTCCTTCAGCCTGTTCAGCTCTGCCCTCCGAGGAAGACTAGCGCTGTGCTTCTTCGTCGCCTCGGGCTCGTTGTTTCTCAGCCACAAGCTGAGAAAGAAAAGGCAACATGAGATCAGTCTTGGAATTCTATAAAACTACAAAAAATCTAAATATTTAATGGTGACAAACCCACATAGAATGACCTGCTGTGTAGTTCACCTCAGCTGTTTCAAGGGTCTTAAGGCCGGTGTTTTGGTTATACAGCCCATAACTTTACTATTTTTGAAGATGGATATCAGTCTCACGTCTGTGCGTGTTGACTACAGAACGGTTAGCCTAGCTTAGCATGAAGACTGGAAGCAGCGGGAAACAGTCCAAAGTTCATACAAGCGTGCTGTAAAGTTGACTCTACAGACGGACAGAAATGTAAGAAACAACAGCTCTGCGCTGTGTACTGCATGCATGCGAGTTGAGCTGCAGAGCTGAGGTCCAGTGTTACTAACATGAGTGCAGGCTCCACTCTCTTGGCCTGCTGCAGCTCCTCCTCGGGGTCTCTGAATCCAGTGAAGGTGTAGTAGCTCTTGTCCCACTTGATGGGTCTGTAGAAAGGAAGCCCGGCCCCAGGCGGACTCTTAGATGTCTCCGCACTTGCCTTCGGCCCCTTCATGTGCTCCATGGGGAGGCTGCAGGACTTCAACACGTTGGTCACCGTGCTCAACACGTCGTTTGTGTGCAGGCTGAAACTCACTGACCGGAACCCTGCGAAACCAGGCGGGAGCTTTGTTAGATTTGTAAAGACGGAACTTGGGAATATCATGAGCCGTGTTTAAGGGGAAACTGTACCCGAGGCGAGGAGGTCCGGCTGCACGTCGCTGCTGTCCTTCGTGTCCCGGACGTAAAAAGTGAGCTTCATTGGCTGAACTGAGCGGGAGCTGGACTTCTGCAGGTTGTCCAGATAGCCATTCAGCCTCTTTAATGAATTCTCATTCACTTCCTGTGAAACACAACATTGAATGTCACACAGTCTGGTGAAGCCTCCTCTCTGCATGGTGATAATTAGTCCTGTGGTCTGACAGACTGCTGTCCCTGTTAACATGCGTCTTGGGTGATCCGATCACAAGGAGACCGCTACATCAGTACACACCTGGCATTAGACTGCAGGTGACCACTTGTGATCGGATCTCACTTCCCCGCTCTATATGCTGATAAACACGTAGTAAACACATGGCTACATACAGCAGACTTTGTGACGCAACATTACAATCAAGAATTCAGGTACATTTTATAAACCTAAAAAAACAAGGTTGTTGTGTTAATGGCGGCCACCCGACGACAGATCTGTGACTATAAACAAAAAAGTATACGGTTGTACCGACAGGGATGCGGGAGTGCACAGAGGTAATGCGTCACGAGGCGGCGCAGTGAGACCCCGTGCCCCTTCCATGTCGCCCGGTGACACATTTGCGTACACGCAGCTAAAAGGACGTGGCCACATGTGGCCCTGACCACCTCAGAATGTGGTCTGAGTGATCGGATCTCAATGCCTTTTGGGTGCATTCACACCTCTACGTAAAGCGGTCCACTTGTGATCAGATCACCCAGAGACACACGTGATGCGAGGTCTGAACATGGCCTGTGTTGGTTTGGTACAAACACAAAGACTACTGACAATCTGAACACCTTGGAACGCCTCACGTCAGTCGACCGATAGTTCAATCACTTTACAGTATATCTATTTGGATTCTAAACAATTCATGATACATGAGAGACCTACCCGTTCTCTGGGATATTGGCCGAAGAAGTCAGGATGGACTGCAAAATAAAAGGGTCTGAGTGCGTTGACAGCATCGGCCCCTGACAGAGCTCTCTGATGGACTAAATGTGACACATGTTTCCTCTTCAGCCTGCAGAGGGAAAGAAAATATGGAAATGAACTGTCATCGGTGGTGGTATTGTCACATTTAATGTCTAAGTAGTTCTCTAACTAATGATTATGTTGACTGTTGATCAATCTAGCGCTGGCTTTTCAACCAACTGTTTACTCTTTACCCTTCATCCGATTCTATTCCCTGATGCTCAATGTTTTCAAGGATGGAAACTCATCAGGGGTGAAAGAAGGTGACAAAAATCCGAACCCCCCTCGGGGAAGACCGGGATCAACATTTTATAAATATCAGCTTTAAAATGAGGATGTAGTGCATGAACTGACCCTAGAATGAATGAAATCTTACTGCTACAGATAATGTAAGGGCGACATCGGTTTAGGGCACTTAAAGACGGTCAAGAGAGCGCAGAGTATTAAAGTGCATCGCATCCACTATTCAATAAAGGTCATCATCATGCAAAGTATGCACAACAACCAGCAACAACTCACATTGAAAACACAGCTTGTGTTCTATTTTGGCAGAGAGCCGATCCTAAACCCCACGAATGAGTCTCATGTTGCAAAACGAATCCACAAGCAAATTGCTGATTTACATCATCTACACAAATCACACAAATTACATATTTTAGTTTTTTTTTTAAAGTTTGCATCAATGATTTTGACTAGTGCTGGGCAACGATTCAAATATTTAATCGCGATTAATCGCATTGTTATGGCAAAGTTCAATAGTGAATTCAAAAGTAGTGTATTGCGCACTTTTATTTTAAAAGTACTGCTATATGAACAAAAGTGCAATAACATTTGGTTCACGAGATGCAGGTAGCATGTTTTATACTTAATGTGAATATAATTCATACTTTGTTGGCATCTTATTCTGAAAACCGAATGTTCGTCTGAAGAAACCGGATGTTGTCTCAGTTTGACAAACAGTTAATATACAAACAGTGGTTCTTAACCCTGGCTCCAGATCCTTTATCCGGTCAAGGATCTGGAGCCCCTAACCCTAACCGCTCTTTGTATATAAACTGTTTGCCAAACTCACTTACAAGTAATTAGTGGATGAAAAAGTATTCAGATCCTTCACTGCAGTAAAAGTACTAAAACCATACTGATGAAACAATCCACGACGAGTGAAAGTCCTGCATTCAAAACCTAAGTCAAGTATGGTAAAATCAGCACGATCTATACTTAAAGTACCAAAAGTAGAAGTACCCTTGCAGTAAATAAAATATTTAATCGCGATTAATCGCATGGATTTTTTGCGATTAATCGTGATTAATCGCATTGTTATGGCAAAATTCAATAATGAATTCAAAAGTAGTGTATTGCTCACTTTTATTTTGAAAGTACTGCTATATGAACAAAAGGGCAATAACATTTGGTTTGTAAACACTTTAAACAAATAAGGTGCTTTTTAACAGCAGTATCCCCTTTACACAGTAGCAGTTAAAATACAGTTATAATGATTCTGATAATAGATATTCAGCCGGTGTTCATAACTTTATCTTCATGTGTGTAATAGATGCAATTTGAAATATACACCTTGAAAACTGCAAACATATCTACTTCTTTTTTTGTTAAATTCTCAGTAGTGATAACTAAATGATATGCTTATTATACATATTACAAACAAAACACTTTAAAAACTCGACAATATGTATTTTAATATTGTCACTGTTGTAAATTGTTTGATTGCATGATTTACTTTTATTGTGAAGAACATGAAAACGGAAGTGTTTTTATTTTGAAGAGACAGGAAGTAGAATGGTACGTGTTCTTGACGCTAACAATATTGATGATAAGTAGAAAACCACATGTCGGGTGCAAGAGCGTGTTGTGTTCACTGTAACACTGTAATACTGCAGTTCAGACAGTAAAGTATTCCGTTCAAACAAGACGTGTCTTGGTCCTCACGAGAAGCTCCACTTCACAACAGTCACGTTTCATCTGTAACGAGACAATCGCGCTCGAGTGCGTGTGTGTGTGTTTGTGAGACAAGAGTGAAGGATGGTGACGGAGTGTAGGAGGGGTTCTGGACCCAGGGGGGGAAAGAAGGAAGTGACGCCACACGAACACAGCTGTTCACTGCTTGCTGCCTGGTTCTTGTGTTAAAAATGTCGCTTAATAATAAATAAATAAAAAACTGCGTTAACGCGCGATAATATAATTGTCGGCGTTAATTAATGAATGCGTTAACGCGTTAACTTGCCCAGCACTAATTTTGACATAACATTTTTTTTCTTGCAACATACGTGTATCCTCACGTTAATGATGCTTTTTGTGTTTTAATACATATAGTTACTATTGACCTATTGTGTACACAGACACTTTAATTTTCCAGCGTTATATTGTATACAGTAAAGGTCCTAATGTATATATAGTATTGTAGTTTTATAAGGTTACTCGTCTTAACCGTGCATCTAATTACATACATGGTGACATAATGTCACTGAGTCATCTGCTTTACTCAATATGTAATCTAAGAATCAGTATGTCTGCCCAACACTCTACCACACATGTTAGATAGATAGCCGTAGCTACAGACCTTGATGAATCCTTTAATCTTGGCCTTTCGTCTATAGCATCATGATATGAATTTATAGCTTAAGATGACACAGCTACAGTTCAACAAACACCATCACACCACGTGTCAAAGCACTGTTACCTGATGCTGTATCTCAGGAGGGAGTTGACAGACATTGCTGATGTAGCAGTCAACAGATGAGCATCAGATCATGGCCTCTGCAGCGAGTCCATCAGCAGTCCTGTTACCAAAGGACATGATTTTACACAGTACAGCTTTCAGCAGTATCCATTCATTCAAAGGAACTTTGATGAAGAACTTCAGGCAGCCAGGGTAAAATGATCAACTTTACACCACAAAGGGAAATCAATTTTAGAGTGTATCTGTTTAGTCTTCAATGATAAATACACCTTCTACACTACATATCCAAATAATAAGCAGTTTGGACTCCTCTGTTTTTAGCTGCTGTGTAGGCTAACTTGGCTAATAGTAGTAGCATGTATCCCTATGTATGACACACAATGCGCTCATCAAAAACAAATATCAAAAAATAAAGGCAAAATAATCACAGTGAGAAGGTGAGAGCTTCAGCTTTGTTTGTTTACGTTCTGTGACTTCTACTCAATGACAGCAACAAAACATGGCTCCTGTTAGCTTCTCCAGCTAACGTTAGCATACTAAGTATTAGCAGTGTGGGGGGGAATGGGCCGTCACTGTCTACCTATAGCGAGGTGGACATAAGTTACAAGTAAGGGTGGTTGTTAAATTGCTCACTGACAACAGACAGCAAGGTAACTCTGTGCCCTCACCGTGGGACCGCTAGCTTTACTTCGCCGTTCTGTTGACATTTTCCTTCTTCTTCTACTTCTTCTTCTGACGAAGCGGCCGCGCCATTCCGCCCCCTGCTGGACTCGAGGAGCGTTACGTGTCGGTGGCGAGCGATAGCAATTCATCCAGATTTAACAACATTAGAGGGTTTTATTTTTTTTAAAAGATGACCAGTTAAATGACCTGTGAAGTTACCATAATTTCATACACAAATGTTGTACTATGTACATAACTGTAGCCCATATGGCTCTACCATGTGGAATAACAACAATCAAAAGGAAGACTTAAGTCAATCAACCCTAGAATGAGAAAAAGTTATTTTTGCTGACCGTCCAACAGGACATGACTGTCTTTCGAAGTTGAACATAATCAGGGAAAAGTTTGGTATAAAACCCTTTTAAATGTAATTTAATTGAACCCATACAGTAATACCACTTCAGGGTTCAGATGCTCACCGGTGACGAACCGCAACACTTACATGTGTAGAAATACATTTAAAAAGAGTTGAGCTTGAGGCGGCTCCGCTGCCGTTTTTGCCTTGCAGAGCCCGATACTATCAAGCATCTCTTTCATTCATTTTCAGTCACATCACAGCTTTGGCTGGACCTGCAAAACTGTTCTCAATCTCAATAATGTTCCATCCTTATATTTTGCCATGCTTCTGCCTTCTGTGTTTGTTGAATGGGTCTCACTATGTAAATGCTTTAAGCTTCAATCATTCACTGTATAAATGGTGCTCATGGATTAACCCATTGAATCTAAGCTTGAAGCACAGAATTCCTGAGAGTTAAATATCCGACTGCATGCGCATGACAGCCACAGTAGACTGGTCGACTTACTCTCATCTTACACTGAATGTATCCAAAAGCGTTTGTGTGCTGATCTCTATCATGAGTCCATTTCTTCCTGAAATTAGAGTAAAGGACAGAGTGCAGGCCATCTAAGTTAAGTATTTAGGTGTGATTGTTGATAGCAACCCAATCTTGAAAAAGCTGATCAGAAACATCTCAAGAACAATAAGCACAATTTGTTTTTTTTCCAATTTATAAGAAATCAAATGAGTATAGATGCAACGCAGCTTTAAATGCACTCAATACTGTCACATTTACTGTTTCACCTCTTAGACACGTCTGTGTGTGTGTGTGTAAGCAACCAAGGAGTCTTTCGTGGATAAAGACGTTCTCGGATGGCAAAGTGAGTCATGTGACCTCAGTCCAACTGAGCATGTGTTTCACTTGCTGAAGATCGATGGCAAAAAGGCCCCTGAAACAAGGAAGTAAAGAGGGCTGCAGAGTGAAGAGTGAAGCTGCCACGTATCCGCCTTTTATTTGAGTTCACATGAACGTCTTCACCACTCTGTGCCTGTTAAAGAGGCCCGGTTATATTCAGAGAGACGGATACGACTAACTGTCAAAGTGTTGATGGGACACCTCCAAGGCTGCCTATTATTCTATGTGTATTATGAATTGTGTGATGATGAGGGTTTAACATTTGACTCTCATCTCCTTTTGAAGTCTCTGACAGGCATTTGGGCACAGGGAAAGGGACACTTCTGCACATGTGCAGTGGACTCCAAAACACAGAACCAAAACCAAGAAGACTAGTAAGAGGAGAAGTGACGCGTCATATCAGTGGAGTTGATCCATAGACTGTAGATAAGAAGTGGACGTAGTCGTCGTGACATCACCCGTTGGTTTGTGGGACTGCCGCTTTTAAAGCCTCGAGTTTCGGCGATTTTGCCGTCGCTATATTGTTTTTTTTGCAACTGATAAACAGAAGTTACCATATTTGGGATGCGGAGGAATGACAGACGCTGTATACGTCTCTGGTAGCGGCAGCTACCTGTCAGTCACAAGGTAGCCCCGCCCTAAAGCATACTCTGCTTTATGGTCTGTTTGACTCTAAATGGACCATCATTTACTAAATGAACATCATGCTGTATTGAAGAAGACTTGAAACTAGAGATTGAGACCATAAACTCATGTTTACAATGTTTACTGAGGGAATAAATCAAGAGAGAAGTAGAGTCATTTTCTCATAGACTTCTATACAACCGGAGGAGTCGCCCCCTGATGGACAGTAGAGAGAATGCAGGTTTTAAGACACTTCTTCATTGCCGTCAGTCGGCAGAACCAGAGGTTGCCGCCTGGGTAAAACATATGTAATGTCGAACGGTTACAGGAGCCTTTTCGGCGAGTATAGACCAGATTTTTACCGCGCATGTGTTGTACCCAAACGATTTGACGCGTGACATGTCCTCTTTTGATTCTCCTTGGAGCAAACCAGAGAGAGAAATCGTTCTTTGGGTCAAGTGAGGTACTGCACCCACTCCCACACACACACACACACACAGGAGGCGGCTCAAAAAGACATGAGTACAAGGTACACAACAGGTGAGATTAATGCTTTAATGGACACATTTCACTTTTACAGGACAAACAAAATAATTCAGGGTTCAAGCTGGTGCACAGCCGCTTCCCTAAACGTTCCAACGGGAAGCATCTGTGACAGACCCAACTGGACTGAGAGGACACTGAACCAAACAGTTACATAGAAGAGAACTCTATACAAGACTTCGACTTACTACTTCTTACTTGGCAACAGTTTGGCAGTTCAGAGAGAAACGCTCACAGAAACACACCTGATATATGGAACACTGAGCTAATGCTGGTTTATCCAAAGGCATGATTAACAGACATTTAAGAGGCAGAATATTAAAATGTATAGTTCTAGATGTCCCAGGAAGGATACTGGGAGGGTCGTTTTTTATTATTATTTTTATTCCTTTTGACAATGTTTAACACTAATGTATGTGCCCCTGAGTGGCAGTGAAAACGTACGAATACAAACCCTGTGAGGTTATAAAAATACTGAGACACACAAAGTAAATGTCCATTGCTGTTGTGCTTGTGCAGGACATAACTAACGTGCACCAGTATGAGCAGACTGGCTCGGAGTTGCTGATATTTCTGAGTCGTCTCAAGTAATGGACAGCACCTGCATGTTGATATTTAAGAAAGTCACTAGAGAAAACCACTGTACTGTCACAGTAAGAAAACAGTTTCCATTTCAAATATCCGGTCACAAACCTGGAAATGTTTGCAAAGGTTCGGGGTGTTGGGATATACCGGTACTGACGATAACTCTGATATTAAAGAAATGAAATGTGGATATATCTCAGGATATGAGACATCGTCTTAGATTTTGATATCGTTATATGGCATAAGTGTTGTGTTTTTCTGGTTTTAAATGTTCTATTACTTGCCATTACCCACGTAGTCACTATATCCACATCACTGATGATAATTTATCAAAAACCCCATTGTGTAAATATTTTGTAAAAATGGTGAATAGAGGTATTTGGTCCAAAATGATCTTTCATTCGTCCATATCGGTTTAACTAGAATTGATAAAGGACATTGTCTTTTTTATGACAGCATTAGTACCTAAAGCTGAACCTTGGTGTGACTGTTGATCACATGTGCTCCGGGTGGCTCTGCAGGCAGGAGATCATCTCTTGGACCGGCTTCCCCTCGAAACAAATCTGATAGACCGCCGTGAACAGAGGGAACCTGTGGAGAGAGGACGGAGAGAATCAGAGACTGGAGAGGGATCATCGGGAGGCACGCCGGAGCACCGATGGATCGAACGTGCTGTGTCAAAGCCCAGCCCAGTTTATACGCATCAAGCTGAAGACCTTTACACAGACATGAGGTTTCAGGCTGGGCCTCAGCCAGCATTCGTAGCTATACCTACGAAAAATAACGCAATGTAGTTCGTAGATGTCCTACGAAATCACTTTTTTAAAACTATTTTTTAACTAGTATTTTACAATCTTTTTCTAAAACTAACCAGCGAGTATTTTTGTTGCCCAAACCTAACGGAGCAGTTTCCTGTGAAGACGGAAAGTTTATCTTGAAAAGACTGTGTGCAAGTAACGAGCGTAAATTGACACGTGTTGCCGGATTATCGTAGGAAAACGCACTAAAAAAAAGAAGAGTAACTTTTCATATTAGATCATACGAACGATTGTACGAGGATACGTTGGATGTTTACATCCATCTGAACATCTTACTCTTAGCAAGGAAGTGTCAAACTATTCCTGTAGCTCAGAATCAGAAACTGTTTATTGCCAAGTACCGGACACATACAAGGAATTTGGCTTGGTGACTTGGTGCTCTAAACATTGCTGCAGTAAAGAGCTAAAATGATACACGGAGCCCCTTTAAATGCCAAAAACAAAACTTCAGACAGATGGGTGGATGAATGTACGTACTTGTCCACCAGGCCCTTCTGTTTGAGGATGTGGTAAACCTCGGCTGAGGTGGCAGGACCCTGCAGCTTCTGACCGTTCAACATCTCCTTCTCCAGCTCCTCGATGCTCTAAGAGTGGAAATAAAAATAAAAAACATGACGCGTGCAAAGTGTTTCACAGTCACGCTGCAGAGACATCAGACTCCGCGTTGCGCCTACCTTCCCCGTTTTAGAGAAGGCCTCCGCCACTCGCCGGTTGCGGCCGCCGTAGCACGTGGTGATGAGGTCGGCCACGCCGCAGCTCTCCAGGAAGGTGGCCGTGGAGACGGTGCCGTTCTTGGAGAAGAGTTTGGCGAAGGCTATCATCTCCATCAGCCCCAGGCGGATCACGGCCGCCTTGGTGTTGTCGCCGCACTGCAGCCCGTCGCAGAAGCCCGCGCCCACCGCGACGATGTTCTGCTCCGGAGATGAAGACAGGGAGAGCACACACATTCACACACACAGTCCACTACGCGCACCTGAATGCATCGGCAACCAATGACTTGGACGGTGGTGGTGGTGGTGTCGTCATCACACTGATGTTCCGGTTTAAGGTGAGTAGTAGTAGTACACCATTATTATAGCTAGATTACATCATTTGTTTTTATCACAGAGGAATAGAAAATCTCAAACACTGCTCTGAGACGCTGTCAGATACAGACACTTTTTTATTTCCTTTATAAAATTGCCCCGTTATGCTGAACACGAGTTCTTTTCTGTACCATTCTTGCCAGTTTCCCATTTGTACCACTGACAATTTAAATCTGAGCAAAAACAGCAAGGTTCCAACACTTTGGATGATTTGACTACTAATAACCCTGATACACAATAATCAATAACTACAGAAATAGCAGTTTCCTCAGTCTCATGTGTGTTCAGTGTGCGAGTGTGGTTGTGTACCTTCAGCGCTCCACACAGCTCCACTGTATCAGCATCATCCACCACTGTGATTCTGAAGTTTGGAGTCTGCAGCAGCTCTTTGAACAGCAGGCCGTTCTCCAGAATCCTACTGCCTGAACACACACACGCACACGCACACACATTATTATATGGATTATGGATTCTTTTTTTAAGACAGCCATTAAGCTCTGTGTGAACAGTACATATTGTCAGCTTCTTGACGAACAAAGAAATCGTCTGAAACTCAGCTTCAAACTGAATCATTTAAAAATAGAAAACACACAAAATATGACTCACCCTCCTATTTATTTTTAATGCCGCTTCCTAAAATAGATACTCCTCTTTTTGCAGCCCAGGTTGGAAACTAACATCCAGACACAGCATTGGTCAGGCTCAAATTCATAATATGGGCTATTTTATTGCTTAACTATTATTTTCTATAATTTCAGAGTTACTGCACAGCCGCTTGTGTCCCTCCTACCGATAGTGGTTTCACAGAACTTCTCGTCGGCCACTTCGTTGGCGATGTTTGCTCCCATGAGGACGCTGACGTCAATCCCCATCTTCTCTCGGATGATGTCGGAGATGAGCTTCAGGCCCCCAGGACCCGCATCTATACCCTGACAGACACGGAGACAGACGGACGAGAGGAGCGTGAGACGGCAGGAAGAAGGTGAGACATGGTAGCTGAGGGGAGGCGGAGGGTACGACATGTACGTCTAAGTATTGTGTTAATGCCACGCACACTCTTGTCGTTGCAAACTAAGAGGCCATAACACTTAATAACCCCAGGTGTTTAACATCAGCAGAACATGATGATGATGAGGAGAAGAACAGTAGACACAACGTCTCATCCTTCACACTTTCATCTCATCTTCCCCTGACTCCCTCTGCTGCTCCCGATTTGGACTGAAATGTGTCTCTGAAGCACAAAAACAGTGACGCAGGTTCTGACTCACACAGAGACACCAAACACACCACACACACACACACACACACACACACACACACACACACACACACACACACACACACACACACACACACACACACACACACACACACACACACACACACACACACACACACACACACACACACACACACACACACACACACACACACACACACACACACACACACACACACACAGGAAGTGTTAATAAGTTGAATTTAACAACTATAAAACCGTGGCGCTTTGAGGATATGAAATGACTGATTATTAACCGCTGCAGCCACTGAAATGCTACTTTTAACTATCAAACACATTATAAAGCTTTGTATTTACATAGTAACGCATACATTTAAAAGTTACAGCCCAACATGTCGACAGATGTGTTTGGTGCTTGTTTCCTGGAGTCAGATTAGTTATATCCCTGTTTGTCCAGTATTAGAGAATATGTTGGGACTGGAACCACTTTCGCTCCGTATCATCCCCTCTTTCCTCCCCGCTTCCTGTCTTTCTCCAGCTGCCCTAATAAAGGCAATGAAAGCCCTTAACTCAAAAATAGTAACATCAGCCAAATAGTAAAAGTATCTCAATGGGGTCGTGTGACCCAAACGTTTTTACAGTTTGGATGTATTGTGTAGTTGTTAAATGTGGCTGCATGGGAGCTGTCCGGTGCTGAACACTTTCACCTCCACATGTGAACGACCTTGTTGCCTTGCGGTCACTTGTATTTGGCTTGTAGCTATTTCATTGAATATTATTTGGCCAAATTTAGTTCAAAGACAGATTTATAATGAATGTGCTCGTTGCCATATCTGCTTTTATTGAAAAAGAAAAAAAGGAGAACTTCCAGACATGATAATCTACTATTTTCTGAGCTAAGGGAACAAACTTTTTTTAAAGTGTTTTGGGGTATGTTTGTATTGGTTGAAATGACGGTTATATTCTGAAGGGTCAGTTATACTCAAAACTGACAGCGAGGCAACAGCTGTGGCCTAGTTTGCTCCTAACTTTCTCTCCTGAGAGGAATTGAGGGTAAATACAGCCTCGGTGTCTCCCTCAGTCCCACAGCGCCTAAAGCCTGAGATGATATAAACCCAGGCTCTCCATAATGGGCCCCGTCCTCAGCCTTTCTACCTGGGGAGAGCCGGGGATTTATTTCCTCCAACATGTACACACACTGTACACACACACACACACACACGCACACACAAACAAGCTGGAGAGATTGTGTGAGCTTTCATCTCTGTCATCTGGGTCGCAGTGGAAACGCAGCTGACCGTTCTGTTTGAGAGGAATTATATGTTCTATAAATAGCAGGTTTCAGCAGATTTACAGCCACTTCAACGGTGTGACACAACCATACAACAGATCCTGATGAAAACTTGTGCAGTAGCTAAATTATATTTAAGGATAATGTTGTTGTTGGTTTTTTTTTTTTATTATTATTTTTTTTTTTTTTTTAAATCGGTGTGAAGATTCGCTTCTTGTTTCTAATGCTAGTTCTTTCAGGGTTATGTAGTTTTGCAATGACACACTAATGTGTGTGGTCAAATCTTTGGCAGCATTTTACCAAAACATGGACTTTTAAGTTTAGTTTTTATAATGTAGAAATATATAACAATTAGGGCTCAATTCAATTCATACAATACAAAATGTTTTATTCGTCCCTCAAGGGGTATGAAGGCAAATCCGAGAGCACAAATGAGATCGCGTGTGTAGAGGTTCCGCGGGTGCAAATTAATCAGCCGCGTGCGTATTTTACTTTGACGAGCGCTTTTATATCACTTTTATATCTCCTCGCGAGCAGAGATTGCTGCCTGCGAGGAGAAAACCATGCTTTGAGCACGACTAGTATCACTGCTCTTTTGCTCGCGAGTAGATTTTCTTTTTGACACCCAGTCACCGTTGTATAACTAAATTGAATTGGTTACAATCCTCGTCTTTGGATTGGGTGGATATCACTCTGACACAGACGCTCGGGGGCGACTAGATATGCATAATAGCATTTATCCTGCTCAAAATTGTATTGTCACAAGTCAGAGTGGTAATAAAAGAATTCCACAATACTACAAATTGTAAATTGAAAATATTTACATTTACTCGCGGAAACTAAATTCATGATGTCTTTAAATCCTTAAAAGTGGAAAAACTCCCGTTTCAGATATCTACAATCTCATTTTTGTAGTACCCTTCCTCCAACCAGGATGTGAATAAAGCTGAGAGTCCACAATCATCATACAACCGGAACTTGAATATGTTTTGGTAACTAGCTGGGTCTCGTCTAGTCTGGTCTTTATGTCCCTGCCTCTGCAAAAGTATTTTTTATCCCCGGTGGGGACAAAATGAAGTCAGAAATAGACTTTTAGTGTCAGCTCAGTAAATGGACCAGGGCTGGCCTCCTTCCTGCCTGAGATGAGGTTAAAAGTCAGAGAGAAGTCTGTCATCAAAGCATTCTCATACTGACACGTAGGTGTACACTGTAGCCTATTTATGTTTATGTTAACAGCACTTTGTGCTATTTTAAAGAGGTGTGTTGGCATGCCTGGCAGAGTGGCGCTATCCATGGTGCTGAAAAAGGAGGATTTAATTCTGGCATGTTTAACTAGCAGTGAACCTGTTTTTTATCCGCTATGTGTCAGCATGAGGAAAAGACACGGCACGAGAGGGGAAATATTGTGCAACTTGATGAATTACATTTTTATTTCTTCGATTTTTTAAACAGATTCAAATATTCCTGCCAATGCAGTGGTTAAGTTCCAAAAACATGTTTTATCAGAGTTCACAAATATTCTACAAATGCTCCTTTAAAGCAGAGGAGCAGCGTGAGTCAGAGGACGGTACCTTTATGAGTGTGATCCCCCGAGCTTTGGCAGAGACGCAGCCCACCATCTCGTCGCAGAGGTTGCGGATGAACTGGTGGGGGACCACGAACACCAGCAGGTCGGCTCCCTCCGCGGCGTCCCGCAGCTTCGGGACAGCCACCTGTGAGGGCCAAACAACAAGGGACACGCGGATCAAAACGAAGCACGGGGCGGGGCCTCCTATAGTCTCAGCGAGCACTGATTTGGATACAAAACGGTCTTAAATGTGGTTGCGACACTGTGTTGATGGCTTCTCGCTGACTGGAAGTTCATCACAGCTAGAAGAAGATTGTAATCCTCTCTCGATCTCTCACCACATTCTCGGGCAGTTTGTATCCGGGCAGGTACTTGACGTTCTCGTGCTCCGTGTTGATGATGTCGGAGAGCTTCCTGCCGTCGACGTTCTCCTCGAACACCCACATCTTCACCGTGGTGGCGAAACGAAGCGACGTGGCGTTGTTTCCGATTATCCGGGCGATGGCCGAGCCCCTGCAACCAACGCAGAGGTCAGGAGGTCAGCTAGCTTTCACTTGCTGTATACGTTTAGCCCCCAACTTTACCTCCACGGAACGCTTACTGAACCACAAAGGGCCGCTGTGAGACCAGACTGGTGACATTTGAAAGCGTTCACTCCCTGCACTCTTAGAAATAAGGGTTCCAAAAGGGTTCTTCCTGAAGGGCTGAGGCTCTAGCCCCCGACGTTAATTATCCTGCAAACGTCCCTGGTTCAAGACCCCCCCCTCCACCGAAATGCCATTGAGCAAGGCAATGACTTCTTCTGGCTTGCAGAGACCATGTCCTCTGACCTCTCACCTAAAAGGTATATATAGAGTGCTGCAGGAATGACTGAGACTACAAAATGTCATCACACCAAACACTAGTCCACCTTTACAGCCTTGGGTATATACTCGCACCCATGTGACTGTGGTATAGTTCGTTTAAAGCCTAACTTTAGCTTTATACTTAAAAAAACATAAAAGTGGTGTTTATTTGTGAGGATTATCTTGCTGAACAAAACGCAACAATCCAAAAATCCAATGGACAAATCCCATTGGCTGTTTTGTGGAGGGAACCAGTGCGATGCTAACTTCTGGGTTGGCCTCCAAAAACATGTCATCCCTGCAGCACTCTATCTTTACTATCATCACACCCAGCCCTGTCAGTGTCCAGTCATGCTCTGAAATACACCATCAACAGTCCGTGTATTCACAGATGTAACGTCTCAACCAGGGGCGTAAATATAGGCAGTGCAGGCAGTGTGGTTGCACTGAGGCCTGAAGGGTGGCGGCGGGTCCCATAGAGAGAACAGGCCCTACAACTATGTGTTGGGCAGAGAGTGAGCCCTAAGTGATTCAAATTGTCACCACAGAAAATAAGCCAATAAAAACACTACCTGCACTGCCATTTGCTATATAAACCCTTTAAAAGGCAAACCTGTCTCTGTCACGGTTTTCAGTTGGTAGCAATCAATAAAATGAATAATTTCGTATTTTCTTTGGTATTTTTTGTCATAAACTGATATGCAATGATGATTGCTGGGTAATGCGTTTTGATGTTGTCCAATGTCAAGTTTCTATTCAATCACGTGAAGAGACAATACCATTTACGGTAGCTAGTTTAGGCGCCAAATCTCTCAAGACTGACGAGCTGGGCACATCCGCAAGCCGAGCGAGCGGTCATCCCTTTTGAACATGAAGTAGGCGGCACTAAGGACCTGGTCCTAACAGGTTGCAACAGCGCATCATGTCCCCCATCACCCCAGCCCGCCTGACAGCTTACCAGTTTCCGGAGCCGACGATGCACACTTTGAGCGGGGAGGCCATCAGTGATGTTTTCCTGTGTTCAGCCGAGCTCTCTCGTGACTCCTCCACGCTGGCTAGAGCATGAATGTGGGGCTACAGAAGATGCAGCTAGCCGCTTCACGAGCGAACGAGACGAGCTCGAGCAGTGCGTCTTCTTCTGATGACGTCGTAGTATGCGCCGCGCGCGCACAAGCCTGTTGGAAGTTGTAGTTTTCGTGTGTGTTGACGTAAACGGTGCCTCCAGATTACATAACAGGGTGACTTAATTATGGATAATGATTAACATAATTTGTAATGAACAATGGTTATGATTTATAATACTTATGCAACAGATATTGTGTTTTTCATGATAAATATAATAAAATACAAACACCTTTATTGGGCTACTAAAATGACCTTATAGAAGACGGAATGTATTGATACCTGAGGCTTCACAGTATTTATTTATTGGGAAGGAACAGGTTTTACCGGTTCATCACAATTACATGCATTAGAAGTAATTAAAAAAACAAAAACATTTTTGGATTGTTGGATTCCCCGTTGCTTACTCTGTATATTATTATTATTATTATTATTATTATTATTATTATTATGTCTTTTTAATTGGTATATTTGCATTCTTACAGTGTATTATTTCATTAGTTAAAAATACAAAGGGGGGGGGAATCCATATGTGTAACATTATTAAATATAGCCTAACTTTATGGTTAATAATATAAGTCAGCACCAGCGGCCACTTTTCCAAACCTGCATGTTAGGAAGAAGAGAAGTGTATCTACAATACATATTTTCTAAATATAAAGGAGTATCCGTGCATGTACTTTTTGATATCGTTAAGCCATTTGTCGCCGTGATGTTTCTTTAATAATGGTGGAATAACATAAAATAACACAACCCACAGTTTGGATGCTCTCAGCCTGTGAAGCTCTCTAAGGTTTTACTGCATTACTGATTCCCTTGTTGCCGGTTCAGTGTGTGTGGGGGGGGGACCAACCCGGGATTTCCAAAATAAAAAACGCAATAACGTCAGAGAGGGAGGGAGAGAGAGCGAGAAAGAGAGAGAGAGGGCGCGCTCCGCAGTGAAACAGTCGGAATATCCCTCCAGTCTGTAAACAGTGTCACAGCAGACTGGAGTAAAGCTCCACTTGTGTCTCACTCTCTCTCATCGCTGCATCACTTTGCCAAAAAAAAAAAGAGCTGCATCAAATCTTTGACTTCAAATCTGTATCTCTCTTTCTATCTCTCGTGCTCTCTTTCTCTCTCTTTGGGTCTTTGCGCTGAAAAGCGTTCTCAAGTGGAAACGAATCGAGGACAGCAAGCGGGCAGCAAGCAAGCAGCATGAACCGGCCAGCGCGTCAGGAGAGCCCCGCTTGGAGCCCCTGCAGGAAGCAGCAGGAGCAGCAGCAGCAGCGGGTCGGCCAGCCGCGCAGCCTGGCTGCGACGGAGCAGCGAGCCGGGTCCGGGACCACAAGGGACGGCGGAGCGGGGTCGAGCCCCCCGCTTCACAAGCCAGCCCGTAGCAAGCGGCACCTGGAGGGGATCCTGAAGAAATACACGAACCCGCTCCAGGGCTGGCAGAGCAGGTAGGTCACCGGACTGACGGACAAAGTGTGTTCAAATTAATTTTGGGGTCACCGTGCGTTGTCTTTTTAATGTCCAACCTCTAATATTACTATTAGTCCGAGCAGTTCAATTATGACCATGCTTCCTAACAGATGGACAGAAGTGTTTGATCACCTTGGATCACCTCTTGAGGATCTCAGACTGGGGCCATTATTTCCCTATGTGAATGTTTAAAAACTGATTTGATGCCTTTTTTATTATTATTTATCTTCTAAATGTTATTTGATTAAAATGTTTGGCCCATAGATATTGAGTTAATCCCCGCCCCTCAGCCTATCTATCTGTGGTTACAGAATTCATATAAAAGCAAACATGTATCTTTGACAAATTCACCTGCAGCATCAGTTTTCGACAAAACTTTATTCAAATGTTCTGTATTCAACCAATATTGCATAATAAACAACTTCGGGGTGACATCCCACAGAATCTGTCAACTGGGTCAGTAAGATCAGGTCATATTTCCACCAGTTCCTCTATGTGTGTGTGTGTGTGTGTGTGTGTGTGTGTGTGTGTGTGTGTGTGTGTGTGTGTGTGTGTGTGTGTGTGTGTGTGTGTCTGTGCACATTCTTCCATTCATTCAGTCTGAACCTGCTTCAATGGCTCATTGAGAGGAGAAGCGGGGGTGGGAGTCCCAGAAACACTGAGTGAGTCATCCAGCATCAGGAAAGCCCTGCGCTCCTTTCCTGCATCTCAATACTCCCTCTCCTCTCCTCTCCTCTCCTCTCCTCTCCTCTCCTCTCCTCTCCTCTAAATGCTCACTCTCTGTCTCACTCTCCCACTGTCCTATAGTGGATCGATAGGAAGAGCATCCAAACGTGTAATGAGCTCTATGATCACATTTTGACAATGTGTGGTATAGGCTTACTTACTTCCGCACACACTCACACACACTCACACACACACACACACACACAGACACATTCATACACTGCTGACCTCGACTCAGAAACACACAAGAGTTTGCGTGTGTGTGTGTTTGCACCAGCGTGCGTCAGCAGGTTATGTGTTTGTGCGTGTGTTTTGAATATGATATAAATATCCCTGTTATTTATAAAGCTTTAATTTTGCGTTTCCGTGCCTGGAGACAGACGGACGGTGTCGTGTTTGTACCGTCGAAAAATGATTGCTGCTTTATTGTTGTTTCTCAGTCCGTCAGAGTCGATTTAGTTGTTGTTATTTGTTGTGACGGGGCGGTTGACGGAGAATGAACCAACTCGGCCAGAGAGTTATAGCTGCTTTCAGTATGGCTGCCAAACTTGATTAACAATGTAGTCTCAGGAAGTCTTTTTCAGTTAGGATCTTTCCATGATAGGAAAAAATTGTGACATACCAACCCCTCGGGGTTACAAACATGCACAAAACACGCCAAACTAGGGTTCCTGCCAGTGTACTTAAGCCCCCCCCCCACACCACCACCACCACACAACCACTTTCTTTGGCCCAGATCTTCTATGGGTGACGTGCCATTGTCCCGACAGCCCATTATTCCAAAAACACCAATAGTCCGAAATGTCCAACCGAGGCCCATTTGTCCGACAGCTCGTTATCCCGGCAACAAATGCCTGTTGTTCCGAAGGTCAATCGCGCCCGAAAAACACACACTCAGAAGCACATGGCTAACTATTATTCTTCCGCCATGGTGGAAGATAAAAGTTAATTTCCAGCACTGGGCCAAAGGGTCTATATAATATAATATTTTCTCATGAACAAAAGCCTGAATTGTATCTGTGTTTTTTCTTAAAACTTTAACTTTGAACGAGCGTGATAGACAGAGAGAACAGCTCAGCTAAAGCTACTGAGATCACCTATCACTGACTTAACTGCCATCTCTCTCTGCCAACCTTGCTCTTTTGTTATGTATGTGGGAGTGGCCATGATACTGCGTACGAAGAATATGTCTGTCTTATTTAAAATTCTGTCTCTTCTCTGTCTCTCTTCCTTTGTTACTCCAGTTTATCTGAATCTGTCAATTATTTTCTCACCCTATATATAATTTCTCCTTTTTTCCTAAATACCGCTATCTCTCTGTGCGTCTCTCTTTATCTGTCAGCCCCCCCCCTGCCTGCTGCTGTTATTTAAGTGAACTGTTTTTCATCCTCCTGTCTCAGGCGTCCGCACTTCCAGTAGCTGCTCCGCTGTGCACACTTGACTGGTGGATTTAGTGCCTTAGTGAGGGTTACATGGCCTAATGGTTGGCTGGACACCTCGCTGACAGATGAGTGAGGTGTCGGGGTCGGAGAAGGATCAATGCACTCACCGGCCGAGCTGTTCATTTAGCTTCCTTTTTTTGTCCAGCTCCTACTTCACCTTCCAGTGTTTGCTCAAGGAGACAACATGCATGATATCTGCATTCTACACCTCCATCTGGTCCAGTCGAATGACCTCTCTACCTACATACGGCTGGGCTGGTTTCACTACACTGAAGCCAGTTCCTGTCATCTTTGTATTTCACTCCCATTGGAGGTAGTCAACGTTGACTTATTTGTCACATACTTCAGTTACACCACTTCCGTTGTTATTTTAACCCAATAACTTATTTGTCATGTAACTTTGATTCTTAAGTAACACCACCTCCGTAGTTTTTTTTAACCCAAACGTTGACTTATTTGTCGCTTTACTTTTGTACTTAAGTGACACCACTTCCATTGTTATTTTAACCCAAAGGGTGATTTACTTGTTTCGTAACTTCTTAAGTAACGCTACTTCTGTAGTTATTTTAAGTCAAAAGTTGACTTATTTGTTATGTAGCTATGCAACTGAGGCTGACACTTTAACATACTGCTCTCCACATTTTTTTTACATTTGACTTTACATCTGACTTTCGGCACATAACTGACTGGCTGGACACAATGAAAGCAGTGCTAAGCCACACACACAGTGGACAGGATGAACCCTGCCCTGCCTGGCTGCATCCGGCACCTTCCTGCAGGGTTGTGCCGAGGTGTGGGTCATTTTATTTTACGTTTTGGAACGTAACCGCCGCGAAGCAATCGGAAAGTAACGTTTTATTTCTGATTCACTGCTTTGTTCTCACGAGCATTCATTCATTCCTTATACCTCGCTCGACCATCCTTTACCCCTCGCTCGTGGAGCCGAGGAGGAGTGGCCAACTTTGAATGCTGTGTGTTTACAAACAGCAGGCGACAAATGTAACATATTGTACCTTTAACCGTGGTGCTGTTACATCATGAAACAGATTCATCTTTCAGTGATTTGTAATGGTTTTGGAAGGCACAGACGGGTGATCAGAAAATGCTTCTATGTGTGATTGTGCGGTGCGTAGTGATTTTGTCATTTTCTTTGGAGCACATTGAGCGACATTGTCCATGCAAGTGTCAGCAGTGTTAACATGACATTATACTCTGCCATGTCCCCCCCCCCTCTACCTAACACACAAAAATGAAGTAGACAGGAGCTTATTGATTCACACTGCTTTATGCTTGGGTTGCTGATCATTTACATTTTGGTAAGGAGGGGAGGTCTGCCCGCTGCATGCCACACAGTCACATAACAGCAGTGGAGCGGAAGAAACAGATTGCTGTGTGAAAACAGATTTAAATTATTCATAGTGGCCTCTTTCTTCTCATCGCTGGGTATCCTTGTCTTATAGTAAACCTTTGTGCTTTTTTTTTCTACCCCTGTAGCACCCATTCACTCTCTTCATCCATCCCAGCTTCAGTCCCCCCCCCGTCAGAGGTTCTCATCAGTGCTTAGAGATACTGCTTCATGGCCATATTAAGACTCCAGGGTGAAATAAGTCAGCCCTCAGTAGCTTGCATATGAGCTCCATTGTGAGATGGAATAAGATTTGTCCTCACTCTCATCACCAGTGGAGAACGCTGACTGAGCAATACTGCACAAACAGTGGTTGTGATTGTGTGTGTGTGCGCGTGTGTGTGTGTGTGTGTTTGTGAGACAGAGACAGTGTGAGCAGGAGGTTCAAAGGGGAGAGATAAAATATAACAACCGGAGCACAACAATGACTCTCAATAGATGCGCTCTTATGATGTTTCAAGCCACAACACTGCAGAGGACGTTACAGTGATTTGTTCGTGTCTCACTCCCTCACCGTGTCTCTGAATTTAAAGATGAATAAGAGAATTGTTAAGTTTTGTTTTATGTGTAGTGAGCTTTCCCAAGTCAGAGAGTAAGAGAAGCAAGAGTGGAGTTGTGAATATCTCTGGATTTAGTCATTTTATTAGTTTTTGAAATCAAACAACAAAACAGATAAGAAGGCAAACACAAAAACAACAAACACACGATCATTCAAGCATGCAAAGAAGAATATCATCTGCATATGGTTAAACTTGATGTTATTACCACCTCTGTGGTTGCACCTGAAACCATTGTTTTATGTCTGTTCTTTTATCTGTACTTTATCAGAAAAGGTCCAAGCAAAGGGCTGAGAGAGAATGAGACAGAGCGAAGTTCAGCTTAGATACAATTTATTTGAGTTGATGGCAACTATACTTGTAAGTGCAAAACCTCGTGAGTAAGTCAATAAGAATAATTCATGAAAACACCTGTTTAACAAGCTTAAACTTGCAGAAAAGTGATGTTATTAATCGTTTTGTGTCCCCCATCCACTACTGGTAGGTTTTAACCATAGCGCACTTCTTAAGCCAATGGTAAATTGTTATGAACAACTTAAAGCTAAACTGTTTAGCCTAATTGGCTACATTTGGCTAATTGCCACATTAGAATTTATCAGATTATTGTAGATTTACTGGCTGACATGGCAACCCTCACTCCCAAACCAGCTCCTCCGTCCTCTAGGCCCTCTCTGTCCCAACCATTTTGCCTTTGCTCTCGCCCAACCACTCTCCATCTCATGTTTCTTCTTTTGACGGTCTCTTTATGTCTCTCTCACTTTTCCTCCTGCAGATATTTTGTACTGGACCCAGAGGTTGGCCAGCTCCAATATCATCTGAATGAACTCAGTAAAAGCCAGCGACCTCCCAGAGGGTCTCTGCCTCTTCTTGGAGCAATGGTGGTCTCCTGCGACGAGTATCCCTACATGTTTACCATTCAATCCACTACTGGGGACGCCTACAAACTCAGAGGTAAGAGAATGGGTCTTTATGTCTTGTGCAAAAAGAGATTTTTTCTCATAAGATTGGAAAATGGCCAGAGATGGGAATTCTGTCACTCAGCGATGTTGCTGTTCCTCCCACTCATTTGTTGTCATAATAATAATAATAATAACTTTATGTATATAGCACCTTTAGACTTTCTTTTCGGCATGACAGCTAACCACGAACTGACTCTCTGTCAGAAAGCACTATAGCAACAGCCTTGACAATGGCATATTGAATTAAGACACATGGTGCATTGTTTATCTTTATACAGTATATTGGGTTAAAAAAGTGGGAGAAAATACGATAAATGTCTATGCAACCACTGAAAACAAGTATGTTATTATTATCTTTAAGAGTGGTGAAAATCAGAACAATTTAGTAGTGATTGTTGAAAACCGGGACATTTTAGTCATGTTTGGTCACCTTACCACCTGTTCTTTGTTTGGATTATCAATTAGTTTGTTTCTGGCTGCTACTGGCTGGTCCTGGCTTCCATGTACCTCCTGGTTTGTTTTCTGTCTGCTAGCGTTAGCTATAGCAGTAGTGTTAGCAACATAGCTACCCTTAGCAGCCTGGCTACTTTTCAAAGCAGAAAACGAGCAAACAAATCCCAATTTGAATTAGAAACCAGTATTTCTGTGAGAAAGAATTTTATTGAATTAAATGAAACCAGAATTAGCTAGCTAGTGCACTACGCAGTCCCGCCACCTCACTCCCCACCGCTAAGACGCTACTTCCTGACTTTTAAAACTGCTTTTCTCCTGCAAATAATTTGTGTAGCCCAATGTGTTAGAGTTAGACCATAGTGAAGGGACTAACACAGGGGTGTCAAACTCAATCACAGAAAGGGACAAAATTTAAAACTTGGACTATGTCGAGGGCCAAACAGGGTCAACATTTATTCAACAATATGGACAGGATATTGGTTAAAGTGCAAAAAGAAAACGTATTTCGGCCTTCTTCTCCTGAAGCTGGAAGTTTAGCGCAGTGAGATGCTTCCTTGCACAAAAAGGCCAGCTCACATCGCCACTTTTCGTCCCAGAGCTCCGTGGTGTCTTTCCCTTTGCTTTTCAAAACCTTGCAGATTTCCTCATGCAACTATGTGTGTGTGTGTGTGTGTGTGTGTGTGTGTGTGTGTGTGTGTGTGTGTATGTCTGACACATGAAGAATACTGTGTGATTGGCTGACCGCAGGGGTCACAGTATTCCTGTGGGACTGTCAGAGTTGTGTGAGTTGCCAATCTCCATACGTGACAGCTGTAATTTCCTGTTCACGCTCTCCTCGCCTGTCTTGCCTCTCCCTCACTCTCTTTGTCACAATGGTGGCTTTTTGACGGAACTGTGTTCAAGTCAGATTAGATATGTCGATCCCTCTTCCTCTGTGTAACCTCACAAAGCTTTCATTTCTTTCTCATCAGCAGAAAATTAAAGATATAACCAGTCCAGAGTACATTTGGCTTCTCTGGTCTTGTTTGTGAGATCTTTAATTTGCCCCTCAAACACATCGTTACAATCTGTTCTATCAGAGAGGCAGGTCTGGCATTCATACAAACAGTTGTTAGTGCCAGAGTTGTTGTGGAGGCAGAAAGTTATTTCTCATTAGCTGAGTTAAATCTTACAACGATATAAAATAGTGACATGGCAAAGAATGTGTGGAAAAAAACACAGTCCATGTTAGCGACTGCATGTCGCTAACATGTATAGTAACATGTATAGTAGAGAAACTCCCCTGTGGCCACGCAAGAAAATGAATATCCCATGGCTCATGGTTTAAAGAGGAAAATGCTGTCCACGTCCCTCCATGTAGGTACTTTGCCAGGTTCGTGTTACACAGACACATCTGAGATGCCGTCATTGGAAACTGTTTGGAAAAGAGCGGGCACCTCCAAAAAAATACTTGGCAGGTGATTAGAAAAAAGAGCGGGAGAAGAGCTAAAACATCTTTTTCATCGAGAAAGTGCGGATATTTGCATTCATGACAAAAGCAAACAGTTCAAAAAATATATTGACGCACGAATTAATCACACAAAGAAATGCCCCCAGTATGTAAAGGCCTTTATACATTAACCCTTGTGTATATGACATCATTTTGTATTGAAAATGTTCTCTTAGTATTTCAGTTTCTATTGAGTCTTGATTAAAGATTCCGAGCAAGAATGCTATATCCTGAGTCGTGTGTGGTTGTGAAACAAGTCTGATTCGCTATCTACTTGATGGTACAACACTTTGACTAGGACAAACATTTGATCAGATGTTACACCGTATTTTTTCATTCAGCAGGGGTGCAAACAACAAGAATAAATCTGGCAATGATATTGTTTTTAATCCCTTTCGATGCTCATTGTGTGCATGTAACTTGCTGGGGGATGAGTGCAAGAAAAGACCCAAATGCAGAAAGTACAGGCAGACAGGAAGAACAGATACCAGTACCAGTATAGGTTCAGTGTTCAGGATTCAGGATGCAATTCTCAGAGTTAGAAGTTCAGAGGCTGGATTGCGACGGCATGAAGCGACATTGACTGGCCGGGAGCAGCTGGAGATGGGCCGTCACTGCAGGGCTGATGAGGGAAAGTGGAAACAGGTGAGCAGGTGGATAGCAGAGTCAGACCCAATTCCACTGGACCCCCTGAGGCCTAATGCTATATGTTTCAGACCACTCTGAGGTTGGAATCTTCCCCGTTAAAATGTCTAAGTTCCGACCTCTAAGAGGTGACACACCTTTACCGGAACCAGCTACCTAATTACATGGAGACATATTTTGACATCATTTTACATCCAGAACAGGTTTTACTAGTATGTGTTATGTGTGGCAATGATACTTTAAATTTGCTTTTAAGTTGATGGTTTACCATTTATAATGTGCGCTTCCATTGTTGTTTTGCGTCAGACAGCTGCTTCTTTGTGAAGTCGGGGTAAATGGATTTGGCTCGAATTTCCAAGCGGGAAGTCAGACTTTAAGGTGGCGTTACATTGTACCTTTTCTAGTAGGAGGTATTAGAGTTCCGAGTTGTCTGGAATGCAGCATTAGCCCTGACCCCTGACAGATATTATTGATGTCACCTGAAAAGGGCTTGAAATGGTATCATGGTATATTGCGACATATCACATTACCCTGACAATGCCATTGTGGGTCTGGGACTTTTTATTTTACGTTTTTTACGACCACTGGTTTTAGAGTTGTGCACAGGATTGCCAAGAAGAATGGCAGATGCAAGTCTAAGGTTGTGGGGGCCACGGATGGCTGTCATATACGAATTAAACACGCTGACATAGTTAGATTATTTTAACTACAAACATTCTTGTGGGCGTTGGTTGTGGAGGTGATGTACGTGACGCACAGATTTTGAGAAACAGCGTAGTTTATTTAAATTCCCTACCCCCACTTGTTTTCTCTCTCTTGGGAGATGGATAATTGTCTTGAGTTTCCAATTATAATCATAACTCCTTTCAGACACCCATTACAAGGGTGAATGCAGGAGTGCTTTAATAAAAAGCCTGGCAGGGCCTGTTCTATATTGAGAGGACGTTAAGGGTCATAAGGCGTGGCTGGTATGGCAATAGCAATTAGGCTCAATCTCTGTTCAGAAGTTCAGAGATGTCAAGGAAGGGCCAGAGATACCAACAAGGGTGTCCAGCAGGCTCCTGTGTTTTTTCTTTTATCTGTCTTCCTCCCTATCCAGCTTCCTCTGCCTCCTCTCCTGCCTTTTGTGTAATTCTTTAGGTACTCTACTACTTTTTTTTTTTTTTTTTTGCGATTTAAAATCCTCAGACAGTTGGTTTTAGGTCGTGGATGGCCCTGAAGTAGAGGTACTGGGCACCTCATCAGGCTCTTTTGCAATATTTGATGAGGAATCAAACAATGTTGTTCAGAGGCTTGATGTAGCTCAGTGGGTGGAGTGCTCGTCCGGCGGTTTGATCCCTAATGCTAAGGGTTGGTTAAATGAAGAGGTCAATTTCATTTATGTACCTGTATGTATATGACCGTTGAAATAGAGTTTGAGCTTTAAATTATGGAAATGGTCAACAGCTGATTTTAACATAATTATTATGTGTATTTGAAATGAATAACTGTTGTCTGTAATAAAATATAATTAAACAGATTTTTTATTATTTAAGGACTTGTTAGGTCCCTTAGCAAGGCTCTTGCGTACCACCAGATCCGAGCTCATGTACCACTACAGTTTGGGAATCACTGCTTCTTAAGCTCTAATAAGTATCTGGGGCAGCAGGACAGTGTATGTGGCTCAGGTAATCGTAATGAAGGATCGTCACCCACGTTCCGGTTCATTGATGTGGGGTTTTTTGGACACCTCTCTATATACGGCTTTGGTTATACACACAATAGTTGTTAGTATCAGTGCTGTTTTGGGTGTTTTCCTGAAATTAGCTGACAAGAAAAATATAGAATAAAAGCAGCCCTCCCCTTTAACAGTAAACGCACTGATTATAACTGGCATAACCTTCGATGTGCAGGTTATTTCCTGGCTCAGGGACTGACATCAGGAAACACTAATTTTGATGCTGTGTCTCTGTTTTCTGTTCCTGTTAGCGCTGGACGCCCAGGAGCAAGAGTTGTGGATGACTCAGCTACAGCTGTGTTCCCGACGCCACTCTGAAAGCAGCGCCAAGGTATTCACACACTCACACTCACACACACACACACACACACACACACACACACACACACACACACACACACACACACACACACAAACACACACACAATCCTCTTCTCGTCTCTGCCTCCTTATTGGATTACAGCTATTCCAAATGTACAGAGAAGTGTACATTTGGCCAGACAGGCAGGTGTGGTTTCTGGGCATAATGGAGCCAGACATTTCCATCCACTATATGCTCCAGTTCAGCTGCTCATTACAGCGAGGTTCATCTTATTCAGCCTTTCTGTGCTGCTTTACCCCTCTGTTCTCAAACAGCTGAACCACCAGCCAATGATGTCACTAATGGTTTGTGCTCCCGGCCACCATTTTGCACTCCCAGGTACATTAAAGGTAATGCTTACTCTGGGTTATGATGTGTGCTGTGACATTAAAAGATAAGAGCATTTTTTGTCTCCTCTAAATGGACAAGCTACAGAAACATACACAAGCTGTGTGCTTTGATGCTGTTAGTTTTCGCACTACACTAAATTACACAATTTACCGCTCGGCTCCATCTCACTGCTGAAAGCCTCCAAACAGCAACATCTGTTCAGTCCCTTTCACACACAGCAAATCCAAGAGCATAATACCTTCTATCTGGACATCTGGGTTGCTTTAATGTGCTCCTGCATGGGCTTAAGTCGATATTTGTCAGGTTTTGGTAAATACATTCTCTTAATAGCTTCAGAATATGACTAATGTAAGACTGACCACAGACTGTCTCACAATGCATTATGGGTAAAAGAAGTTACTTCAGAGAGGAGAAAAATATGGCACTCCGCCAAGTATGGTAGAAAGATAACAGAAGAGAAAAACAGCACACATCCAACAGTTGTTAGAACAGTTAAAAATAATCAGAAACATTTGAAGAATATGTTCCAAGAATGTAAAAAAGTAATGGATAAACGGTTGAAATAGGTAGCTAAAATTAGCTATACATTCTCTTCATAGCTTCAGAATATGACTAATGTAAGATTGACTTACAGCCAAGTATGGCAGAAAACAAGAAAAAGGTAAACAGCATATATCCAACTAATGGGTAAACTGTTCAAATAGTTAGCTAAAGGTTAGCTAAAAGTAATGAAAGCCGTTACCCTTTCAATTACCCTGTGAATTGCATATGCTAATGACTAGCATGAATCCCTAGTGCTAATTGCTGTTTTAGGAACACCAACATTCCTGTTTGTACCAGTTCTGCCTGGCGAAGCCAATGTGGAAGTGTCTTAAAACTTTCTGACCAGCAGGGGCGACTCCTCCAGTAAAAAATGTCTGATTGTATAGAAAATGACTCTACTTCTCTCTTGATTTATTACCTCAGTAAACATGAGTTTATGGTCTCAAGCTCTAGTTCCAAGTCTTCTTCAATACAGAAAGATGTTCATTTAGTAAATTATGATCCATTTAGAGTCAAATAGATCATGAAGCAGAGTATGCTTTAGGGCGGGGCTACTGTGATTCACGGGTCGAAACCACTACCAGAGCCGTATACGGCGTCTCTACGTCACTCCTCCACAGTCCAAATATGGTAACTTCTCTTCATTGCTTGCCAAAAAAACAACATGGTGCCGGCCATAATCCAAGATGGCGACGGGGAAATCTCTGAACTCGAGGCTTCAAAACGGCAGTCCACAAACCAATGGGTAACGTCACGATGACTACTATGTCCACTTATAAACAGTCTATGGTTTGTACAAGCGTTTCCTACACACACATTTTGAGCTATAACACTTGCTTCCAAAAATGAGAAATCCCTGCCTTACTCCATTTCCAAATGTTGGCTCTGTCACCTCGAGTCTTCCTCAAGGTAAGCTCATCAGGATGCTAGGGCGAGAGCTTCACCGGCCGAGGGGGGAGGATGGCAGAACTAATAATACACTTCCTGCATCATTGACGAAAGTTTTCTCAGTGGCCTACATATGAGGTCAAGTTGAGGAATTGATTTGTCAGCCTGGCCACTAGCTCTCTGTGTTCATTTAGGTTCTGGGAGCAGCCTGTCTGCTGTGCCTGTGATGAGTCATTCACTGAAGATGTTGGAGTGTGTCTTCACTCGTTTCCCCCAGCTTAGATGGAGAGAAAGAGAGAGAGGGATTCATCGGCTGTTTCTGCTTGCGATAATTCACAAAAGGTCAAAAAAAATGTATGCATGTGTCTCATAGACTTTATTTAGAGATGGAAGACGCCTCCACTTCCTCCCACTGTGCAAAAATGAAGCCCAAATATCCCAGATACGGGCGCTGCCATCTTGCACTTTTGACGTCATTTGAAGCCTATAGTCGGTAGTGATCGGGGAGACCAGTCACAGTGTCGACACACATATGCCCGAGCCAAGCACGGCCAAAGCTTGTTAGCGTGAGAGCCACTTAGCTGCTGCGTTAGCACTAACCATACTATCTCTATAAATACATTTATGATCTATCTATCTATTCCGATCCATCTGTCTGTCTGTCCATCTTTCTATCTATCCGTCTGTCTGTCTGTATTACCGTCTATCTATCTATCTATTTATCTATCTATCCATATATCCGTCTTTCTGTCTGTCCATCTATCTATCTGTCCATCTTTATCCATCCATCCATCTATCCATCCATCCATCTATCCTCTATCCATCTATCCATCTGTCCATCTATCCATCCATCCATCTATCCATCTGTCCATCTATCCATCCATCTATCTATCTGACCTGTGATTTGTGTTTCAGAAATGGAAGCTATCTTGCGACATGTTCAGTGGCTGTATGAACCGTAGAGCCGTCACGACATCTATTTTTATAAACAGTCTGGGCCTCATACTACCTGTGTCTCTATTAGAAGTTTTTTTGTTTAAAGGTGGAGCTGAGAAGATGTCAACAAATCCTCATACCTGAGCGACAACATACGTTTTTTTTGTCATTGCATTCTAAACCGACCAGCATGATCATCACCAAAATAAGTATTTTTTTGTTTGCCACCTCAACAATTAAGGCAAAGGGTCCCAACCTTTCTTAGCCAAATTTAGGTCTGTATGTATTTGTGACCGTGGCTATTTAAAACAGGTCAATTAAGAGTTATGAAACAACGTATCAAATTTCAAACATCTAGCATGAACCTGTATTTTGCTTTTACAGTATGCTAAACAAGAGTAATAAATCAGCTTCACAAAGTTCTTTCAATTTTTTCAAGCACAAGCTGCACCTTTGGGTAACCAAATACTTTACCCGGACCAAAACTCCTTGTAGCACATGACTGCATGATAGCTTCATGAGCTGTTTGACAGGGCTGACTGGCAGATCTACAGAGATAACTTAACAGTGGAATAGGTCGGCCGTCTCCAGTGTCAAAGTCAGACAATTTGTACGCATCTGCTCATTTTTCTGTGCTGAAACAATGTCAAAAGGAATGTCAGCATGGTTGATTTTAAGTGTTTCAACAAACATACAATGCTGTAAGCTCGAAGATGTACTGGTGCATCTCTTTTTCCTGCTTGTGTGATTTTGCATCACGTCCAAATTGTTACTGTAGCTAATTACTACTATTACTGTTATAAACCAATAAATCCTCCCATGTTCCTCCAGCAACATTTCGATTCTCCGGCTGTGTCTGCCGGGTGGGATGAGTGCATAGCGAGAGAGGGGTTGTGATCATCTCATTTTCCTCTTTTCCATTACACTGTACTTTTTTACAGAGCGATGAGAGAGAAAAAAAAGGCTCATGAGGCATGTGAAGTATACTTTTTTTATTTTTATGAAGGGATACGAGGAAGCTCCCAGCAAAAGCAATGCAAAGTCTGCCCTCTCACTGGCACACAGAGGAAATCCTGCTCTTAAACAGGCAGAAGCCCAGAGAGGCTTGATATTATACCTGTGGGGGATACAGTATGGTAGGTCAGATGTTGTTGAGTCAAAACAAATGGGGCAAAGTGTCTCTTTAAGACAAAAAAAATACACAGCAAATGTTCCATTCGGTTCACCATCTGTCACACCAGAGGCCCCTACCTGAGAGCTGAGTCCCAGCACTCACCTAGCCCTGCTTGCATTGCACGCTACTGCCCAAAGTAAAAGCTTTTAACCTCCTAACCCTCTGGCTCAGGCCCCTGCTCGGAAATGAAGAGAGAATACCTCTGCAACAACAATATATATATATATTTTTGTTGATGCCGCTTGAATTGTGCCATGAATTTCACATATGATGTTTGTCACTTTCTTACAACAAAACTTTCTTGACATGTAAAATGACCTTTACATTTAAAAAAATCATATGTGAAATTCATGGCACAATTCAAAAAAATGATTTGTTGACACCGTATATATTTATTTTCCAAAATAAGGTCCCACGGTGGTCCAGCAGAAGGGGTGGGACTTCGCCTCACTATAGACGTCCTCAAAGTGATATTTTTAGGCCCTCCTCTCCTGAACAGCAGCCTCCAGAGGCTTAGCTCAGCCCTTTCAGACAGAGCTATTAAACTTCAATATGGACACTGGAGACACATTTTAATACCTGTTGTAAATATAATCAGGTTAAATCATATTTTAATGCAGGGTGTAAAGGGGCTCTTTGAGTAACAGATTGATGCATTAAAAGGCTTATCAGATGCCAGAAACTGCAACTTTTCGTGATGCTCACACATGGTTTTACAATTCTGGAAGGTTATGTTGGCAACTATTTTAATTTACGTTGTGACGATCGCGAGTTAACAGTAAGAATACGGTGTTCATGTAACTCTGTAATCTACCAGGAATGTGCGCTTGCGTGTATGTGATTGGTCAATGCAGCGCCATGCCGAATGATGTTGCGTTGCATTGCAGAAAAAGTTGACGATTGACTGATTCGACTTCTTTGCCGGACGACCCTGCATTTTATTTATCAGCGCCCTCTACATTGGCAATCATTGGCCACAATGGACTGCCCCCATAGACTGAAAGATCTTTCATACAGGGCTGAACACGGCAAATGGGATAGTTATTCCTTATAAGATTATTAAATGCAACTAAAAAGCACTAAGCCTTGTTTATACTCTAGCGCAGGGGTCACCAACCTTTTTTTAACTGAGAGCTACTTCAAGGGTACCGAGTAGTACGAAGGGCTACTTATTTGATACAAACTTCCTGAATAACAAAATTGCACAGATCACCTTAATAATAATAATATATGTGAAGAGACTGTTTGATCACATGTCAGTTAATTATTCCTCACAATAATTATTAAGAATGATTTCCACAACAATGATGGTATAGCTACACATGCATATTTAAACATGCAACTTTTATTTCTGTTAATCTGTTTCAACATTTGAAAGTCAGAGGTATCACATCTCTGATATTTTTGTATCATCACATGATTAAAGCCGGTTACTTTTGCACATAGCGCCTGCTGGTGAATGATCCAGTGGTAATGTAGAAATTATGGGTCACCTTTGTATTGCGCAATGAAGCCTGCATGCCGGCCCGTCATCGCGGGAGCCCCGTCTGTTGTCACCGACACCAGCTTTTCCAACGGTACCTTTTTCTCCACGAAGAAACTAGTAAAAAGTCTCGTCTATATCCGAGCGGGGGATCCAACCCTCCGAGGCGCGCGAGCGTCTTCGAGCGCCCGCGCGCCTCCGGGTACCCAACTCTCTTATGACAAGAAATATTGTCATTTTAAAATCTACACTAATGCAAGCGTTTTTGATTTAAAAAAACCAGCAACTACAATTTTAGACGGAGCTCCATGGTGACTCGTGCTATTTTTAGAACATGCCTTACGGGCGACTCACGTGGTCCCAAAAAGAACAGCATGGAACAGACTTGCAAATCCTCAACGGTGAGAAGAATCAAATTTGTGGCAAAACGTGACAATGTCATTTTTGGCCCTTGCGCCAAGAGCACTACTGCAAGCCTTAATCTATCTTTAGAGATGGGTTTTGTGGGTGATAGATTGGTGTGAGATCCTATGAAACTTGTTTTCTCACTCATTAATGTGACTCATCCATGTTGGATTGCTGTAACTTAACTAATAAACTGCAAATACTCTTGTTCTGGGCTTTGTTGCAGTTACCAAACAGCTTCAGGCACATTACCATACCATCCCCTGATTTACATACTGTATATCTAAAGACATCAAAAACGGATTCATTGAGATTTATAATGGGGCTTACAGATATGCATGTATATAAAAGTTTTAAAAAATTACAAACAAAATATTTTATTGCATCTGGATTTAATCACTGAAAATAGAAGGTGTAAATTGAGCCTCGCAGCCTCATAGAAAATCCATAGACTACAGAACATAAGCAGACATCTCGTCTCCTGGTGAGGTGTGTTTACTCCTTGTTTTGCTTTTGAGATGAACCCTTTTATCTGTGACAATTACAAGTAGCCCACATAAGAGACATTAAGGCAGTGAGTGTACACAGTAATGTCACACCAACAGTAGTGTGTATTTTAGCCTCATATAAGATAAGGAATGGTTATTCTGCGTGTAGTCCAGCATCACTGTCCACACACCAAGTGAACTGATGAGGTCCCT
Source organism: Anarhichas minor (assembly GCF_050575085.1). Taxonomy (NCBI): domain Eukaryota; kingdom Metazoa; phylum Chordata; class Actinopteri; order Perciformes; family Anarhichadidae; genus Anarhichas; species Anarhichas minor. Next base: position 3,290,263 of record NW_027466468.1, on the reverse strand, counting down.
CTAAAACCCCTTCTACATATCTGCACTTCATCTGCACTACAGAGAGATGACTGATGGACCCAAACAATAATCAAAGAAAGAGTTTGAGTATATTGTATTGGAGGCAGTGTGTGTGTGTGTATGTGTGTGTGTGTGTGTGTGTGTGCATAGATGATTTGAACTGTGATAGCATTGTGTCTTGTAATAGCTCTTCTCTCGCCATTTCATCAGCAAGCGCCGATGACTCACCCTCCCCTGAGAGCAGCACGTGTGCGGGTGAGGCACGATCTGAGCGCTGGTTGTGTGTATGTGTGAGAGTGTCGGAGTAAGTGATAGACAGTGCATGGAAAGTACTTAGATCTGTTTTAGCCGCATCTTGGCCAGCATACATATGCAAAACGCACAAGTAGACGTTAAAGAACTGCTAAACCCTATTTTATTTATGAGGACTCTACAATATTGTTCTTAAAGGGATACAAAGATGGGAAGATTCCTCCGCACAGAGGAAATGTTGCTGCTTATCACTTGAGGGACTATAATATAAATAATAGCTGAATTTGCAGCTCCCCTTGGCTTTAGAGGGCTTTATAGTGAGTTTCAGCTCATTGTTTGGCTGTCCGGCCCTCAACCTTACTGTTTTGGTTCTCTCTCACAGCGCTCATAGTGTGTCTTTCAGCCACAGCAGGCAGAAACAGTTAGACACTAGCTGGTTAATATAGTGGAGCATTGAGCAGTTAAAGAGACAGATATTTCCTTCAAGGGTTGGTAGAGACCAAAATCAGTGCTAAAAGTAAACAAGTAGACAAAATAAAAACAAGGCAGGTTTAAGAGGTTTCTCTCTCCATTTTGAAACCAATACTCAACAGTCTTACTGGTAGAAATCACAGAATGAGGCAGGAACAGCAGGTTATTTACAGACAGCAGCCTCAGTAGACCATAGTGCAATTCAGCCTCAAGGCATGCTGTGAATTGTCCCAAACTGATTACCAATTGTCACAGCCATAGAGGTAGAAGCATATCAAGCAGCATGATAGAGAGTAGGAAAAAATATATATATTATCAAATTAACTATAACTAACCCTTACGTCTTCTATGATTTATTGCAATGTTGTACAATTTTAAAGTGTTGGTTGAAAGAAGCCACCCACCAAAATATTTTGCTATTCCAAGAGCCTTGCCCGTCTTGCAAAATAGAGTTTGTTCGGAATGTGGTCCCTAGGGGTAAGCCTTGAAAATGGTGGCATGTATGTTCAGCAATCTTTATGCCAATCTATATGTCAGATTTTAAAATGACTTGTGGGCAAAGTTGACGGTGTGCTAGCAGAAATCTTATTGAGTGTCCAAGATGCAAAGGGTTCTTCTTGGGAGCATTGACTGTCTGTGCTCCCAAAGCTTCATTGCAATCTTTCCATTACATTGTGGCTATTGTATTTCAAGTGGATAGTCAATCATTCATATTCATCCTCTGGGGATCATGGATGACCGTTCGCTTTTTAGATTGTCTCATGGACGAAAAGGATTGACAAGAGGAAATTTTGACCTGATGGTCGTGGTAAATGAAAGAGGAAGGGGTCCCCAAAATCATGAGGATTGACTTTCAAATGACCATAAATATTCATACCAAATTACAGGAGAATCTGTGCAGTTGTTGTTCGGATATCTCGCCCCGGAACAAAGATAAACTGACAGACTGACAATCGAACGCTGCCATTCTAATGGGCTGGATATTGTCCAAAATTAGCCTGACCCGAGCATGGTGAGACAGAACTAATGCCACAGCGATCCTCTCAGCCACATGGGTGCAGAAATGATAAATTATCACCAATGTGCACTGTGTCACTGTTATGCCTCTCTACCTCTTTTTTTACTCCTCTTTCTCTATAGGTCCTTCGGTACCCATCTGTTTTCTTCATACTGTCTGTCTGGGTTAAAGTGGACGTATCATGCTCATTTTCAGGTTCATCCTTGTGTTTTGGGTGCCTATTAGAATGCTTTAATGTTCAAAAACCCCAGCGCTAGCGTTAGTCGCTAACAGTACCTGGCCCTGCTGGGTCACGACAGCCAAAATGCCAAACTCCATGCTCCAAAAAATGGTCTTGTGTAGATGGCAACCCACAATTTGCGAAACTATAGCAAGATGGTTAAGATGAGGCATTGACCTCGAAGCGAGTCTCGCAAGAGTTTTTGCAAGTTTTACCAAATCCTTGGTAACCATCTAGACACAACATCAAAGCAGTAGTACACAAAACCAAAAGGTGATTTACATCCACTTCTTATCTACAGTCTTTGATTGGCACAGACCACAAATGGGGAAACACACAAGCCTGTAAAGTGATCATTAAAACAAGCTCAAATAATTTTAGGGTGTCAACAAAGTCAGTGCAGTTGGGTTATTGGTTCACAGTACAAAAACACAATCAGAATTGATCTTAACACTGAGTTGAACCTGCTATGGATTTCTTTGCTGCTGCACTGATTGCAGCGTTTCCATGTATACACAGTATGTGTCCGACTGAGCCCTAAAGACTGGAAATCAGAGGTATTAATGTGTGCAGTTTCTGGGAAAGGGATAGAGGAAATAGCTGTAGTCACTGTTGGACCGAGTGCGCATCACAGCTCATCTCACACACTCATTAAACAAGCTGAGATGTCCCAGTGGCCCTGCTCTGTAGCAGCAGTGTCAGTACTAATTACCTCCTGGGATCAGAGAGAAAACCTCATCATCCCATGTCTCTTTCCTCTTTGCCGCTCTTCCTTTGTTCTCCTTCATTATCCAGAAGAAGTCAAACATTCTCACACTGTCCTCTTTTCTACAGTGTCCCTCTGGTTTATCACCCTTCAACTACCTTTCTCTCTCTGTTCAAATTCTCACTGCCCACGTATTTTAATCTCCATCTCTTCACAACCAGGGCTGGTCGTGTGAAACTCCTTTAAACCGCAACGTGACAACTGCAGAGGCCGTCACTGATTCTGTTTACTGAAGGTCTCTCCAGAATTATGCGGTGTCAATCACAGCATCCACTCTGTATCTTGTGGCAAGTGGCAAGAGTTTGACATGGCTGCAGTGAGAGAATATATGCCCCTCTCTGTGTCACTGCTGTGAGGCAGTAGAGGTTACAACTCAATGTTTTGGACAAAGAGCTCTTCCCATTAGTTTCCTATATTATTAATTTGTTTCTGTGTGTGCAGGTGACGATCCAGGCTGAAGGTCAGCAGAAGAGCCTGGTCAACTCGATAGAGTCCCTTCCCCCTCGAGGTGGACCCCTATCTTCTCTGGATGAGGTAACATGCCATTTATTGTGTAGGCCAGATAAGTAAGCAATGACAAACGGCGATATGATAGTTTTCGGCGATATGATAGTTTTCCTTTAATGGCTCCTCTTTGCTTAAGAGCCATGACCTGGCTTATGAAAAAATGAGCAATTTCAAAATTTCCAAGGAATAATTTCCAAGCAAGATAACTAATTCATGCTCTCTGCTGCATGAATGCCTTTGGGGATCAGTACAAACACTATTTCAGATACATTCATTTGCCTGCTCTCTATTTTTTTGTGACATCTTGAACTTGGACAGCATTTGGGTGGAAGAATAGCTAAGGAGTAACTCGGAGTGTCCAAGACTGCCAGTTGAGTTCAATGGTACGCTTAGCCTAGCCTGAAGCTGTAGTGTTTTTATTTGCAACACGTGGGCCCACAACACTTAGCTTTTTTAACATAAGCTAAAGCTTAAATGTTACTTTTGGTGAAACTGGAAGCATCTCCCCCTGCTCCTCTTACTCACCTTCTTTTCTTTCTCTCTTTCCCCTTTCAATGGATCAAGGACCTACTCCTTTTTAAGGCCACCTCTGCAGCCACTTTGAGCTGCCTGGGGGAGTGCCTCAGTATGCTGCAGCACAATGTTGTCCAGGCCCTCAACCAGAACCAAAACCAGAACCACTCCCCTAGTCCCAGCCTCAGCCCCAGTTCAGCTGGTTTGAATCAGGCGGCTCCCGCAGAAAGAGTCAAGTCGTGGAGTCAGCGCTGCAGCTCCAGTGTGAACCAGGGGGAGCCCGGTGTTCTCAGGTCCAGCAGTCAAAGCCCGACTCACGGCTTTCGTGAGAGCCAGAGTCCCAAAGACAGCAGCAACAGCAGCAACAGCGGAAGGCAAGAAAGTGGCCACAACCACATCCAAAGCCAGAGTCAGGGCCATGAACATGCAGGTGAGTTGACGGATGGCTGGTCAAATTTGAATAATCAGGAGGCAAGGATGAATCTTTTTGTGTCTTTGACCTGGATACGTGATCTGAATCACAAAAAAAGCTGGTAAATCAGATGTAAATGTATGCAGAATGCAGTGCATCATCCGGGAACCACCTCTGGAGGTGGCTTCTTAAAATACCCTCTGACTGGTGATGCTTCCCTTCATAAGCCCGCCACAAGAGCAAATGAGTCTCATTCACTCCTTTTTCTTTGGTCTATTGTTAGCAGGATGCAGTACTTTGTGGAGATGGAACGGCCTCTCTGCACGTTGCACATTAGTCAATGTTTGATGGAAGGGTGAATGATAGTAAAATGTTTTGGGTGAATGGACTAAAGGCTGGAAGGAATCCATAAAACATAAAGTTATACCTCACAGATTCTTTATAGGTGTTTGAAGTATGTGATGTATATTTGAGTCCAAGCAGCCATGACCAACTTTGGCTGAAAGCCCAAGGTCATATGGTTATGATCTGTTTGATAGCCAGCTCTAAAAAAAAAAGTGCTTTGTCTTCAGTTATCACCAGAACCTTCTTGATTTTTGCTTCGTTTGAATGTCAGGCAGCGTGACATGATTTTGTATTGCTACCTGGCTGCCCCAACGATGGAAATATTAGTTGGTTTCTGCTCAACAAACCCGACTGTTAGGTTAAAGCAGGATGTCTCTACTTGAACGACTGACGGAAACGTTGCCGTGGATGGTTATGGATCCTGTAAGACCCAATAATTTAATAATTTCCTGGAAATGTAGTAACTCCTGAAAATGTGGTACAATTTGCACTTAACCTGATACAAATGTAGTAAAACCCATTAATGTAATAACTTGACCAATAATGTGATCAAATTTCCTGGCTGATATTAGAGTAACATTTTTAATAATAATGTAATACTTATGATGGTTTAATCATTGACAAATGTAAAACAAGATGCTTCTTTCCTAGAAATCTAAAGTGCAACTTTATCAAACGTATAAAACGTATTTTATTAACGTATTTTATTCTCATGTAAGCCCAGTGGTTCCCAAACTACTAAACTTACACAAATTTGACCACAGACACACATTTAATAAGTACCCCATCTGATAGGATTACTGCTTTTAAATGTTTTACGACTGAAAGTGTATAAAACTCATAAGCAAAATAGTCATACATATTGTCATTTTGTTACTTATGGATGCAATTAAAATGTAAAAATAATTGAATATCCTTTATGTTTGGAAATGTAAACTCTAGACTTTGAACAACAGATGGCAAGTGGTACGTTGTTACCAGGTAGCAACGCATTAAACTAAAATCCCTGTCAATGGGAAATGCTGGTAAAGCAGAGTTAGCATTACTTAAAAATGTTATTTCAATATCAGTCAGTACATTTTACTAAATCATTGAGTTTTATCAGGTTGCATTTGCAGACCTTATTACATTTTTCGGAAAGGTCATTAAATTATAGGGGCTAGAGTCCCCAAATGAATCTGTACCACCAGTATAAGGTAACAACTTGTTGTGCACAAGAAATATTTAAAGCCGTGGTCACTCTTGTCTCTTCAATGTGACTTTTGTCATCCGATTGTGCCAGGACGCATGTCTGTATACGCTCCGAGATCAGATCTTGCTCGCATTGGGATCCGATCAGCCAGAGATGCTCACATTGTGTCAGGATCTCACTGAGGTGTGGACAACATGTGGGCACAATCCGGAAAATGTATCAAATGTAGGTCTCCATCATCGTCCTCCCACAAAAGAGTTCCTCTCCAGTGGACAGAAAAGGGAAAAGAGGGAAAATGGTTTTGAGCACAGCTGAGACCCGCTGTGAGCCCTGTTAAGTTACTGCTGAATCAAAACCCAACATTTCCTGATTGGGCTGCTTCAAAATAAAAGCTTTTAAATGATAAAATAGCTGCTGACTTTTATTGGGAAATATTTATAGGAAAATGAGTTTATCACATAATTAGCTGAGCTTTAGCTGCTATTCTTCAATTGCAACAGGACTACTAATACCACAGGGAGGACTAGTAAGCAGTAAAAATAACAAAGAATTTATAGGAAAATAAATGTTTATCCAGCCACTCCTTTGACCACAAAATATATCCAATCACTATCCGATCAGGCGGGTTGCAATGAGGACAGCTTAGTTCCAATCACAAAAGTCGCATTGTAAAGACGTGGAACGTGTAAACACGGCCTGAAAGCAAAGGGCAGCTGTAAAAATGTACTTAGTGTATTCCTGCTCTCCAAAAGGTGAACCTTCTGCACCTTGAACACATTTGCTTTTATCCAGACCAAAACATCAAATTTGCACTTTCAGTCCACCCGAGGTAATAAACCCTTTTAATGACCCAATGCCACAGTCTACATTTTGTCCTCACCACTAGTAAGACTCCAAGAATAGCATAATCACCAATACGTGTTTCTGCCGTTGAGTGAGTGGTTAGACGACCGGTTATGAGACAAATGGAATGCCTTCTAATTTGTGAATCCCAGTCTCAGCTTTGCTATCCTGCTGCTGCCTTGTTGCCAAGAGGAGAAGATTTGAAAAAAACCTTTGTATTAATTGTTTTGATGGTGATGCTATTGATATTTCTCTACAGATAGTTCCACTGGATGGTCCAGATCTCTTTCTGAGAAGAATAATGGCGCACAAACACCTCTCTCCTCCTCTACCTGGCCTTCTTCCACCCAAACACACAAGGACCCTTCTGAGGTAATCCAAACCACATTACTGCTTCATACATCTCCTTGATTATTATGCAAATTTAAATGGCAATATACGGTGTCAACATAATTCTACTAGCTGTGCAATTTTTTAAAATCCACAGTTCTATATGCTGTTCTTCTTGCTTGACGATGCATTGACTTTGCTTCGGTGATCAAAGTTAATTACATTGCTCTTCTAATTGTTTGCATTACTCTCAAGCGCATTTATCAAAATGCTTATTGTGTAAACCCTCACATACAAAATATTGCACTCAACCATCAGAGCTTTCTAAACATAAACGTGATATGATATTTAATTTAATCTTTTGAGTAATCTAGCATTTTCATATTGCCACAGGATCTGATATCAGGTAAATGGCTGGTTGTACCAGTAAGCGTGCATTTCATATAGGTCTCACAAACAGCTTCAACACTTCTTTCACTTGAAGCCACCAGCACATGACAAAACACATACTGTAAAAAGAAGATGCTGCCCATCACTGTGTGCACACCGAACCAGTTCTCTCTGGTTTGAAGGGCGAGGCATGGTGCAAAGTGTTCAATTTATCAAAGAAAATCTTGAAATGATGAGGTCCAGTGTCGTCGAGTGGCAAATCAAGCCAATGATTTGAAAAGTGCCAGACGAACAGATGTGGGTACTTTGCACAATGCTGTGTAGCAACCCATGCTCCTCTGTCAAGCATTGCTGATGCTCCAGCAGAGGCAAAGGACACACAACACTCCCCCAAAAAAGTGGTCGTCTAACCCATGTTTATCAAGACATGCCAGCACTGTCTTTGTGATATCATTTTCTGTCCAACTCGAGCAGCCCAAAAAATATATTATCTGGCATCATGGCTCAGCATCGGTAATAGCTGCCCTCAAACACATCTCCAGCACAAAGTTGCAGCTGATTGTGGTACATTTGTCAATCAGCACACACAGTTTTAGTTTTCATTTTTTTACCAGCGGCTGTGGTTTCAGGTCGTCCGTCCGTACCATTGTCATGAAGGAGATCTCTCGTTCGTGAGGTCACTGTGACCTCTCGTGCGTCCCAATCTCGGGAACGCGTTATCTCAGGAACACCTGGAAGGAATGTCTTCAAATTTGGCACAAAAGTCCACCTAGACTAAAGAACTGATTAGTTTGTGGTGGTCAAAGGTCACTGTGGCCTCACAAAACCCGTTTTTTGGCCATAACTCAAGAATTTCTATGCTAATTATGATGATTATGTGTGATTCACTCAAATGTCAAATTATGAAGTGATGACATTTTGCAGGGACATGGAAGTAAACCTCAACTTCCCCAGTTGGTGGAACCATACAACAGCGAGTTCATTTGGTTTTTGACCATTTTTTTCTTAATCTTTGCTGCAATTTGGTATATTTATGTTATATACAAACCAAATTGTAAAATGATATATTATATTTATATATATATATATATATATATATATGTAGATCGATCTTGGCGGAGTGCAAAGCCCACATTTACTCCATTTAATTCTTGTATGCTCACATCAGTTGTCATATCTGATAATGGATGGCCACGCCTACATATTTTATTGGCTGCTTGTATTGTATTCAGCCCCTTGCATTTTTAAATTGTTCCATTTTGCGATGCCCTCTTTCCAATCTACGCTGCGTTTAAGTGACACCTCTGTGTTCCTAGATTGTGATTGCCTATACAACTGATGTTGTTGTTGTTGTTGTTGTTTTAGCTTTGTCAGTTTGTCCAAAAGCAGATATTAAACACCCACTCCACTCAGTTGACATTCTCAGTCCTTGCTCTTTCTGAGCAGCCAGCGACGTGCTAAACTCTTTGCCCCCAAGCGTTTTCTCTTGGACAATGAGCTTCTAAAGTACAAAATGTTCCGTGCACAAAAATAACATAATTTGCTCCTTTTACCAACAGTCGGGCAGTTTATCGTGACTGATTGTTAACGTCATAGCTGGCTGTAGTAGTATGTACTTGCAGTTGTATGCTGCATCAACAGGCTTTGCGTTGCTAGCAATGCGTTCCCTTGTCTGGTTGTTCTAGATTTGACTCACATGGCTGTTGTGTTATTGTCTGACTCTTTGTGTTGCCCCTTTTGAGCCAGGCTAACATCAGTGTAGCGTTGCTCACGTAACATAACAAACTGTGGACGCTGTTGCCAACAGATAAAATTGGGCAGACAAAAGCGGAAGCAGAGTGAGCAAAGTTGCATCACGTAGTGCACCCTGGGTATTGTAGTTCTGATTGTGGATCTCTCAGAGTAAGGAGTAAAATGTAAGAGTGATGGAGCTGTATACAAGCAGGTGCCGGCCCACTTCGAACACCGATCCTCATGCCAATTTGTACAAGTCGAGGTCCTGTGATGTTCTCTTTCTGCCTTCCTCTCCCTCTCTCCTGTAATGAGTGCCATCAATCTTAGTCCTTGGACCAGAGATGGCCTTAGTGAAGTATTGATGTCTGTTATGCTTCTCTGCCTCTGTTTTTGCTCCTCTTTCTACTTTGGTATCCATCTGTTTTCTTTCTACTGACTGTCTGTGTTAAAGGGGACATATCATGCTCATTTTCAGGTTAAAAGAATATGTATTTTGTGTGCCTACTAGAACATGTTTACGTGCTTTAATACTCACAAAACACATCACTTTTCTCATACTGTCTGTCTGAATATACCTAAATTCAGTCTCTGTATGAAACGCTTTGTTTTAGCGCCTGTCTCTTTAAGCACCTTTCCTGAAAAAAAACCCTGGGCTGCTCTGATTGGCTCGCCAGTTGGAAAAGTGAAGGCAATGTGGACATTTCTTAAACTTGCAATCTTTCTACTGACCCAGCAAGGGGGGACAACTCTGGTTGCAATAACAAGTCTGTTTGTATAGAAGTCTATGAGAAAATGACTCTACTTCTCACTTGATCTATTCCCTCAGTAAATAATATAAACATTAGTTGATGGCCTCAGTCTCTAGTCTTCTTCAATACAGCATGATGTTCATTTAGTAAATTATGGTCAATTTAGAGTCAAATAGACCATAAAGCAGAATATGCTTTAGAGCGGGGCTACCGGAGTCGTATACGGCATCTCTACCACACTCCTCCACAGTCCACTAATGGTCACCTCTCATACAGACGCTAGCCGATGGTGAGTCTGCATTTGACGAATTGGGAGTGAGAACGGGTTGTATGGACACCTAACAGTAGAAACACTGACCAGAACTATAAAAGTGGCTGGCAAAGAACACTGACTCAAATAAATATACTCTACTGGTACAAAATGTTCATGGCATTACCACTAGCAAGACGAGACCATGACAGGCTGCTAGTTTGTTAAATCCATAAATGTTCTCCAGATCTAAAAGTGCCACAATTTACGTCACGGTTTTAACAGTCCATCCAGTTCATTTCCCATGGTCCTTTGTTTGTTGCCGCTGTCTCAGCCGAGTGACAGCTGGTTCATTTCTCTGGACCTCCCTCATCATCTCTGATTGACATCACATAGCAGCCTTTCCCTTCATGCTGCCAGGCCGTCTACTGGCTCACTAATTCATTTTCTGATCAACTTGGATTCAGTGCCATCCTACCGATACACTTAGACAGCACACGCTATGTGATGATGGAAGTAAATTATTTTTTTCTTTTCCTGGAGCTTTTTCCTGGACCTCGAGTTGGCTCAGGTGTCATCATGTCACTGCATGAACACAGGTGGAAACAGCTCACCATCTTCTTCCTGTTCACATCTGAACTTTCATGTGTGGGGGTTGACGTCACGGTCCAAGTCTGAGAAGGGCAGTTTGGTTAAAGAGTGGTCAACACATTCTCACTCCCGACTCGTCAAATACCGCCGCTAGGTCAGGTGGCCCTAAGCTTCAAACCATGACACTCTAGGTACCCCTTTAACGTCGTAACGTATGCTCGTTACATGCATACAGTGTCTTTTTAAAATAAACTTCCAACATAGGTTTACATAGTTTTTTGGTTTACTTATACCAAATCTAACCTAACCAAGCATAAGTACTTGGTTAGGTTTCTGCGATCATGGTTTGGGTTAGAACACGTAAAATAGATACAATTGTTACGTAAGTGCATAAATTAAGTCCAGAAGTTATGAGACAGAACCATGGTGCAATAAGTCAACGTTGACTTGGTTTCAGACAGAACACTTCCTGTTTGTCTGGTCCATCCAGCCTCCCCTCCCAACCACCCTACGCGGACTTTCTCTGCTCTTTATACCGCGCCGGTTGCCTTGATCGTCTAACAATGACGCGGTTGGGTTTACATTGGAGATGACAGAATGTTGCACGCTTATACGGACTCTGAAGCGAGCCTCGGTGCGTCTGAGGGGCACTGACCAAGCGTCGGTGTTTAGGCCCTTTTGGAGTGAGACCAGCTTGTCTGAGTACTGGCGTCAGATGGGCTACAGCTTTTGTCAGGGCAAATCTGTTCAACATGCCTCTGTAGTACTATATCACTCAGTAACCTCAGAGCAATATGCTTTGGGATTCATTATCTAACTCTTTAACTGCTTCCTAACATCAGTTAATACAAAGGCAGGGCCACGTTGTAGCTGTGACATCCACTATATACCACAGCGATATAAGTGAAACCGGACCAATAAATAAAGATCATAAAGCAGCCACTCCGCTCACGCATCTCATGGTGAAACGGAGCGGTGCATCTCTCCGTCTCTGGGATCGCCTTGTGTGTAGGACCAGGGCCGTAAAGAACAGCTGTACAGAGCTCTTCCACCACCATTAGGTGAGCAGTAAATATCCCTTAGAGGGGAAGAGGACAGCGCTATATTACATCTAGACGGCAGAATCTCACACGAGGGGAGAGAGGTGTAAACCATCTGCATTCAGACCACCTGCACACCCAGAGTGAAGTGTACGGCGGGAAAGAAAATGGAGAGAAATAGCAACATTTTACCAGTACAGGGAGATCATTCTTGTCGTCAGACTGAGTGCTTTTTTCCTTTCAGTTTCCAGTCTTTTCAGTCCATCATTTCAGTTGCTTCATTTCTCCATCTCTTTCTTTTATCCTCATTTCATCTTTAAAACAGCATTTTTTCCCAAACACCAGGGGGTGCCAAATAGCACAAGCCTGTGCGTGATCATTTCTGGGATTTCTGTGATGATGATGTTGAACGTCAGAACTGTAACTGTGACAAAGGAGTAACAACTCGCACCCTATCAGTTTGATACTAAATCCTATGAGGTAATAAATAAATAAAAAATGAAAGTAGGGTCCAGCAGAAACCGTTTGCTCGACTACAGGAAAATTGACATATTTTTCTTAAAATATAATATAATAATATATAATATAATATATATATATATATAATATATAATACCAACTTTTTGCTCAATATATACGGTTTGACCTATTAAAGTCCCGGGGCTTATAAATTATTTCAAATTAAATAATGTTTAATTGACATGAAAATTTGGATTACAAATTGACCAGAATGCAGGTGTTTGACACTCAAAATGAACTGCGGAGGTCTTACACATCGCTTTATATGTGTGTCCCCCTCAATGTTGAAACAAAACCTAAGCCCTTGAATAGCTGAGGGTGACAAAAGACTCCAAGACATGACAAATTGAACACTTATATCAATAAGCCATTAATCAGTCCAGTAAGTGCGGTGCAGTGCGGACGAGAAGAGCAGCTTTAAATCAAGGTATAACACCACGATGGTGTTGATGTGTGTTCAAAGCCGCGGCTCAGGGATGGTGCCACACACCACGGACTTGGGCTCAGTGCGCTGGGCAGAGAAGCCGCACATGCACAGCAGACTGGAACAGAACATTGTCACAGAAGAGAGGAGTGCATCGGTGGGCGATGCTGTCTGTCTCTCAGCGGGGAAATCAAAGCAAACACAACTCTTTAATGACATTTAGCAGATGTGCATGTCAGTGAGGAAGTGGTGTGTGACAGTTGGAGGAGGCCGGTTCCGCAGCGCTCTGGGACAATACCTTCACAGTTTACTTGAGCGAGCTTTTGGTCCGAACACCTCCAGGGTTTGGGTGACAAAGTACATGTGTTTAATCGTAAAAATGTTTCTTTTTTATTTAAACTGTGTGGATTTAAATTGTATTTCAATGTGTGTTGCACTCACTGTGTGCAGTTAGGTTATAGCTTGTAGTCTGTAGTTGTAGGTTGGGGGATTTTATAGTTAGAGTTAACAGACCTGGAACTTTCAATCAGATTTCTGGCACCATCAAGCCTCTGACTTAATTAGTGATGTTTGATAAACCGCCTTAACCTTTTCAATTATGACATCTTTTCTCATATTTATCAGGTATGGCCACCATTTTTTTTTCCTTTGGTGAATGCAATGGGCCTCCGTAGTCCCACCAGGGTATTCCACTATCGATGCTGCTCTCCAGAACACTGGAGTATGTGGTGTAGAATTGGGACACCGCTATAGTCCTTCACTGCAACTCTACTCGAGCCTTGCGTGAGAATGAAATGGCGTGCTCAAGTAAAGTCAGGATATGCCTGTGTGCACTCCAAAAAAAAAAAAGCACTCCATCCACCGTGACACACACACACATACCTCTATGTTGTATACACTGGTCTCTTGTCCTCCCGCAGTCACTCCATGGAATATTCCATCTCTTTTCTGTCTCCGTCATCACTCTTCTCTGAGGATTCACTCATTTATTATTCAGGAGGAAGGAGCTTTTGAAAGATTCCTGCTTCATTCTGCTGGGACACACGTAACATGCTAACACACACGTTTACTCGCATCCATCCATTCATAGCGTTGACAACACATAAAAGCTTCAAATACATTGACACGGTCAAAAAAATTACAATTGAGGCAAAGAGTATGCTTTGTATGGGGGGGGGGCAAAACCGGGGAAGCACATCAAATACTTTGGGGGGGGGGGGTCTTTTATTTTGTCAATAGAGAGAGCTTTACACATTTAGCCACTTGTTAGCAACCGCCTTTGTTAAGACACGAGTGGCTTCAAAATTCATGACCAGGGTATTTACTTACGTATTTCATGTAGTATAAAACAAAACTTAAAATCTCTTAAGCTTGCGTTAACCACAGACCTTGTTTCTGGCATCTAACCAAAAACCTGTTAACAAAAAAAACCGACTTCGAGACGCAGGAACCGGAAGTGCAAACATGCCGACACATTTCCTGGTTTAAGGACTCATTCCAATACCAGCTGCTCTGATTCAACAATGTCGGGCAGAAACAAGCGTGCATGTAGGCTGAAATTAAACCGAGTAAGAGGAGAGGACCCGTATTCTGCTGAAGTGCACACACAGCGAGTGTGATGATGCAAGTTTTTGTAAGGAGGATTTGCATTTTGCTTAAGAAGTCAGCTGTTTGTTTTGGTGATTACTCTCACTCTGTTTGCTCGTTGATGGTTGGAAAAATGTTTTTTTTTTTTCTTTTTTCTCTAATACTCCCTAACTTTGTTGTTAATATAACAAATGATGGTTATTTGTGACGGGGGGAGGGTTAGTTATTGTCCCCGTCACTCAAAAAACTATTTGTATCTCTAGGGAGGGTCAGGAAAAATAAAACACAAAAATGAAGTCCCACCCCAGCCACCAGCCCCTCTGGTGAATCACGAACACTCCCTATGAATGCAATGAAGCAGCTACACACACACACACACACACACACACACTTCTACAATCATCCACACAAGCCAGCATAGACAATTTACACATATATTAAGTGTCTATAAACACAAAAAACTACACTTATATCATAGTGTATCCAAATACCTGTTTTGTCCATCATGACAAGGTGGTGATCTGCAGAAGAAACCGGTTGATCCCATAAGCTGCTGGTTGCCATGACAGTGAACATGGAATTAATAGTTCAACCTGAATCAATCTGATGGAAGGAGTGGAGGGGGGGGATTACCAAGAGATTAGAATGGAGTTGACAGAAGTCTCTCATCTTCCGTTGGTTTTTCGTCCCACTCACCTCACTGCTCTCAATCCGTCTCTTTAGGTAGCATGTAAATGTGAAATCATGTGACCTTATGACCCTGTGTCTGAATGCCTTGTTGCATCATCTGTTTATCTTCAAATTCCTTGTCTCATCTTTCCACTGTACAATAAAAGTTTTTAGAAAAAACAACGGTAAGAAAAAAGTGGGAGATAGTCATGTGTTTGGTCTGCTGCTGATCAGCCCGCTGGGAATAAACACGAGTCATGGGGTATGAGAAGGATTAGGAGGATAGACAAATACCCATGTGCACAAAGGCACAGACTCCAAAATGGAAATACTTATTCGTTCAAATGCCTCAAGTATATATTTCATATACTATATAGGTTTAATGTCTCATGTCTCATGTCTCATGTCTCATAGCCTCACTAGCAGAAACGCAGAATGCCACGTGGTTAACGTTGTGAAACAATTGGTTAGTTTTAGGCAACAAAACAGCTTGGTTAGGTGAGAAAGAAGATCATGGTTTGTGTTAAATAATAATGTAACAACGCAACGTGACAACATAAAGCGAAACTACATAACAAGCTTTAAGTCATTGCTTACTTTTGGTTTCACAGGGGACATGGACAGCGGTTTCCTGAGTGAATGTCCTGTGTTTGTTTGACCCACTCCACCCGCCCTTAGTAGAGTTTCTCCCCTGTTAAACTTGTTATTATACAACATAACTTTCAATAACTGTCGCATGATGTTCACATCACTTGCTCTATGCGTCGCTCGTTGTACTTCATCACTTGTTCTGACCGAATGCAAAAAAGTCGATATTCAACATATCAGTGGTTTGCAGTAAATGTCAACATTTTTTCCCAGGCTTTCAAATTTTTTTTCAAAAGTTAAAAATAACTTAAAGTTTATGTTGATTGAGAAGGCCGCATAATTATTGAGGACGACTCATCGATTGAACCTGAATATAGCACAATATATAAAATGTAAACATGTAAAATAACAGTGAGCTGCAGAGCAGTGTCCAGCAGCAATGCAGCGCTGTGTGTACTGATAGTTCTGTTAGCTGTTAGCCAACACACTGCAAACTGTTATCCCCCCTCTGTGGGCGCAGGGTGGCGGATGGGGGGGGGTCAGAGATGTACTCAGCTGTGTGATCACTTGTGGCCCCTATCAGCCAGGGACTGGAAAAGCATGTGAGTTAGGAGTCAGCAGTCGGTACAAAACAAGCAATAAAGTAAATAGTAAATGCACTTGTACTTGTAAGCACCTGTCTAGTCTTCCGATGCCTCAAAGCACTTTAACATTACATGTCATTCACCCATTCACACCCATTCATACACTAATGGCAGGGGCTACCATGCAAGATGCCACTATCCATTAGGACTAACTACCCATTTACAACACATATACAGCCAATTGGGGCTAAGTGTCTTGCCCAAGGACACACCGATCTTCTGACTGGAAGAGTGCAACCACGAGAGCTCCTTGAGCATGCAGCCATAACTGGCCAGCCACAATGTTATGCAGTTTTGCAGCAGAATGGTCCCCTGGCGGATATAATGAACTGGGACCATCCCTTGAGGTTTCCATAAGTGTTTTCTTTCTTCTTTTAAAAAAAAAAACTGCATAACTGGGCTGCCCGTTAACACCAACACGTCATGTGCACCGTTGCTGAGTTGACAATAAGCGCATAAGGAGCAGCTGCACTCAGCCCTCAGCCCACAGTTGCTTC
This sequence comes from Anarhichas minor, assembly GCF_050575085.1. NCBI lineage: Eukaryota > Metazoa > Chordata > Actinopteri > Perciformes > Anarhichadidae > Anarhichas > Anarhichas minor. The sequence goes on along the minus strand of NW_027466468.1, from coordinate 3,273,712 downwards.
CATAGTGGTAATTACACAGACTGTACCACAGCACTGTGTAGCCAAGGGTGGATGGAGGTATAGAAGGAAGAGGGGGATGGGACGCCGGAAAGAGGACATAAAAGTGAACGAGTGAAACAGGCACGGAAGGAGCACCGAGGGAGGGAACGGGAGTGAGTGAGGGGAGGCAGGAGGCAAGAGGGAGATGGTGAGAGGAGGAGGAGGAGGAGGAGGCATTGGAGTAGGGCGGGTTCTGATGTAACACAGTGTGTATGTGCAGGGGGCGGGGCTTATGTGAAGAGGGAGGCCGGTGGGGATAGAGAGGATTGTCGGCATCACTTTTAATCTGCCTGTCAAAAGTGTAGCAGGCAGAGCTCTACTATACTCTCCCGCCTTCTCTCTCTCTCTCTCTCTCTCTCTCCGTCCATCTCCTCCTTCCTCCTCTTCTTCTCATCTCACCTCACTTTCGTGAATGTCTGTCAGCCTCTCCTCACTCTGGCTCTGTCACCCTGCCCTCGGCTCCGTCTGTCACTTGCTGTGGTAGTGTCGGTGCTGGGACATCAGCGAGGGTCTCTCCCACTACCTCTCTGTCTGTCTTACTCCGGATGGTGGACATGAAATCTAGCAGGACTCCCAACAAGTCAGCAGTGGTTGCATGCCAGCCCAACAACGTGAGTGGGAAATCACTACTGTGTGTGTGTGTGTTTGTTTGTGTGTGCATGTGTGTGAGTGTGTGCGCACATGTTGTGATATTAGTTCATCATTTTGTTCTGTTACCAGAGCGATGATCCAGAGAGTGGATGGATAATAGTTGTTTGTCCATAAAAGTTGGCAGGATTATATTGTATGTTTGTGAATCTGTATGGCCAAGAGTGTGGGACTGTGTGTGAATTTTGTGTGAAATGTGATGTGTTTAAATGGCAGGGTGGGCAGACGGTTGAAACAGCCCAGCCATTTACAACTTGTATTAACTTTCCTGGAGCTGGGCATTGGAGAGGAACTGGGCACACAGATAAGTGAGTGTGTGTGTGTGTAGGTCTGTAGGTGTGTGTGTGAGAGAGACAGAGGGAATGTGTGTGGCACATTCTTACATAACCTCAGAGTAAACCCCATTGTTAATGAATTATTCAAAAGAAATATTTTCCTATTTTACATTCTCGGGCTTAAAGGGACAGTCTGAGAGTTTTGTTACTACTCTTGTTTGTTGTCTTACCCAAAGACTTGGTCAGTGGCCCAACGCTTCAACGTGACAACATTCGCTCGATACATGCATACACTGCCTTTTCAAAAAAAACTTCTGTCTTCATAGGAGAAAGCTCAGGTTTAGGCAACAAAACTACTTGGTTGAAAAAATGTGGTGCACTGAAGCTGCAACCTCTGGGTCTGAAAAGTGAAGCAAATGTGGAATTGTCTTAAATTTGCATTCCTTCTAATGGCCAGCAGGGGGCGACTCCTCTGGTTGCAAAAATAAGTCAGATTGTATAGAAGTCTATGAGAAAATGACTTCTCTCTTGATTTATTACCTCAGTAAACATTGTAAACATGAGTTTATGGTCTCAATCTTTAGTTTCAAGTCTTCTTCAAAACAGCAGGATGTTCATTTAGTAAATTATGGTCCATCATAACAGACCATAAAGCAGAGAATGCTCTGGGACGGGGCTACCTTGTGATTGACCGGTCGCTACCACGGCGTTGTCCGGTCTGGGAGTTGTCCGTGTTTTCGTCTTAGAAAGACCATAGTTAGTAAATTGTAACTCTTTTGGTATCATAAAAATTATTCAGCGTTCAGTTGAACTTAGCTCCACCCTCTCGTGTCACATTTGGTTGCAATAAAACAAGATGGTGGGCCAGTTTGAGAGTTGCAATGCGCCATTCACGCACGACTAACATTATGAATAATTTGAATCCTCCAGCATGACTTAATTTACCTTCATTGCTTATTTTACTGCCAGACTATTCTGAGTATATATTTGTACATGATTTGTGAGAAATCAGTCTTTCCTCAGAAACCTCGTGGTCTGGTTAAGCCCCCAAAAATGTATGTTGTTACAACCCTCAATATTAATGGGAGTTAGCAGGATTTCTGCTAACATAAAGTCATGATCGCCGGACAGTATCATTACTATGCACACGCAAGATACTAACGGAATGTAACCTTTTGCCTTATTTATGATGATTTAGGGTGATGCAGAGTTATGTTTTGTGCAAAAGCAATTCAAAAGTTAATGTGCACTTGTTGCGTACAACCAACACATACAACCAGACATAATATTATATATTTCCAACTCAGACCTTATTAAAATGACGCATAGGACAACTACATTGATAGCTGTAAAAATGAGAAACAAACCACTGAGTTAATTTGTCTTTTCTATATCTCCCAGTAAAGGTAATACAGAAATGAAAACACAGTCTCTGTAAGATCTGGGATGATACACACTTGCTTAGGGATATTTTGAGTCACAAATCATAGTTATTTATTGATGATATTTAATATCAGGATACTTTTTTATTCTGAACAAACAATGGAACTATTAGTAATGCTGTTTGTTGCCTAAAAGCAGGGCTTTAAATAAGTATTACATCTTTACCCGTTTTTTAAATTGCTCCCCCCTTTTTTTAGACTCAGTTCTGCAGTCACAGAAAACAAATGTATTCATTAAAAAATGAAATAGAAGGGAAACGTAGCACTTGTATAACAAACGTTACGGTACCTTTAAGGACATGTGATGTCTACGATCCTGCACCTGATGCTGTTCTCTCCTGTGGACAGGGAGCAGCGTTTACATTCATTCAGGTCAATGGGCAATTTAAATGTTGCTTTGGTCACAAGTTTCACTTGTCTTGTTTGTGAATTTAGTTTTTCATTTGGGGAAATATTTTGTCCTGCCTATGATTTTGGGTTCACATTCATGATTTAGATGATACATTCACAGAATAATTGTTTTTCATGCTAGATATTTCCAAAAACTTTTTTTTCCCATTACTCTGAGTTTAATTTCATGGCATATCCATGAACTTGAGCCTGGTATGATCAAACATCATGATTTATTTTTTTACATGTGACGAACTTCATGGAGCTGGATTGTAACTCACAAACTAAACCTGTGTGACAGTCCCTGTACTATTTTTCTGCTTCCACACGTTACAGTATTAAATCACAAAGACTAATGAGTAATGGGCCAGTGGAGGGATCTCTTTTGAGTCCCCTCTATGCTGTGGGGCCTGGGGGCTCCTTCTTACATTATGCATTAGCAACAATAAGAGTACGGCTCTCTTTCGCCTCAGCTGCTGCAGATTGAGGATCCAAGTGGCTGCAGAGTGCTGGGAGGCTGGACAGGGAAAGCCGTGATGGACTCAGGAATCTCTCCAAAACCATACTTATAATAATGCACATTCAAATTGAAATGGTTCCATTTTGAAGCCACAGTTTCCTCTTTTAATGTCAGACTCTTCAAATGGGGTCCTTAAGAATCTTTCCCTTTTTCGTTCAGTTAGAATGGTTCGATGATATTAACCTAATCTGGAAATAGGAGGGCAGCGACTGAGAGGCCAATTTGTCCTGTTCTTCTGATCGATCGATTCATTTCATGCTCCAGCTGAGGATGTACAGCAAAGTCAATAGGCAAAGGAACAGACAGAAGAAGGGAAATTAGATAGACGGAAGAGAGGGTCGAGAAAGGATGGTAGTTGTCTTTTCACCAGACCAGCTGACAACACTCTTGATCTTTAGTCTCCCATGTACCTTTTGTCAGAGAGGGCTAGGTCAAGAGGACCAGGGCACAGAAGACCATATTCCAGCCCAACCCGGTTGCCAGAAAAAATGTTGGCATTGTACATTTCTGCAAACCAACGGGATACGTTGAATGTCTACGTTTCTGAACCAAAATAATGTTTCATGAATATGTTTCATATCAGCCTCGCATCACGCTTGCAGAAACGCACAAGCGTGGACAGAATGAACAGAAAATGATCAAACACAAACTATTGCCTCAAAGCCGAAAGCGCTTGATTATCTAAAGTTATCTAAGTTTTCCCTGCTTGGAACTAAGTACAACAAACACAACTACAAACAGCCAAAGGCAAAAAGGTATGTGGAAGGGTTGTCCCCATCCTTTTGACCACACAGTGTACACCTTTAGAATTACACGATGAGAGTGTTTGTTGAGCTGGACTTTGTTTTGCTCTTCCAAAAGTCCCAAACAAACGTCTAAATAGATAACGGAACTTGCCGATATGTGCATTAAGTCTGCCTACATCTGTCTATGTCCCTGTAGTCTGACTCACCGGATGTAGACTGGGTATAAGACTGCCATTGGCGTTCTACTCCCCTCTTCGCTATCTGTGCTATCTATTTCACAAGGCCCTCTTCTTGCTAGTTTTACCAATAGTCATTTGTGTCTCCGCCACCAGGGACAGCAGCAGAGCCAAACCAGCAGCCAAGAAACCCTGGATCCCTGCGACGAGACCACAGACACAGAGGACAATGAGGAGGAAGACCTGGGAGTTCTGGATGACCAGAGAAGCATCATGCTTCACCTCCTGTCCCAGCTGAAACTTGGCATGGACCTCACACGGGTAAGTGTAAGATTCTACCTTCATCAATTAGGTTTTAGGTAGCGTGTGAAAAGACCAAACCTTCAACGAGATAGACCCTGTCCAAGAAACAATGCTGTCAGCCAGTTCCCAGTGCTGAGCGACAAGGTCCAAGCGAGAGTGTGCTGTAAAGCTTACTACGGTCAGAGCCGCGAGCTGCCTTCATCCGGGGCCTTTCCAAGCCGACATAGAGCGGGCAAAGGCTATTGAGTTGGGAGTGTGAACAGGTTGGATTAATGAACCCAGCCCGGCAGTTTAGACCAGCGCAAATGGTAGACTACAAAACGCTGCAGCGTTACTAGTTGTTACCACCAGTGTACCGTGGTGAAACTAGTGTCTATATTTGGGCCAGTGCTATAAATAATACACCATCTCGTCTTCATTTAACACTTGCCTTCCTCTTTGTCCCCCCCGCCCTGGTTTTTGGTTGTAGTTAGTCAGATGTCCTCTGGTCATGTGATTGTGATGACTCTCTCAGACCAGTGAGCTCAACCTGATTACTGCTGGACCAGTGCTCTGGATCACAGGGATAATGTGCCAACGATGTGCAACAGAAGGGGATTCTGACCTTGAATACCTGAGAGACGGGGGGGTCTGTGGGCAGATTATGAAAGAACCATTTGCTCTTGCCATGTCCATATTGACTCGTGGTGTTGCAGTGTGACAGGGATCGACGTTTTGACTCAGGCCCTCCGGTGTGGCTCGATCAAAACGTCACATTTGACCGCGAGGTGTCATCATATGGACAGTCAGGTTGTGTAACGGGCTTGACTTTATGTAATCTGAAGGACGATAGAGAGTTTCGGCAAATTACGAAGTAAAACTTTCCCCATCACATGACATGAAACCACACCGTACCATTGGAGCTGTTAGTGGACCTATAATACATATGGGCCAGTTCATGTGTCAGTCCCCTGATGATGTTTGTCAGGAAAGAGATGGGAAAGGACAGTGCTTGCTATCGCATTATTGATTCTACTCCTGCCTAAAATACACATAGAGCTGTCAAACAGCCCTCTGTCTTAGTTACCATGATATAACTTTATTGATTTATCAAGCTTTAGCTGGGATGTGTGTGTGTATTTTTTTTTGTTTGTGTGTATGAAATGCCGGTGTGTCACCAATGACTAGTGTTAATACAAGTGTTCTTCAGGATCGTAAGCTATAGGTGAATATAATTGTCCATAAAAGCCCAAATTTGATCTAAGTTGTTGCATTTTCCGAGGCAATCATACTTTACTTTTACTTTTATTAAAATGACTAAAAGAGTGTATGAGTGATGTGATGGAGGCCATGCTATAAGGAAAGCAAAAGGATGAAAGGAAAGAGAAAATAAATTTGATACCGCTGTCACATTCCACTGCAGCAAGACAACGAGATACAAACTCACTTGCCTTGGATGAATCAACCGGCAATATAGACAATGAAAATGCATTTCCTTTCAAATGTAATCGACAATGCAGTTTCCTTGTATGGGAACCTAATTTCTAAGATTTCAGGCTGGTGTTTAAGGATAAGAAGGCATCGGTACTGGAGGTATTCAAGGGTGCTTTAGAGACACATGAGTCACATTATGGATCAGGTTTCTTTGGATCCCCTCAGACGTCAGCCTGTCTTTCATGTTGAAAGCAAAAACACCCCTGTTCACTTGTGTATCTTTTTCATACAACCACAACTGTAGGACGTCTGCACAATGATTTTTTTATTGAAAGACAAGAGACAATATTAGACAATACATAGACATAACAACAAGAGATTGACAAGAACAGTGGGATAAAAGCTAGCAAACATCATATAGTCAGTGTATGTGTATATGTTTGTGTGTGTGTGTGTGTGTGTGTGTGTGTGTGTGTGCGTGTGTGTGTGTGTGTGTGTGTGTGTGTCCTTGAGCCTTTTGAGATGGAAGGAGAAAAAAAAAAAATAATAATAATAATAATAATAATAATTAAAAAACAACAAAGTATGTGTGCATATGGATGTTCATGTATGCATGTACATGGATTTTAATTGGTTGTCAGGCAAGAAAAACAACAAAACAAAAATCAATAATAGCAATAAATACATAAAAAAAAGAAAAATAGATATATACCATACAAATTTTAATATTAATAGGATGGGTGATGTCACGTTTGCAGAAACATAGTGAGGGATGACCAGGTGGAGTGGTGTTCTGTTGTATTGTATATGTATGTAGATATTCTGACGAATGGCTGCAGCTAACGGTTCAATGAAAATGGTGAAAAGTGAGGGAGAGAGTGGGCATCCTTGCCTAGTCCCCCTGTGCAGTGTGAAACTTTGTGAAGTTTGTCCATTGGTGATGACAGTGGCTGAAGGTGAAGTGTACAGAATTTTAACCCAGTTAATAAATGATTCCCCAAAGCCAAATCTCTTTAATGTGCTTGTGAGAAATGTCCAGTTTACTCTGTCGAAAGCTTTTTCTGCATCTAGGGAGGCTATGATGGTACCAGTTTGTTGTAATGATGAGTAATTGATTAAATTAAACAGTCTGCGTGTGTTAGTGGATGAATGTCTACCTTTGATAAAGCCGGTTTGATCTGGATGAATTATGGATGGAGTGACTTTGTCTAATCTGTGAGTTAGGGCCTTAGTGATGATTTTAATATCTACATTGAGAAGAGAAATGGGACGGTAACTAGAAGGAAGAGTTGGATCTTCGTTTGGTTTGAGGAGGAGTGATATACTGGCTGTGTTCATGTTGGCTGGAAATTGCAAATTTTGTTTTATTTCAGTTATCATTTTGTTAAAGAGTGGAGCTAGAATGAACCAGAAGTGTTTATAGAACTCAGCAGGGAAGCCATCGGGACCTGGTGCTTTGTTATTGGGCATAAGATTGAGTGCAGTAAAAAGTTCGTCCTGTGTTAATGGTGAGTCAAGTATGTTGATTTGTTCTTTGTTAAGCTGTGGTAGATCAATGCTGTTGAGAAATGAGTTGATGTCTTCTTGATTTGGGTTATTTTTAGATGAATATAGATTGGCATAAAAACTTCTGAAGATTTTATTTATTTCATCGGGTGAATTTGTGGGCTTCCCTGCAGAGTCCTTGATGATTGAGATTGTTGTTTTTTCTTTATTTCGTTTAATTTGATTTGCCAAATATTTACCGGATTTATTGCTATGGTGAAAATGTTCTTGTCTAAGTCTGTGTATGAGGAATTGAGTTTTATTATTTATAATTTCATTTATTTGGAATTTGTACTTTCTTAATTCGTTCTGGGTTTCCGTTGTTGGGTTACTTGCATCAATGGTTTCGAGTCGGTTGATTTGTTGTTCCAGTTCAGCTTCTTGTTGTTTTTCTTTCTTTTTTTTGTAAACGGAGAATGAAATGATTATTCCTCTTAAAACTGCTTTCCATGTTTCCCACAGAAGGGTTGGTGATGACTCTGGGGAATCATTTATTTCTAAGAAGGATGCCCACTCTTTTTTAATAAGACTGTCAAACTGAGGGTCTTTGAGAAGAGATGTATTGAAGCGCCATCTAGTGATAGGTTTATGTAGGGTAACTCTGTTCCATATAAATGTTACGGGAGCATGGTCGCTAATAATGATAGGATGGATTTTTGAGTCTGAAATATTAGATATGATTGAATTGCTGTTGTGGAAGAAGTCAATGCGTGAATATGAGTGGTGAACTGGTGAGAAGTATGAGTATTCTCCTGAGTTTGGGTGAGTTTGGGTGTATCATGTGTGGATGTGTGTGTGTGTGTGTATGCGGAGCCGTAGGGGCGCGAGAGAGAGAAAGAGAGAGAGAGAGTGTGGAGGGGTCTAGAAAAGCCAGGGGGTGACGTCCTTATCGCGGTACAATTGTCCATCTATGTATAGTTTGTCCAGTGATATTATTGCTTTCTTTCCTTCTTTCATCATGTGTTTATGGATTGGAAACAAAACTTCGCGTCGTTGCATGATTTCTTTGGGATATTGATCGTTGAGTCCATAGTCCGTTCCTTTGAGCTGCCTGCCTTGTTGTCTGACCTGATCTTTTTGTTTGTAGTGTTCAAACTTAGCGATGATTGGCCGTGGTCGGTTATTGTTGTTCCTTGGTCCCAGACGGTGTACGCGGTGGAATGTGATGTTGTTGACGGTCTCTGCGGGTAGTTTGAGTTGTTTGGACATGAATTCTTTGATTGATTTTTCTACACAGTAGATTTTACATGTTTTTGTTGTCATCTCTGTCCATCCCTCTGTCAGGTGGTGCTCCCTACCTTCATCCTGGAGAAGCGCTCCCTGCTGGAGATGTACGCCAACTTCATGGCTCACCCCGACATGTTCCTCTCCATCACCTCTGGCTGCACGCCAGAGGAGCGCTTTGTCCGCTTTGTGGAGTACTACCTGACTGCCTTCCACGAGGGCCGGAAGGGCGCCGTGGCCAAGAAGCCCTACAACCCAATCCTGGGTGAGAACTTCCACTGTTCCTGGTATGTGCCTCGGGACCGGGTTCGACCTCTCAGGACTACCAACTGTACCGCGCCCATCTCGGCACCCACGGCCACTTCTACCATTCCCGGGTCCCCACAGAGGGGGACGGACGGCAGCAGCAGAAGAAACTCAGACTGCTATCGTGTTCGGTTCGTGGCAGAGCAGGTGTCCCACCACCCACCTGTGTCGGGCTTCTACTGCGAGTGCAAGGAGAAGAAGATGTGTGTCAACACTCACGTCTGGACCAAGAGCAAGTTCCTGGGCATGTCTGTTGGAGTGTCCATGGTCGGGGAAGGTAAGACGTGTAGCCTGTTCTAAAAAAACAAGTGTGTGCCTGATTTCCAGAGCATTGCAAATAATTGCACAAGGAACATGGTTACAGGTTGATATTCTCCTGACCTTGAAGAGCTGTTTCTTCCATTTGTTTGGGATTGTAATGCGGTGCAGATGGTACAAGAGTGCACACTGTACTCTGTATACCTACGAACAGTAATGCACTGTAATTCGTATACAACCCACGTTATCATTTTGTGTGTACACCACGTAATCGTGACCCAGGACAGGTGATGTAGTACAAAGAGGGGAGGAAAAGTTGGGGTGGATGGGTGGGTCTAAAAACACCAGACCTTCACTCAGGCAGGCTGGTCTCATCCAGCGTTCGTAGCTATACCTAATAAAATGAGTGTGGCGTAATTGGTAGGTACCCCACAAAATCATTGCTTATGTTATCAACTTAATCATAAACGAGGAAGTATAGAGACCGCAAAAGCCAGGGGCGGGTGGGAGGGGCAGTGTTTGGGTCCAACAATCAGCGATCTTTGACCCGGGAGACTGCTGTTAGGTCCCCATTTGGAACAAGAAGTCACACTGATTTATTTATCAGGTAACTTGCGTACTTCCGTAACGGCACTTCCGTAGTTATTTTGACCGAAACGGCGATCTTTTCCTAAACCGAACTAAGTGGTTTTGTTGCCTAAACCTAACTTAGTTGTTTACTGTGAAGACAGAAGTTTATTTTGAAAAGACCATATGCATGTAATGATCGGAAATGTATATGTATTTCTGGCTTTCGTAGGAAAACGCACAAAAAATGAGTAGTAACTTTTCTTAAGATATCATACAAACTGTTGTATGAGGATAAGTTGACCCAGGAGACCGCTGTTTGTGTCCCGTGTGAAACCAAAGTCAACGTCGACTTATTTGTCACATAACTACCATTCTTAAGTAACGTAACTTCCTTAGTTATTCTAACCCAAACGTTGACCTATTTCTTTGGTAACTTCTGAAATGAATACTTTAGTCGTTATTTTAACCCAAACCACGATCTTTTCTGATACCTAACCAAATAGTTGTTTGGCCTAAACACCACAGGGTGTTGTCCAAACACACTGATTGCTTGTGTTTCTGGACATTTGTAGGAAAACACAATCAAAACCCAACAAAAATAATTGTAAGTTATCATACAAACTGTTGGATCTGGCAGAAATGTCTTAATAATGTTGGATGAAATAAATAAATTGCCAGTACCAGAAACCAGTAGACATATTTGGATCATTATTAAAAGAAGTTCGTGGGGTTTTGAATAACAATAACGAGAAAAATGTCAGAGCAGTCTGTTGTCAGATGGATTAAATGGTTAATCATTACCGCAATCTGACATCCACAGCTGTTTGCAGACTCTACGAGAGCATCCTTCAGCTGATTAAATCCCCATAGCTCTCCGAAACAGCAGCACTCGTATGTGTGCTCCATCTGCAGCCTCTAATTGGAAAACCGTTTCAGCAAAACAGAGTGCTGTCATCCACGTTTGCATTTTGTGTTCACATTGATTACATCTTACACAGCTAACGCCAGGCTGCTGCGAAACTAGACAGACACTAGACACCCATGCATCGGATGAGCTGACTTCAAACCTATTCCTCAAGTTTATGTGTAGGACAGCGTCGGGCAAGGATAAGGTGACATCCTGAGGATGTAGTGAGTTCAGAGGGACAAATCCTCCTCACATCACTGAAGTCACTTAGAATCAGTGGCCTCCGCCAGTCCTCTCTCTGCATCAGTCATTTTTTAGAATAACAACTGTCAGCTTTTATGAAATCATGTAAATGGTTTAAACAAATAGCTTCTATATCTTTTGGCAGCAGTTTGGCAACATATGAGCATAACCAAATTTAACTGAATGTAACCTCAAGATAACTTTAGGACAATGTAACTAAAGGCAACCAGCAAAATAGTGTTACTTATTTTATTAATAAGTGTGTGTGTGTGTGTGTGTGTGTGTGTGTGTGTGTGTGTGTGTGTTTATTAAAGAGAGAGAGAGAGAGAAGAAAGCAGGCTAGTGTGGTTGCTTAGCCTCGGGCCAGTGAAAGCTAGCTGTAATTAGGCCAGCAGTAAGCATTCATTAGCGGGGACCAGTCCTCGATGACTCCTCCTTATCACGTTTTACTTTTAGAAATTTGCAAAAGTTTGATAACTTGGTACACAGGAGATAAACATCACACAACTTCATATGACAAGAGCTGTTGTACGTTTAGTGGTGACGATGTCACGGTCCTAAACCCGCGAAACGTCGTGAGAAAAAACTCCCTTCGCCGCACAGCCAGCTTTGCCGCAACAGCACATGATGCCTTTCGACATGCAGATGCAGATGTACGAATACAAATACGTGCCACGTGCCTAAAACTCTGGGGAAAAGCCACTTTACTCCATGTCCCAGGAACCGAGGGGATCCTCCACTCATTGCCAGACGCAGGTTGATGCTGTTCGCTCTGCCGTTGCTGCTTTAGAAACACGGCCAAAGGGAAAGTTCATGCCAGAAAACACACGCGCACAGGAACTCCATGAGACCATTGCGCAGTGTGTGGCTGCATGACCGTGTTACAAAATGTGATTTTGATAAACACTGATTAAATGATCCGTGACCAGCTAATTTAACTTGCGACCAATCCCAGCGTCAATGCTGCATGCTGAACCAGATTCAACACCGGATAAAGCGGTTACAATTGCAACAAAAGTAGAATCGCTTGTTCAACAAGCCAAAACAATGGTAGCAGATAGTAGTGTCCCAGGATAAGCTGTGTAGCGCTGTTCACATGCCTCTTAAAAGATTTTTTTTTTTTAATTAAAAAAAACGTACCCTCACCCAAGTCCTCCCACCCACTGCTACATCCTCCTGCACCTGTTTGTTGGTGTCGTTCTGAAAAACATCTAGCTAATTTTCCTCAGTGCCCTGAAGCCAAAGACAGCCTGTAAAAGGCTCTCTATACAAGATGCAGAGCATTAATACAGCAGCAAACAGCTATTCACTATGTAAAGATATAGTGAACTAATGTCTAACTGAGCAGAGAATGAAGTCACTCTCCCTCTGTATTGTAGTCCGAGCTTGTCTGTGCGTCGTTGACGTAGCGCATGCCTTTTATTGTATGTTAGTCATGTGAGCGGGCCCCACTGGCTAACTCATACAGCGCTTACAGCCGATAACGTCGTCCTGACCCGCAGCGTCGTCACAGAGGCGCAGCACCCACCGTTTCGGTTCCCCTTCAGGTAAACACAGTTGGCTGTCAGCACTGTTGCCACTGTTTGCACTATTATGGTCCAGCCGCCGCCATGTTGGGAGCCGTGTGGAGGCGATGAATATGCTTGTAATTCCATATTTTGCACCTCTAAATGTATTGCTGATGAACAGACTGGTGGAAGGTTGGTAGGGTTAATGATATCAACTCAGATGTGAATGTTTTCATAAGAAGTGCTCTCATGTATAATTACGATGTCCTGATTATAGGAGAACATTCTTCTTATAAAGTGTTGCTATTCACGCTGCCTTTATGCATGACATGAAATTACAGATCTGTTATTTCTGATGTCACAATTAAACTTAATGTTAAGCTTAATGTTGATATGGCACACTTGACAAGAACATCGAAAAAAGGTTGCCGACCTCTGCAGCTGTGAGATACAGAACAGGCCCAAACTCTTTCTTAGTCAGCGATGACAACATCTGGAATGCATGTCACCGTGCCCACTTTCCCTCTGCAGCTGAACAAGACTGTAGCACTTCCAGGCTGCCGCACATCCTTGTTCACCGCTCTCACCCTCGGAAAAAAGCCACGTGTTAAATACAAGCCTGAGTGGCACACAAGGACAATGTTATGCTATGAACTGTACTGTTTTGTGATAAGAAATCTAAACTAACCAGTTTCCTTTCCTTTATTTACGACATATCAACCTGGATTAATCTGTCAGCTCCCTGTGTAGCAGCGGCTAGAGCATGACTGACTGACTGCAGCATGGGGGTCTTTGTTTCACAGATGCACAAATACACACATGCATGGATGCACACAATCAAGTGAAAACATCTGGGGGGAAAAATCACACACTATAGGAAATAAGAACATTGTGTATGTTTTCTGCTTGTGGGTCTTTTAGATGAGGAAGTGTGTGTCCATATGTGTGTGTCTTGGGCAAACAGATGTGTATGTGTTAGACCTGGGCCCATGGCAGCAGACTGGGCACAGGACAGCTGTCTGTTATATAAGCAGCAGAGAGGGAGGGCTGGACGGGAGCTCACGAGGGACAGGAGGCAGCCTAAATCAGAGCCAAAGCGGGATTCTGAATCGCAATGCAATGGCATTGTTTTAGCTCCTCTGACTTTCTCAAAATCCATGGAAGCTAGAGACAGGAACTCAGGAGGGTGAGTCCAACATACAACAAGGCTCACCATAGTCAGTAGGATTCATCCTCTGGGGACCAGGAATGTCTGTATGCAACGTCATGGCCATCTATCCAGTGTGTGTTGAGTTATTCTATTCTGGACCAAAGTGGTGCCATCCCCAGAGCAATGCAGGGCAGCATGGCTAAAATAACTCTGCACAAATCTGCAGCCAGAGGCAGATGGCGGTTTTCACAGCTCCGTTTATGTTTGTGGAGATAATGAAAGTTCATTCACACTGTATCCGCTAACACTGCCACTTTTGATTCGCAACACGGCAAAAAATAGTAAATCTGCAAAACAAGTGCTATATTCATCACAAGGGATTCCAAGAATATAACACGAAACCCCACTTTTGCTGGAAATAGAGGTCATGACGGCGCACAGAATATCGTTCTTTTTACTCCACTTCAAATATGTAACTGCTATGTTTTGTCTTTGTAGATTCACATGGTGTCTGAAGGTCTATTGTCTGAATCACAGCAGTAATTCTACATTAACAACCCGTTCTCACTCCCAACCCGTCAAATACCAACGCTTGGTCAGCGTTTCTTGGGGTCTGATACCGACACACCGAGGCACACTTTAGTGTCGTTACGAGAAGCACCGCGCTTTCAACTCACTCCAATACAAACCCACTCAAGTCATTATTAGACAGAGCAACCAACGTAGTATATAGAGTGAGGAAGTTCACTCTGAGAGGATGGGATGAGAGGATGTTTGGGTCTTACAAACAGGACTTTCACCCAGGAGACCAATGTTTGTGTCCTGCAACCAAGTCAATGTTGACTTATTTTATCGTAGTTTTGTTTTGTAAATTTCGAACTAAGGCCAGTTACATAAAAAACATCTATTTATTCTAACCCAAACCACAATCTTTTCTTAAGCTTAACGAAGTACTTTTATTTTGAAAATATACAATGAATAACTGACACATCCAAAACTGATGCTACAGGGGTACCTAGAGGCTCATAGTTTGAAGTGTAGGGCCACTGACCAAGCGTCGGTATTTGACTAGTTGAGAGTGAGAACGTGTTGACAATAAACATCCGCAGGTGGTTCTTCCTGCTGTCTCTCCTTTCAACCTGTCCTGTTTCTCCCAGGCGTGCTGTATTTGTTGGAGCATGATGAGGAGTATGTTTTCACACTGCCCTGTGCCTACGCCCGCTCCATCCTGACCGTGCCGTGGGTGGAACTCGGGGGAAAGGTCACTATCAACTGTGCCAAGAGTGGGTACTCTGCCACTGTCACTTTCCACACCAAACCCTTCTACGGAGGAAAAGTACACAGGTAGGCAGAGAGCTAATGGTTTAGAAAAAACCCTATTTTGTGCCAAAAAAAGCCACCAAAATCCCACTCTCTCCTCCCACCTCAGCACAAACACATTCGTTTGGAGCCAAGAAATTACAGGTGCAAAATAGATTAGCACCGTGTAATTGTATAAAAACAAAAAGCTATCCCAACCACTGGCATTGTGACCACAATAAAGTAGAGCCTGTGTCTCTGCGAATACTGTATGTGTCTAAGCATATGTGCATAAAGACAGATATTATTAGTACTCCAATAACATTTCTTTCTGTATTTCAAGTGTCTTGAGTGATTTTATTTATTTGCAGCATTTTTTATGCCTCCGCACTGGCAACAGCCATGGCTGGAGGCATAACATTTCGGGGTTGTCCATCCGGTCCATTATTCCTGAACACCTTGAGGGAATTTCTTCAAATTTGGCACTAACATCCACCTGAACTCTGAGTTTGAAGGGGCACCCGGCTTTTAAAAGCAATGGGAGTATTGTGAGTCTGATGATGTTATAGGAGTGAAGTGCTTAATCAAGGATTGTTTTAAGGAATGTAGACTGATTAGTATCAACCGTGGTGTGATAATAGTGGGATGGTACAATGAACCATTTACAGATTCAAAGAATGAGCATCCCATTGACTTGTATTTGTCCTCAAGGAGGGAATCTTATATCTACATTGTCTTTGAGCCAACAGGGTAGCAAAACACCTGCTGGTATATTTTGCAGATGTTCGGAACATGCTGTATTATGTGATAATTACTTGTTGAAAGGCAGCACATTCTAACAAAATATACAGGTGGCAACCTGTACAAAATGTTGCTGATAATAATAACATGGCTGTGCTCGTCAGTCACGAATGCTAAAGAACCCGATGTTTATTCCTCACAGAGTAACAGCAGAGGTGAAGCACAACCAGACAGGAAACATCGTGTGCAAGGCCCAGGGGGAGTGGAACGGGATGCTGGAGTTCACCTACAGCAACGGGGAAAGCAAGGTGATTGATACCTCCAAGCAGCCAATCATCAAGAAGAAGATCCAGCCTCCAGAGAAGCAGGGCCCGTATGAGTCACGGTGAGTCTTTGCGTTTCACTTCAACACGTCAAGTCTATTTTGTTCATTTAAAGTTAAACACTGTTTTAAGTGCTTCCACTATTGTAAATCGTAAGATACGTATAGCTCTGTCTTGGTGCATTATCAGTGTGGCGAGCGCAGCTTGTAGCAAACTAAAGCTGTTGCTCAGCTGCTTTTATCTTCATGCTCGACTTGGCCTTATATGTGAATGGGACCAGGGTCTCGTCTCAACAACTGACAGATCAGAACTTTTGCAATTAAGCCCATAAACGACTGTGTGGCGTAAATGGAAAATGCAGCGCTTTTAGCAGATTTCTTAATGCCTACTGCTCAATCATCAAGTTGCCGATGGCCACCCCTGATGAAGTCACACTGTTGCACATGTCTTTTAATGACGCCATTGTGTAGCGAGCTGTATTTCATCTGTTTCCCAGGCATAGCAATGACGAGTGCTCTTGTTCTGTGTGTCCCGGATCTGTAGACGTCTTTGGCAGCACGTCACAGCGTCGCTGAAGGCGGGAAATATGGACGCAGCCACAGAACACAAACACCGCCTGGAAGAGAGGCAGCGCAGGGAGGGCAAGCAGAGAGCTGCGACCAAAACCCCCTGGAAACCCAAATATTTTATTAAAGAGGTGAAGAAGAGTGCACGCCAGTGACATCCACCGTCTTAGTGTCACTAGAAGTGGCCAGTAACAGGTTCTATTGCCATCACAACTTAGTGATTTGTGATTTTGGGCTAAATAAATTGAATTGAACTGACACAATAAGAAACAGACCAGGTCAAGCAAAAGGTAAAGAAAAAGGTTTTATTACTCTATTGGGCCCTTTCCAAAGTGTTGTCAGACACTGATAATAACAAGCTGAGCCTACGTGGAGTTCCCCCGAGCGATTACATTACAACCCGTCTGCAGTGTTCTCCCTCAATACTGGACCAATTTCAGAGAATTGCTGTCCCCATTAGTCACTTAGACACAAAAACACGGGGAAATAGGTGGGAAAATACCCTTTAAGTTGAGTTGCTGTTGACTCTTTCATTCTGCATGTGTGTGTGTGTGTGTGTGTGTGTGTGTGTGTGTGTGTGTAGGGTGAAGGCTGGGTCTACCACAACCCTCTGTGGAAAGCTCACTGACCAGGAGCCTCGGAAGCAGCTGTCCAATCCCAGACGACTAGAGGGGAGCGATCGAGGCCGAGGGCTGGCCGACAAAAGATGCAAGGAGAGAGGGAGAGAGAGAGAGACTGAGAAGAGGAGACGGAGAGAACAGAACAAGTGGTACCAAAGACAGGAGGGAAAAAAAGGACACACTTCCAGTCCTGTCCAATCAGAGACATGTTGGCTCAGCAGTGAGTTGAGACCGATCTTACACGGGTACAGCCACTTTTGAGATTACAGTATTACAGACGGAACGGACACAACGGGACAATTTTTTTCTGATACTAGATCCAAACAACCCCCCCCCTCACTTTTTAGTCGTTTGCACAAAGTACTAAACAACCTTGTCGGTCACAACAGTTTTGCACAATTCACTGTACAGTATAGCGTAAACTGCATACGTGTGAGCAATGTGTGTGTGTTTATGTTTAGATGTACGTTTGTCAGAATGGATGGATGAACTATTTAGCCACTATGAAAAACAACCCAGGGTGGAATGTAGTCGGACTAGTTTCTCTTTTGAGCTGAAGCTGTAGCGCACTGATCTTCTCTGTGTTGGAACTCATTTCAACTTTGTATGACAGAGAGCTTTCTTTTCTTCATGAAGGGAAGGCTCCATCCTTGATCATATGGAGGTTCACTTTCACTGTCATAACATCTAATAAAAACCCTCCTGTCAACCATTATGTTACAATAGACATGGGCTGGGAAAAGAAGTGCATCTGTGCCCCATTATACACCAGCTAAATAGCTCACTGGGACATTTACTATGCTGCAGTTTGATCCTGAAGCTGGGAAAAGGTTCTAACTTTAATGGGTCACTTCACCCATGTTACTGTGTTAGCCGGCAGAAATACTCGCTCACTTGCCTCTAGTGGTATCACTCCATGCAGGGACTTTTAGTTTTATTTGTCCAGGTCAGATGACAGATTTACATGACACTCTCACTTATTATATTTCATTTATTTATTGGATGTGGGAGAGCTGGCTCAAACATGGTTAAAATCAAGATATGAGCCGTGCGGTTTTACAGCTAAATGAAACAAAGTGTAGTCGTACAAAGTCATCTTTGCTGCTTTAGCTGTTACTTTAGCTGTGAGGTTTCACTATTTAGCCTGTTGACTTTGAATTCTGTGTCCATAGATGAGCGATTAAAGGTACTGATTACAATTCATGTTTAAATGTAAATTTTGACCAGAGTTCCGTCTTTGCTTTTTATAAGTTTGATGGTTTGGTAAAGTTACTACAAGGAACTTTTCCCTGGTTATGAAACGGACTCAATGTAACGAGACCAGAAACTCTTTCAGCTCAGACTCCAGCAAACGCCTTCAAACCTCCGGCGGGAGGTGTGGAGCTCGGCACCAGGCCAGGAGCAGAGCTGCGCCACGTTTTCTTTTTTTTTGCCGGTCCCAGCTGATCTAGATGGGACCAGCAAAGACCAGGTGGTGGTCGGGAGGATCTTTCACGTTGTCCAGGACGAACTTATTTATCGACTTCGGCGGGAAGTGCCTGTGCTGGGGGACGGAGAGTAGCTGCATCTGGGCAGCTGGAACCGTCTGCTGTTTCAGAGCCTGGAGCTCACCAAACCGTCAACACCGACACCATGCTGCTGGAGGCCCAGGCCCTATTAATGGGCCCACTGGAGGGAAGGGAGGCACGGGAGAACCAGGACTCACTGTCAGAACCTGCTGCCAGTAAAATGAGTGGTTTTCCAAAGGGACTTTCCAAAAGCTGATCTTAACAACATGAAGCTGCGGTGCTCACAGAAACACTACTGCCTTCGTCCACTCGGGCCGCCAAAATCGAGACAAAATGAAAGTTCCTTGTAGTAACTAACTTGAGTTGGCCTCCTGCAGTTATCTGGCTCCTCCTACTAATGAGCTGCTCTACCTCTGACAAGGTGTGTCAAATCAAAACTCCATCACCTCAAAGAATCCAATAATATATCCGCTTTCTTAACCCTCCAACTTTTCCCACACACTGTTCCTCAAACAGCTGCATCTGACCAAATGAAGTCACAAGTAATGGTTGATGTGTATAGGAATGCCTAAGTGTCTGCTATTTGTAACTGATAAGTGCCATACTGCACTTTGTAGATACATTTGTAGTGAGGGTCAGGACCACTGCACCAGTGTGGTGTGAAATAGTCCAGTACTTATGGGAGTACCTGACCAAAATGGATTATTGTAGTACTTTGAAGTCCAGTCGTGTGGATCCAAGTATGTGAAGTAGATGACTCATCGCTAAAACAAGCAGTCCTGAAGTATGATAATCTGTAGTATTTTGATCTGCAGCGTCGTAGCTCTAAACTATTTCTCTCTATTCTCAATCTTTGATAGAAGCAGCGTTAACTGGAGCCAGGCTCCTCCTGAAGCTTTGACACCTTGTCCTCCATCTGATCTTTGTAGTAAACAAACCTATGCAACACATGACTGTAGACCGTAGTCTCAGGGTGGGCGGGGGACTGAACAAGCTCTGTATTTGTTTTTCAAATAAAGATCTCTTATCACATCTGTCGTCTCCTGGATTGTTGGGTGCTTCTTCATTGTCTTGATTCACCACATGGTACACTTACAAAGAACAAGTTGAATTCACCTACCATGTTTAAGTTGGAACAACTTCCCAAAATGAAGTAAACGTAACATAAGGTGAAAATATTTACTTACATTTTTAAGTAAAATCAACTTGTCCGATTTTACAGTCGGGGCAGGCTGTTAAACATACAGAGGTGAAGTACCAGTGCAGTACATAATACCAGTAATTCAACAGTGTGAACATACTCTAAGTAAGTTATACTCAAAGGTTAAAGTTGACATAGTGCAGAATGACACACTTCATATTGTTATATGTACATACTGTATATGTATTATACACCTTAATACAGTCTGTCAAATCTGAAGCTCTAAAGAAACTCATACCTGTGATCATATACACGTAGAGGAGAAATATGGTGCACATGTATTGAGATCCTCCTGGGTTGTACATCAGAAAACTACTTGAGTAGATGTATTTACTTACTTTTCACCACAATACAATATAAGACATGATCTAAAGAGATCCACAGCTGAACACGTGGAATAGTGGAACACCTTCACACTTGGCGAACAGAGAAATGGACACTACTGCCATCATGTGAAAACTGCATTAATATGTGCACGCTGCCATCTGGTGAGCAAACTGAAACAGCACCATTGGCAGGAATAAGAAAACACTGAAAGAGTTCCTATGCCAGGGACCCCCGACCTTGACATCTTAGCTCCATCGATAAGGGGAGTACGCCTGTGAAATGGGGGGGGACAAAGCATTGTGCAGCAGGAACAAGCACTTCAGTTTGTGCGAAGCACATATACTCTGCAAAAACTTTGTTGGACCTCCGAACTGCTCCTCTCCTATAGAGATCCCCTCTCACAGTACACTTGAGGCATATTTACTTCAAACATGGCTGAATTACCCACTAGGAATGTGCAACTGGCCCAGGACCCCAAACCCTCCCGGGCCGCAAGGCCCCAGGTGTCTGTGTAGCAAAACGTTTGCTGTTGTTTGAATAATTGCTTATCTGTATATATTAGACACATGGAGCCCATTACCTCCTTTACACAAAATATACACAATGATATGATGCCTCCTGGTGAGGCTCTGTGCATATATATATACAGTATATGTCATACATTTCTCCATTAATAATTTGTCAGAAAAAAAACATTTATTTCAAAATGATATGGTTTGCACAGCATAAAGTCTGTCAAATAATTGAACTGCACAAATGTGTTGACTTTCAACTCTTTTGTGAATATTAGTGAACCACAGAGAAAGCTAGGAAGTGCTTTTATGTCAAGAGTTTATATTGGTTTTTAAACGACTATTCAAGGGGAAGAATGAACTTTCACACTTAGTGTTGCAGAGAATGTGACATTCATCACTAAAGTGTTACGGGCAGCATCTTAATGGTGATTATGTTCCTCATGCTCTTTGCACCACTTTCATGAGGTTTTTCTTCTTATGTATTTGTTTGTGTGTCTTTTCCTGCCTATGCGTTTTATTTGACTTACAAACCCTTAAAACCCCAAATTCTCAAATCAGCTGACAGTGAAGTTTCAGATGAGTTTCTCCCTCCCTCTGTGCTTATTGTGTAAATAGAACCAAACCGGAGAATTCAAAAAAGTGCCATTTATATTTCTGTCCCCAATCCGTGCCTTTCAGATATGCCACGAAGAAAATGTGACAATTTCATAAATCATCCTTGATATGATTCATTTATCAAATTAATACACCAATGCACTGTATTCCACATGACCACGAGGTGAATCACCCCAGCAAATGCACACATAAAGCATTACCTGATTAAAGAAAAAAGGCGACTGTGCTTTTTTCCATTTAGTTTCACATTACAGATGCGGCAAGGAACATGTGTTGTCTGGATAGGAACCAAGTGATTGGAGTCGTTGTCACTGTTCTCACGTCCTGTTTGATGTGTAGTTGTATAAATATATAAATGAAAAATAAAAGAATGGCCTGGGTTGCAATAGAGAGATTGGAGGCTTTCTCACTGTTGCCTGCTGGTTGCTGTGTAATTCTTAAACATATAAATGAAAGATGAATCATTTTCCTTAACATGTATTTAATCTTGGATTCTCAGCAATAAATTAGATTCCAGCCCGCTGATGGCCTTTTGCTGCATGCAAGCTTAAGCCTTCATACATATAAAGTTGCTTTTGCACACAATGTAGTTTCTATCCAAGACACATGAACAAGTTGTGATAGGAATCACAAGAGATCCTTCCCTCCTGCGTAAAATGCTGCAGTTACCGTTTGTCTGGTCCCGACGGAGGGCTTCACATCTCTGTGGGAAGCAGCAGCAGCGATGGGGTTAGTCCCCTCTCAGGTCCTCCTACTGTGTGGGTCAGCTCAGCCTACCCTCTGCATCACAACAGATTGCCCAAACACAGAAGTGTCCTGCCTCACTCAAACAGCAACAGCTAGTGTTCCTCCACAGAGAAAGCAGCCGTGATTTATAGGGACCGGATACAGATGGGGCAGCTCACTGCCTCAGTTCTAAATAACGGTACTTATGACAGCTGTAATTCATGGGCTTTATGGTTCATGGGATGTACTCTGGAGGAAAACGTATAATTTTTACTGTAAACATCCCTCCCTTCTGCCAGTGGGCTTTGAAATGAGATCTGTTTGTGGCAGATGGGGTAACAGGGTTGTTCGGTATCACAATGTTCTATCTCCCATTGTTTTTTGGATCATAGCTGGATCTTCTCTGTGTCTGTGTGGGTTTGGTGGATTAGAAACTCTAGACGGGTCACAACTAACAGTTCACTTTAACATACTTCTTCAGAGAAAAACAAATGCGATGTTTGATTTGAGCCACAAGTGGTCAGTGCTGCCCCATTTTATGCTTCTGATGAAAGGTGCTGCAAAGGGGCATGGGTTGTTATTGTTTGTTCAGGGTATTTAGGGACCGTTAGTGCAGTTTACATTTTATAATAAAGAATTACACAACTAAGCACAATAGGTTTGTAAAATAAGGATTTTAATTCACCACTATTCAGGTCAAAAATAATGAAGAGATGCGCACACGCATGCAACCATCAAGCTAAAATAAAATGTAAGCAAACAGTAGCTGTGATTAATAGTTCTTACAATAGAAAACTATATGGGACAGAGTGATGCTGAAAAATGAATACATGCACAAAAATATAATGACAATGAAGAAAAAAAAGGAATACAAACAAAACTGATTAGCAAAGATTTGACTCCTTTATTATAGTTTAACACACAAAGCAAATTGTTTCTTGCGCTCTGTTCAAGTATGCTGTCAGTTTACACAATGTGGCTGTTCAACATGTAGCCTACTGCACCCTCAGAAAACAGAGGACCAGTTTGATAGCACCATTATGAAAGGCACAATAAAATAGGATTCACACACACACACACACATTATTGTATTCTTTAAAACAAGGACTAAAACTGTAAAAAAAGACAAAAAACAACAGTAAGTAGCTAATATCTGCAACTCTGTCTGAACAGGGAGAAATGCTATTCCATGAGCTTTCTCTGAAAAGATATCTGAGCTCTTCTCTTCTTGCCACTGGGTGTGGAAGACATATGCAAACAGAACACAACTGACAGTTAAAGTAAAAATCATACCATAGCATTTATAGTTATATGTATGGTTAGCATTAACACTAAAAAGTGTGTTACATTACAGTCATTTAGCAGACGCTTTTATCCAAAGCGACTTACAATTCAGAGTCTATCACATTTCTACACCGTAGGCACAACTACGGGAGCAATTTTGGGTTTAAGTGTCTTGCTCAAGGACACAGCTACATGCGACTAGCGGAGCCGGAGTTCGAACCACCGACCCTCTGATTGAAAGACGGCCCTGCTATCCACTTAGCCACAATCGCCCCACAGACTTGTGTTACAGACTACTGAAAACTAGATCCCGTTCTACATGATGCGGTAGTTTGGTGTATGCACCAAAAACGTTGTCATTACAATCTTCCAAAAATGGCAAAGAAGAAGAAAACACTACAAATTATATCATATTAAAAAAGAGTTTTGCTGACAATAGTTATAGCCTATGAATGGCCTCAAGAAGACAGAAAGAAGTTCTGGTTTTACACACAGTAGATTTTACTTTATGCAGCGTAAAGTACAACATATACAGTCGCGTATGTTGACACCTGTAGCATTCACCAGACACACGAGAAGTAGTCAAAGTGTTGGACTGTTTTGATCTGTGGAGCGAATGTGGTCAAATTGGAGCTTTTCTGGAAAGGTGCCATGCAACAGCAGCAGGGGGAAAAAATCAGTGGCGTGTCCCCAACAGCTGGTTTACATAGAAAACAATGAGTGTCGGTGTTTTGAACCCACATAACAGTTGCCCATTGTGCAAACAATGGGCAACTAAGCATCAGCCATCACAGAAAACATGTCCCGCTCTCTATTAAATACCTTCATGTGCCGTGTTTGTACGTGCTTGTTGATGCTGTGTTGCACCAACAATATGTGTTGATTGTGATGGAGAAAAAAGAATAAAGCCATGACACAGCTACATGTTGGTTGTCCTCTGCAGGCTAATATGACAAAGCATAGGAAGTGCCTTCAAAAGTTCAAACAACAGCCATCTCCGTCATGTAGCAATATGGTTTTCATATATCCCTAATGAGATTTGGTATCACGTCACATGACATGTAATCATTGACAGTTTAATTAAGGGCTAATATATTGGCAACTAAATTGACAGAGGTAATAGCCTGTTAATACCCTGGTAATAAGCCTTGTTACAATATTGGGGATTCAGTTCGGTTACCAGACAAAGATGAGGCACAAACAGGAGGGTTATACTGGGGAAAGACATCTCAGTAATAACCTTGTAAAACTAAGCATCATCTAGTTGTATTAGGGAAATATTTTCTCAAAAAATATTGGGGTAATATCAGTGAAATACCATCATAATTACAAGAAAACAACAGTCAAAATTCTCCTTCAAATGTTGTGATTTCGTACTTGGAAACACAGATGGTGGTTTTGTCATAATAACCAAGAATCAGGGCTGGAAAATACAAAACATCTGTATCTTCCAGATATGCTGGTAAAGGATGCTGTCCTGTTGTTTCCCTATTGTTAACAAGTTAATGTTGAGATATTTTTTTCCCTGCTGGGATGGTCTTCCTGTTATTCTCATGTTACTATGATATTATCAGCAATATATTAACCAGGTTATTGCCTCTTTTATTACCAGTGTATAGCCCCAATATTACCCTGTTGTTACCAAGATATTATCACTTTATTATCATGTGA
The DNA here is from genome assembly GCF_050575085.1 of Anarhichas minor. NCBI lineage: Eukaryota > Metazoa > Chordata > Actinopteri > Perciformes > Anarhichadidae > Anarhichas > Anarhichas minor. Next base: position 3,248,653 of record NW_027466468.1, on the reverse strand, counting down.
TCTCTGGTAAAAAAAGTTCTACCTGATATATTATTTATTTATGGAAAACAACAAAGTGTGTTATCATAACTATGCAGACGACACACACATCTACATAGCTATATCATCAGGGGACTATAATCCCATACAAGGGCTGGGTAACTGCATTGAACAAATCAACAACTGGATGTGCCAGAATGTCCTTCAATTAAACAAAGATAACATAGAAGTAATTGTTTTTGGTACCAAGGACGAACGATTGAAAATCACCGCTCAGCTTCAATCACTGATGTTAAAAACCACAAACAAGCCAGAAATCTAGGTCTACCTGAACAGCCTCATCAAGACAATTACAAAATCAGCCTCCTATCACCTGAAGAATATATCAAGGATTAGAGGACTTATGTCTCAACAGGATTTGGAAAAACTTGTCCATGCATTTATCTTCAGTAGACTGGACTACTGTAACGGTGTGTTTACAGGTCTCTGTAAAAAGTCTGTCAGAAAGCTGCAGCTGATTCAGAACGCTGCAGCTTGAGTCCTCACTAAGACCCCTTAGGTCGTCTGGGACCGGTCTACTTTCTGTTCCCAGACTCAGAACTAAACATGGAGAAGCAGTGTTCAGTTGTTCTGCTCCACATATCTGGAACAAAGTCCCAGAAAGCTGCAGGTCTGCTGAGACCCTCAGCTCCTTTAAATCAAGATTGAAGACTTTTCTGTTTGCTGCTGCCTTTAATTGAACCAGATTCAATTAATATATTAATCAATTTCCTGCATTTCTGCATTTTACTACTGTTTCTATTTCTTACACTGTTTTTTGTTTTGTTTTAATGACTGTTTTTATTGTTTCAATGAATGTTCTTAAATGTTATAAATGTTATAAATGTTTTTAAATCTCCTTTTCTTTTGCCTTATGTTTTGATGCTTTTAATGGTTTTATGTGAAGCACTTTGAATTACCTTGTTGTTGAAATGAGCTATACAAATAAACTTGCCTTGCCTTGCCTAGACAGCTATGCGTCCGTGTGTGTGCGCCCGCGTGTGTGTGTGTGTATGTGTGTGTGTGTGTGTGTGTGTTTGTGTGTATTTTTATTACTCCCCATGTGTACGGCTCAGAGCTGTTGGCTCCACACATGAGACAAACCATTGTGAGTGTGAATAGGGCTAAATAGCAGTGCAGGGGATTAGCATTAGAATGGTGTGCGAGTGCTGGAAGGCCAGTACTTGGTTTCTGTCACTGCAGCTCATGCTCTCTCCCCTCAGCCCTCCGCTCCTCCACACACTCCGCTCTGTGAGCTCCGTCAGTGGCGCCTCTCTCCGACTGCTCGTCATCTTCCTCACCTCGACCCTCCTTGTTCCTGTCTCCCCGCTGGCAGAAGCTGGTGACAACATGGAGAATCACCTCACCTTCCTGTACTTCGCATATGGCAGCAACCTGCTGAAGGAGCGGCTCCAACTCAAGAACCAGTCTGCTAAGGTCCACTGCGTGGCCAGGCTGAAGGTACGGTCTGATATCAGGAGCATCAATGTTCTGTCCCACGTGAGCTGTGCATACTTACAACCTTTTTCTCCTTTTCAGGACTATAGATTGGTGTTTGGGAACTACAAAGGCCTTGCCAGTGACCGGTGGCACGGAGGTGTGGCCACCATAGAGCACAGCCCGGGGGACGAGGTGTGGGGTGTGGTGTGGAGGATGAGCATGTCTGATCTGGAGTCTCTAGACAGGTAAAGTTCTCACTTATCAATTCCTTTAATGGCCTCCCCTAGATTGCTGTTCCTGTGAAACTGACCTCTACCACTTGTGTGTTTTCATTTGCGTGCATGTGTTCTCAGTCAAGAGAATGTGACATTAGGTGCGTACACTCCCGTGGAGCTATCTGTGAAGACGAAAGAGCAGGAGCTCAACTGTCGTACCTACAAAATGAACAGCTGTGTGTACGCCCCACCATCGCCACAGTACCTGAAGGTAAGACCGCTTTCTCTGCATGCATGCTTGTGGGCTCGGAGCCCTTACATCTAATGGAGGAGGGATTCTTTCTGGCATTTCACACACAGACAAAATAGAACACAGATCATAAGATGATAAGTGCAAAAGTGCAGTTTAGAAACTGTGCATGTGTTGTGAATGCCAAACAAGTTCTTCAACCCTGAGAATTTCATCATTCCTAACATTTTAGATGATAAGGCTGATGTTATTCTACATTTTTTTTATTGCTAACAATTCCCACATAAAAACCCAAACCAACAATGTGTTAGTCCGTCTTCAAATACGTTCTGACTTCAGTGGCACTTAGCTTAAAGCCCATTGGTTCCTACTGAAGATGCAAAACTTTAAAAATGGCTCATGAATACATAGTTTTATGTTTTAAAAAGGTTCAGGCATTTCCTAAAACAACAGGTCACTGTAACTATTGGCAAACATTACCGAAATAGGAGGAAATAGTATATTTATTGGGGACTATTTTCAGTGGTGGCAGAAGAGAAGAGATCATTTATTAACGTAAAAGTAACAATACAGCAATGTATGCTTTTATTCAGTATTTCCCTCTGAAATGTAGTGGAGCAGAAGTATGAAGTGATATAAAAAGCACAAGTGCTTCAGAATTTAGAAGTAGGCCTACAGTTCATGAGTAAATCTACTTTTCTCAAGAACTATTTTCAGCTTCAGATTAATCCACATTTGGTGCCTAAGTGAATACTTGGGTCAGCAGGTCGGTGTGTATGGGATTGAGTCAAAATAAACTACAGTGTGTGTGTGTGTGTGTGTGTGTGTGTGTGTGTGAGTGTGTGTGTGTGTGTATGTGTGTGTGTGTGTGTGTGTGTGTTCATGGTTACGAAGGAATATGCCAACAGAAGGGCTTATTGATGTGTTTTTAACAACATGGAGCTCTCTGGCACAGAGGAAGAAGATATATCAGGCTTTGATATACACACACTACTTGTTAGGAGACACAGTCACTGCTGGCTTTGGTCTAGTCGTGGAAATTCTCGATAAAAAATAAATACATACACTCGGTTATGTATATTATACACCTCAATAAAACAAATGCAGTCTAATACAACAGCCCTGCAATAAATCCTTCATGAAGGTTCAAATGTTCAGCTTTTGTTGAAGCTGATGATTTGACTGTATGTTCATTTCGGAGGATGCAGTTTGTGGTGCTCTTAAATTGACAGGTGTTTCTACTATTTTGTCCACCTCATTAATATCAATGAGGGGAGGCTGAATAACATTAGCACCTTGACATTGGACAACATCAGCATACATATTACCCAGCGATCATCATTGCATATCTGTTTATCAAAAATACCAAAGAAACTAAGAAATGTATAATTTCTTTGAATAGTTTTTATATGTAGAATAAGCATATCATTTTGTTATAGATTGCTACTGACTTCACCAAAAAAAAGAAAGAAGCCATGAAGGTGATGAGTTTTCCTTTTTCAAGGTGGATACAGCAAATGACACCATTCATAAATCAACTGGTTTCTTGTTTGAACACAGGCGTATTTCTGAGGTGAATCCATCCCAAGAGCCTGTTCTCTGCTCAACACATTGGTGGAGGCCCTTCTCTCTCTATGGGCCCTCCCATTCCAAGGGCCCCCAATGCATCCTCACTGTCTGCACTGACTTTAGCTACGCCCCTGTGAGGTGCTACATTTGCAATCTGCAACAATGAAAACTATGATACCATCTTTGCATTTGAAGTCATTTTCTGCACAACTTTATAATAATATAATTATAATCAGTCACCCGTTAACGACATTATAAACCTTTTACATTGTTTTTAATGGACCTTTCTCACTCTATGTGATTCTCTGTGAACGTTTTACAGCTCTGACAGCTAGTGAGCTAGAGCACCAGACTGTTCTTTTGCACATGTGAGAGCTCCAAACATGCTTGAGGGAAAGGCAGCGTGCGGTCACGGCTTTGTCTTCTATAGGGGTGCATGCAAGACTCAACTCTACTGTTCCCTCCCTCTGTTATGCTGGGCCTCGTCCCTGTTTGAGCTGCTAGTGGTTCTCAAAGTTACGGTGGTCTTTGGATACCGACATAGTGTAGCTCACGCGGCTGTTATACATATACAGAACAATACAGCGTCCAGTACAGAACAGAGGTGGAAAGACTATATTTACCCTCTGCTCAGTATCTGCTTGTATAATTCATTAATTCAGAAGGCCTTTACTTTTTCAAATAATACTTTGTTCTCTTACATTTAACCAAATTGTGACTTTGTAATATCCTCCGATATCTGACCATCTGAACCAACTCAACACAGCTGAGTTTCAAAACATCCACAGTGAGCTGGGAGGAAACTTGGGGATTTGTGGCTGTTATTGGTTATAAAGAGAGAAAATCAGGGACTTTCTTCATGGACAGTCAATGTATTCAACTCCATCAACCACTGCAGGTGATCATGATGGGAGCAGAGCAGAACGGCTTGCCAAAGGACTACCAGGAGAAGCTGAGAACAATCAAGACCAACATGTATGAGGGTCCTCTACCCATGATGGCTGAACTGGAGCGAGCCAGAAGGAGAGCCAAAGAGAGGGCCAACCACCGTTCCGATGCCTGATAATCCAGCAGAATCCAGGTCCACTTTGTACTAGGAAAATCCTCATAACACTGTATTCGACCTACTACTGTGGCCTTAACAAGTTCACCTTAGCTAGCTGATTAATGGCTAATTTGGCTAACCTTAATTCCAGCAGCCTGGTCTATGCGTGGCCACTGTCATCCACTGATAGATTACAGCATTGATGGGTCTGTGATCCAACTTGAGTTGCCTAAACAGATGAATATAATACTCACATTGTGACAGTATAGAGGTGTGAGATCCACCAGAAATGTTGCGTGATTACATATTACCATAAGGAACAATAACACAGGTTATTTTCTTCTTGGCTTCACCATCGTGCCTTTATGTCTTTTGTGGTTGAAATATAAGACTACCATATTACAATGCTTGTTTCTTGCTTGTAACAAGACTTTGAGTAATGGACAACTAAAATATTCCTTAGTTGGCCAAACCAGCGTTTTTGTACCGTTGTGGCATGGTACTGCAAGTAGAGTATTGCAGAGTGATTTGTCACTTCTGCCCCACAGTACCAATCTACAATAAAATAACTGCCTGAAATGATAGCAGGTATAATGTTTTTACCTAAATAAAGCTAGTTAATAAAGTTAGTCACTGCTGGTGTAATATTTGTGATGCTACTTGTCATTTCCCACATAAGGCAACTGTACCATTGTGTAAAACATACATTAAAGTGGTTTATGTCAACAACAATGACACAACTTCTACCTTGTCATTTCACTTAACTAAACAATATGATAGAATAAGGGAATCTGCTCAAGACTGAAATGAACACACTCTCTGTATTCACTTTGTACATAGTAGCTTGCCACACATTTCTCTTTGACATTTCTCAGTTAAAATGACTACATTACCTGCAAACTTCCCTTTTGACCTTTAACCTTTGCAATGTTTAATAACATTGTTTGCTCTCTCTCTGATGAAAGAAACCAACAAACCACTTGTAACTGTTGTTGTTTTTTTTGTAACATCATCACACGCTGCGACCAATGCTGAAACGTCAACACACAATCCGACCACTGGTGTAACGCTATTACTCAATCCGACAAATTGTGTAGTCATCACTTAATCCGACCAATGGTGCAATGCCATCAATCAATCCAACCAATGGTATACCATCATTACTCAGGCATTCACTCAGTGACAGACTAGCTGGATAGTATGGAAGCTAATATATTTAGTTTAATATTGGTTAGTTGTATCACCATATTCTCCTGAAGCAGCAGACAGGCATCAAGTGGCCAGATGAACTTCTCTGGTTGTGGAAGCTACATTGTGGATTTTGGGAATGAGGTCAAGAAGGACTACATTACATTACATTACATTACAGTCATTTAGCAGACGCTTTTATCCAAAGCGACTTACAATTCAGAGTCTATCACATTTCTACACCGTAAACACAACTACGGGAGCAATTTTTGGGGTTAAGTGTCTTGCTCAAGGACACATCGACATGTGACTAGCAGAGCCGGAGCCGTGGATTGAACCGCCGACCCTCTGATTGAAAGACGGCCCTGCTCTCCACTTAGCCACAGTCGTCCACGACTACCTAATGTTGGCCTTCAAACGGTTCAGGCAAACCATCAGAAAATGAAAAGACTAAAGTAAAATGAATATGTATTTAAATTAGTGCTGGGCAACGATTAAAATATTTAATCGCGATTAATCGCATTGTTATGGCAAAGTTCAATAGTGAATTCAAAAGTAGTGTATTGCGCACTTTTATTTTAAAAGTACTGCTATATGAACAAAAGTGCAATAACATTTGGTTTGTAAACACTTTAAACAAATAAGGTGCTTTTTAACAGCAGTATCCCCTTTACACAGTAGCAGTTAAAATACAGTTATAATGATTCTGATATTCAGCCGGTGTTCATAACTTTATCTTCATGTGTGTAATAGATGCAATTTGAAATATACACCTTGAAAACTGCAAACCTATCAACTTCTTTTTTTTGTTTGTTAAATTCTCAGTAGTGATAACTAAATGATATGCTTATTATACATATTACAAACAAAACACTTTAAAAACTCGACAATATGTATTTTAATATTGTCACTGTTGTAAATTGTTTGATTGCATGATTTACTTTTATTGTGAAGAGCATGAAAACGGAAGTGCTTTTACTTTGAAGAGACAGGAAGTAGAATGGTACGTGTTCTTGACGCTAACAATATTGATGATAAGTAGAAAACCACATGTCGGGTGCAAGAGCGTGTTGTGTTCACTGTAACACTGTAATACTGCAGTTCATACAGTAAAGTATTCCGTTCAAACAAGGCCACTATACTGCAGAGAAGCTGTTCTGGTTCATGGAAACAGGACACAGTATTGACCTCCTTGAGAGTTGGGCCTTTAAAAATTCCATGTCTGTTGACAAAACATGTCCCCCTCAACCCCCCTCTGCCAGCCAGACTGCTCTACAGCATCCCTCTCCAGAAAAGCTCTCTTCCCTTCACACAATGTGTTTTCCTGGCCTCTTCACCACCCAAGCAGTGCTGTGACGAAATCCCAAATAAACATAGCATCTGAGACAGAGGGACGTATCTAGGACAGAGGGTTGTCCTGTCTGTGGGGAACAAGGCAAAACAGATTCTTCTCTGCTGTGCAGCTGCAGCTCGCGTTCATAGCATCACATGACCTCCAGCAGTGTGGAGCAGAAGGCTGAACACTGGACACTCCAATCACGTTCCTGTCACACAGACCAGGACCTACAGTGTAGTCAGTTGGAAGTGCCCTATTTGCAATTTGATTCTAATTATTTATAAAAGCTGCCATGAGAGCCAGACCAACTTTAACTGCACATTCATGCGTACACAATGGGTTACCCCATGTATCCTGGATTCCTGTGGAGCTTTAGTTGTGTGCACCCTATGAGATTAACACTATACTGTATGACAACAAGTTGCAATCAAGTGGGGGAAGTTTGTCAGGACAAGAAAATGAGGTCAGCAACAGATGTGGCAGAGAAACTAAAAGAGCTTGTCACCGCAGCGGCTTTTTCCGATGTGATCTTAACATCAAAAATGTATTAACCCCCTTGAGTGTTGCCATGTTTAGTCATGTTTATACCGTTGGCCCTGATCTGCCACCCAGTAAACATACTGATATAACTACCAATGTTATGTGACACAACTGGCTCAGATGACCTGGGTATAACTCAAAGAGGGCTGGAGTCTTGAAGTCACAAGGAGTAAGCACCTATCACAAACCATTGAAATGAAAACAAAGTTTTTGCCCACTGATATCCGAACACATCAGTGTTCTCTGTCTCTGTCCAAAATTGCTCTGGTGGCTCCTACGATGCACAAACGGTGAAGTGGGCTTTTATATGATCGGTTTGGCTAACTAGTCGCCCAAAGTCTCATTTGATTGTATTATTTTTTGTAAACGCCTATGAGTGCCGGATGAGTCATCAAACACGGTTTGAAACCATAAAAAAGACCCTCTAACTTCCGTTTCACTGGGACTCTGCTTGGACAGCCCAATATATTCAGTGCTTTTGGAAATTGTCTTGTATCCTTCTCTTGGATGGTTCTTGTCAATAACCTTGGCATTCTTTTTTCTATGCTCCTTACTTGATGTCGGTTAAAATAAGTACTTAGAGAAACATTTATGTTTGGGTTAAAATTATTACTTTGCTAATTCATCGTCATAGTCACAGTAATACTTGGTTATGATTCGAGGACAATGGCAGTCAACTGTTGGTTGAAAACGGTCCAGTGGTTAGTTCAGCCATCCATCCACCCTGACCTCCTCCCTATGTGGACTTATCGCTCTATAACACCGTCACCTTATGTCCCATCATACTTACTTAGAAGTCTTTGTCACTTCAACAAAAACAGATTCTGTTTTGGGGTACGTTCTTCTGGGGAGGATAGTCTGATTCTGTACCGTTGGCCCCTATGATAATGTCATGTAGTTGGGAGCTTAACCCCTATTCTACTATATGAAGCCCTGTTCCTGTCAAAGCTCTGCTGAGGGTTCTGAGCACCTCCTCCACCCAGTAATAATATGACATTGTTTGACTGTCAAGATATGTTTGTTCCAACTGGACTCAAACAGCGGGAGCAGAGTCTTCGTTCTGCATGAAGAGTCTGTCAAGAGAGATTTCTGAAACCCAGACTAATTGAATTCTTTCAGAGCTTGCTCCATATTCCGCGGAGGAGAGTCAGTACAGGCTTTGACCTCTTGAATCCTGATTTCCCCCTTATATTTAAAGTTGTGTTAAAGCGAGCAGTGTTTTTCACACAGCATAAGTGCAACACATAAGTGCTTTTTCATTCAGTTCGTTCCATCACTGCATGAAACGAGAAGGAGGTATCCTGTCATGTCATACAGCCCACAGTACTAAATGCTGAGCCTACCGGCCCCCCACAGGAACACGGTCTCTTGTGTGGGATGGACTCAAAAACAGTTTAGTGGGACACAGCAAGAAACAACACATGGGCCTTTACACAACCAGCTGCATCAGAGTCATGGTGACCTGCATGGAAGGGAATCACTGTTTTCTTTGGGACAGTTTCTTTAGTGGAGAGAATATTTAATGAAAACAGTTCACAGTGAGGTCTGTGGATTATCCACAGCATCCTGGACATTGGGAGCATCTCAAGTTGAATTTTCTGATACTTTAACCACTATTCACATCCTTTTTGTCATGCTTTGTTGAATTGCATTTTGCATAATATGTCACTTTGAAAAAAAATGTTCACATTCACACACTTTACTTTTCACTTGCTTTGGCGGTGGAATGCTTACACTGTGGCACTCTGCTGTGGTGAAGGAGAGCAGCGCTGCAACACCAGCAGGCTGAGGCGGACAAAACACACTTTAACAACATCGACCCCTTAAATAGTGTGTGGATCGCCCCTGATTCAGATCTTTTGGATCTGCATGGGACATCTCTACCGTTCATCCCTCTAGTAGAGTTCCACACTCTTGGAGAATCTATGAGAAGCAGTAGTGAATCTGTTTTCAAAGAAGACCTTGCTTACAAGATTGCAAGGCAGACTTACAGTAATTATTACAGTTAGAATAAAATAAGGATCAGAAAAAAAAGACATACAAAGCATAACATTTCAAAGATTAAAATTTGTTGGCAGAGTGTATAATAAAAATAAAATTAAAATTACGGCCTCACGGTTGTATGACAACCAATCATGTTGCAGTTTACATCCATGTCTGTCCAAAATCTCATCACTTGGTCATTTAAAAAAATATATAAAATAAGCATATGAACTCTAGAGTTTTGACCTTTTGTGAGGTCACAGTGACCTTTCACCACCAAATTCTACACAGTTCAACCATGCAAGTGGGTTTGTGCCAAATTTGAAGAAATGATCTCAAGGTGTTCCTGATTTATTGGGATTTAAAATAGGAATGGACCGGACGGACGGACAACCCAAAAACATAGTGCCACCAGCCGCGACTATTGCAGAATAAAAACATGTCAACGCTCAGAGACAGATGATCTGGACAAAGTCCACCATCCTGATGGTCTGAGGAAAGAAGCTTTTTCTGAATCTTCCTGTAAATGGATTACTGAGGAGTTTGCCTGATAACTGTATACAGTAACTGCCTTGTAATTGAGACATATGCCTTTAGGGTTAGGGTCCGTCCTAATACCCACACTTGAGGTCTTGAGCACTTAAGTACCCATTCATGCAACGCCAAGTAATAGACAAGTGTCTCCCAGGTTAGTAAAATGCCCATACTTTATGCACACTTTTCCAAATACTCTTGAGTGGTAATCAGAGCGAAGTGTGTCCCACAATTCAACATGGTCTGCTGCGCCACACTGGTCCAGTTGTTGATGGTTGTGCATCTGTGTGCTGGTTTTAGGACCCACATTAATCAACAGGCATGGTTTGTAAGGCATGAAGTTTGTAACACGTTGGATGTCTGCACACAAATGTTATGACAGAACCTCCACACATGGTTGTCATTTATTTTATATCATCTGTTCTTCTTGATGGGACTTTTAGCAGACAGAAACCATTCAATTCGACAGAGAAAATCACACCGAAACCGATCAACATGAAATCATGTTGTGTCTCTTTTATGTTCAATAGATGCACGTGCTGTTAACACTAGGAAAACAGGCCAAGGAATTGTTGCATTACGTATTATAGTTTTATGGATTTTATGGTTTTACGATTTCTTTACTTATTTTCATAATGCCTATCTTTTATAGTTTTTATCTCACAAGGCATGTGCAATATTGTTTATATCTTTCTTCCTTATTGTGTTATCTTCTTTGTCTTGTCTGATAAATGACTGTATCTTTTTGCTGTAGCACTATTGCCCAAGAAAAATTCCTCCCGGGAACAATGAAGTATGTCTTTAAACTCAAATGATACAAATATATTGTATCATGTCGAAAAGAGCAAAGCCCTCTGGGGAAGAGGAGGAAAAACAGGGAAAGCACAGAGGTAACGTGATGTTAGCAGTAGTTACCGTTGAAGCAGAGTGCTACTAGCTTACTTTGGCCAATAGCAACATTTGGTTTTTAATAAATAGAGTTAACAACAATTACTTCAACCTTAAACTCCCACCTACAACCTTGTTTTGAGGAATACAGTCAAGTGTGATCAGCATATCTTAAAGACATAACTTTATTGCAGTTTCAGTGTGAGTGCATGAACGAAATGATTGGTGGTGGAATTTGCTGTGATGCAACAGGCACCAGCTGAAACCTTGCCCTGGGGCTCCACATTGGTCAGGTCCGGGTCTGGGACTGAATGTTTGTAAGTAAGATACTGGGCCGAGGTGGATGGTGGACTTAGGCTCTCATCAACATCAGCTTCTCTCACCCAATGTTTTTTTTTTTTCCATTCGCCTTCACTGAAAAGCTGGAAAACCAGTGAGAAGAGATCTATTAAATGTTCAGGAGTGAGTTGCAAACATACAATATTTAATTATTGTCTTTGTAGAGCAGTTACAAAGTCCTACGGACCTATAACCTTGCCCCCTTTTTTCACCCGTAAAATATACAAGCAAGAAGGAGGGGGAGGGAGGAAAAGCAGAGAGGGAAGTCAGATAATGCATTTTCTCGTCAACTACTAGATAACAATAGTCAAATAAACAGGGTGGTTGGGATAGGATCAGCAGGTAGAGGTGGATTATTTGGTCCGTGGGGGTTCAGTGTGGTTTCAGTCAGAGAGAAGGCTCCCAGAGAGGAACTCACACATATCATTCATTGTATCCTGGTTTATATTCAACCTGTTGTTTGTTATCTCTGCCGGGTCATCACACAAGAAGCTGTTCAGGGAGAATTAACTATTTCATTAACAAATGGAGCCATGTTTGACTTCTGAATGGATGGATACAATAATATAACTTATTAAACCGCTCTGCAATAACTGAATGGCTTTTACACGCTTTTGTCTGTTCTCCATTAGTTGCCCAATTATACTTTTGACTGATAGAGGGACAAATTAACCCAAAGTCAGTTAATTGCAACTGTAATTCTATTTACTTAGAGCTTCATAAAACATTTGAGGGAAGACACTACAAACAAATAAGGTAAATATAGATACTTGTTCATTACTTACATTAGGACAATTCTTTTTTTTGTATTACAAGTTTTCTGAAATGTGAAGTTTAAATATGCTAATTAGGCATTATCTAATGGTAACTTTTGGTGAATTCAGGAGAAATATACAGAAAATAGACAAAGTAGTAAAAGAAACCCCCTAAATTTGTAATGAGATCCACGAGTCAGAATTTTTTTTTATTGAAGCAAAATAGCCCATAATATTCTAAAATATATTTATATTTTTTTAATTAAATATAACTTTTGATCAATCAATCCATGAATGCTTTTGAATTATTCAGTTACTCAACTATAATTTAAGACTATTAAATGCTGCAGTGGCTCAGTCCAGGCTACCCAGCATGGTAGTTACCCTCCTAAGTGTTATCAGTAAGTGGAAATGGTCCGTCTATTCAGGTGTAGACGAGGGTCGGCTGGGGTTGAAGACAGTTTACTGCTGTGGGTTAATCTGTACAATTAAACATTGACCTGGGTTATCTTCCTTGTCCGCCCACCTCATTGACTGACAACACACTCATAATGTGGGTCATTTCCCGTCTGCAAAGAGGAAAAGTTACATCATATATGTGATGTCTGAGACATAACGAAGCTAAATGCGTTTTGTAAACTTTCAATAATTACTGGGACATGCGTTAGACTTTAAAAAAAAGAAGAAGAACAAAAAGCCTCCTCATAACCTCAGAACAGGTGCATCTACAATTGTTTTGCCCCTCAAGGACTACAAATGAACTACAAGAAGCTTTTACAGCGCTCTGAAGTCAAAGGCTCGTGGGAGGAGGAGTTATGTAATAATACAAACATCAGAATTGTCCCGTTAGAGGACCCTCCTCCTCCTGAGACGTTACAATCACAGCGAGCTGCTTATAAAAACGGTGACACGTAGACTCCGACACACATCGCGCGCACCGCACTGACCCACTTGTTATTGGCCCACTGACTCGCTCTGACTCGCTCTCAAGGTCCGGCCGCGGACCCCCCCCTCTCTCTTCTGGACACGTTCACGGGACGCAGAATATGGGACAAGAAGCGAGGCCCAACTGGGACAACCCGGTCCAGTTCGTTCTGGCATGTGTCTCGTATGCAGTTGGACTGGGAAACGTGTGGCGTTTTCCGTACCTCTGTCAAATGCATGGTGGAGGTAAGTCACTGGTTCCAGACTGGAGACCGCTTGCATAATATAGGCCCAACACTGAACAATGACAGGACTGTGTCTTACAGTAGAGCAAACAATTAGCCTGTTCATACACACAAAATTAAAATGTTTTTTAAAATTAAAAAAAAAAAAGTATCTACAGTGTGTTTTGTCAGTGTGCATAATATCATGTTGTTTAAACTTCCCACACAAGGGTATTTCTGCCTTTTTCATTTTGCAAATTAAAAATAAATAAGATTTATTTCTGGCACAGGGGAACATTTTATTCACCGGTTTATTGACTTGTTGCCCTTCTGAGTCATGCAAAGTGCGCTGTTTCTGTATAATCAAAGGGTTCCACTCAATGAGTTACTGTGAATGACTTGTTGCAGGTTATAAACTATAGTAGAACCGGAATTAGTAGACATTTATACTGTATGTAGCTTATCAACAGACTTTACACTTCAACTGCTGCTGTAGCACCAGAGCGACGGGATAAGAAACAACGGGGAGATGTGATCCAGGGCAAACAGAAGTACGCAGCAAAGTGATACACACAATTACAATTTCATGGGTTTCTTCTTCTCTAACTGTCCTTGAGGACACAGCACAGAAAAGCAATTTGTTTTTCTGCTAACTTTATTTCTACTGTATGAATATGACATTTGTCAATGCGTTTAGAAATTACAGCGCAGTATAGTACTGCAAAGGGAAGAAATATCGATCTAGTTCATCTTTCAAACGTGGCTGTTCTATAAGAAGAAAGAGTCTGCTGTCTTCTTGCAATAACTACACCGATAATGCAATAGCTTATAATGCAATATTATTACATAATGTAATGTATTTCAATCTAATCAAGCTGGTCCCCTCCTTCAGTTAAAAGTTTGGATATTTCTCTGCAAAGAGGGCTAAATAAAACCGATCGCACAATTGCTCGCTGTAAATGGCAATGAATGCGCTTGTTTACACTATATAGATGTGAGGATATTATCGGCCCATGCTCTACCCAGTTCTTTTAAAACGTGACTTTGTTTCGTTAAAGCAGGATTTGCTCCAAATCACATCACACTTGTATTGCCATGTTTGATCGTTTTTACCCAACAAAAGTACAAAAGGTGTACAAGTAAAACTTTGCTCAGTTGCATCATACCGAGAGGGAAAACACACATGTACTGTATGTAAACACAGATATACTCCAGCACTTGTCGGTAACAAAAAACAGTTGTTTCTATATATAAAGATTTGTGTTTGAATGAGAACGAAGAGTTGATCTGTAATGTTTCTCCCTACTTCTCCTGTGTGGAGCGGTGAGGATGAAACAGTAGGTAAGAGTTACAGGGGCGTTGCCAGATCTCATAAAGCAGGTCGTAGTGTCCAGAGTAGATATGCAGTGTCATGACGGGAGAATTGTTCTGTCTTTATTGGGTCCTAAACAATGAGCACACATCTACTGTAATTACTCTCCTTAATGTGGAATTTTGGAGCAGGAAACCAGAGAGACGCGTGACAGCCTGCTCTCAATGTTTGACAACTCAATGATGATGGTTCACCAACTCCACCAAATGTAGTCAAAATCATTTATACTAAATATGATATTCCTATTCCAATGATGCTTTGATAGTGTGCCATTGGTTCAGATTTATGGGAGACACTGTTAAAAGCCAACAAAATAATTATCATTTTTAAATGACTCTTAATAACAAAAATGATGTCTATAGTGCTGTAGGGCTTTGATTTCAAGCTTTTTATTATATAGTGCACATGAACTTGAACTGGAAGTTGGGGGGAAAACGTCCAAAATCGGAGTTGGGTAGATGTCCAAATAAAAAGAAGAAATGAAACCTTCAGCAGTGGATCAATGCTGTTTCACAGGTTCATCATTTCTTGCTGTTTCAGTATGAAGTTTCCTGTATAAACAATGTAACTGTAATTCTTGAGTTATGGCCAAAAACATGTATTGTGTGGTTACAGTGACCTTTGACAACCACATTTTAAGTATGAAGAAATCTGCCCGAGGTGTTCCAGAGATATCACAAGAACAGGATGGACGTAAAGTCACAGTGACCTTTGACCTCCAAAAAACTAATTGGGTTATCCTTGAGTGGGTGTTTATACCAAAATGTTAAGAAATTCCCTCCAGGCATTCCTGACATATCACGTTGAACGAGTATGGACGGACAGACGGACAACCCGAAAAACATATTGCCTCCTGCCACGTCTATTGCCGCCTCACAGGCTTAAAATGACTGCTATAGATTGAATGTTTTAGCAGTTTCATCATTTTTTTGTTTTCATTATGCCACACCTCTTAATGCCACTAGTGTTATCTTTCAGTAAATCTGTGCTACCCTAACCCCTTCAAGAAACCAGAGGGACAAAATTCTTTGCTCCACATTTCCTGTTTAAAAAATGAAGGCCTAGACTAGCAGCAAAAGTCATGACGTTTAGGCTTTTACTGTTGTTGTTTTTACTACTATACTATATTTCCTCCTTCAGGGGGGTTCTTGATTCCATATTTGATCATGCTGGTTCTGGAGGGTATCCCCTTATTTTACTTGGAGCTTGCCATTGGTCAGAAGATGAGCCTGGGCAGCATCGGGGCGTGGACTGCCATCAGCCCTTATTTGGGAGGAGTAGGTAAGTGCTGACTGAACTGACTGACTGTACTGACTGTGCATCCATGCAGGTTTCAGGACAAAATCACTGCATGCAGACACAGTAGTGACGAGGGAGCGCCCTCACCTTTCTGGTTGGCAGATAAGAGAACAGCATGTTGGATCGGCATCATCCAATATACGATATAATGCTTCACACAATATTTGAAGCAATACTTTTCAACACTATTAGACGATGACACAATTCTGGCAACTCTTGACTTTGTTAGGCCTCGTTCACGGGACTTGGTTTTTACGACATAGAGCTTGTTGACTCACATGGATAAACTGACATGGAAGACTTATGGGTTAATAGCTAGTTGTAGAATAAGTAAAATGTGAAAAAAAAGTTATCCTATGTAATGATTTTGGATATTTCTTCTATAATTTTCTCGTTTTAGGTCTTGCTAGTGTTGTGACGTCCCTGTATCTGTGTCTCTATTACAACATCATCAATGCATGGAGTTTCTGGTACCTCTTTCATTCATTTCAAGTGAGCTGCTAATTAACAAACTACTGTAATTTTTTGTCATCAGCCGATACTATATATACATATATTTAAACTGTCGGATATTGCTTGGGCAGTGAGCTAACACGCCAATCTGTGTGAGCTAACACGCCAATTCTGTGTTCACTCCATTCTCAGTCAGTCCTGCCATGGGCAGAGTGCCCCCTCAATTCCAACCAGACAGGACCGATAGAGGAGTGTGAGAAGGGGACACCCACCCAGTACTTTTTCTACAGGGAAACGCTGAACATCTCTCCTTCTATTGAAGAGAATGGAGGCATTCATACAGGCCAGGCAATGTGCCTTCTGCTGGCCTGGATAATTACCTACCTGTTCATTGTCAAAGGAATAAAGTCAACAGGAAAGGTAAGAGTGCTCCAAGTCCCTCAGACTGCAAATATTGAAAGCATACACGCTGGGAGGTATTCCTTGTTGTACATGGTTTGGGTCTAGTCAGCCAATTGTAACTGACAACTTTTAAGATACAATTGGAAAAATCTACTTTTCACTGGTTGGCTAAAAACACAGAAGCCGACAGCACGTTAGCGCAGCATTCACTGCAGAGCCTGTTTGTTACCGTAACCCACTGACAATGTTATCTTCGCTTCACTTGTTCAACTAACACTAGCAGTTTTGATAGCTGACACTCGACTGTCCTACTGTTATTACACACATGTGAACTAACCACAGACACAGTGAGTGGATATTTGGCGTTATTTTTGGCATAAAGAAAAACTAATTTTGTGGCCTGTACAATCATAGGGAAACACTGCATTCGGTTTAAAGAAACAGGTGTCTTCTGTTTAATTTAATTTACTTAATCTTGTCAGTATCAACATTACTCATTGTCGGAAAATAACGGCACATTAATTAGCTAACCACAGTCAACAGTTAGTTTAGTATAAAGCACCAATGAGGACTTGGATCTTAAATGCAGAGTGATGAAATCTCCACATTATCAAAATGAACACAATGACTGCAGCTGTAACAACTGTAATGTCACTGTAATATGTTGGAATCACAAAGGAACCAAATATATTCATACATGTTTGTTAGCCATATGAAAGATCTTTGCCCATGCAATCACATACAAGTACAGGAAATAACAATTTACATATTTGTTAGACCTGTAGACCAAAACTGGCTCACTGAAAAAGTTACATTTAAAGAATTGTGTAGCATGCAAGTGTTAGACCAGAGTAGTGGGATGATAGTGGGGGATATGATGATAAGTTGTCCAACAAGCCACCCCCCTTTTCCCACGCATTCACTCCCACGTTTGAACTCTGACCCTAACTTTGCTGTTTGTCTCCACCTGTAGGTGGTGTACTTCACAGCCATATTTCCATATGTGGTCCTCTTTATCTACCTGATCCGGGGCTTCACTCTGCATGGCGCCCTCAACGGTGTCGCGTACATGTTCACACCGAAGGTAAGGCTATGTTGGAAATTGGACAATAGCCATACTGCCATTGAAGCCGAGAGATGTTATCTAACAAAATAGAGTCACTATTGCGTATCAATAGTAGTACAAATTGTGAGATATGTATTCCTTATGTATTGTCATACCAAGGACAAGGACAATACTCGATACTTGATAGTGCCCATGGTACAGGCCAGACAATCAATAAAATATGACTTCTTAAAATGTAAGGTGTAATGTTTTGTTCTAATGTGTGCTTTGTATGTGTGTGGTCGCAACTGTGCCCATATGTGCATATGCGTCTGTCTGCTTTCAGTTGGAACAGCTTGCCAACCCTACTACATGGATCAACGCGGCCACTCAGATCTTTTTCTCTCTGGGTCTGGGTTTTGGGACGCTCATAGCATTTGCCAGCTACAACGAGTACCACAACAACTTTGAGCGCCAGGCCATCATTGTTTCCTTCATCAACTGTGGAACCTCCATCTTTGCCAGCATTGTCACCTTTTCCATCTATGGGTTCAAAGCCACCGTCAACTACGAGAACTGCTTGGAGAGGTGTGTGTGTGTGTGTTTTTTCCTGACGTGTATATGTGAGTTCACCCTGACAACTGTTTACATGTGTGTGCCTTAAAACAATATGCAAAGGCTGTGCGTATGTGCACACTATAGCTGGAGGTAATTTCATGGTTTAATTTTTTGGGTTCCTTGGATTATTTTTTTTTTGTATTAATGCAATTAAAATGTGAATTTTTCTTCTTATGTGGATCACTTGCATGAGGTTACTGATGGATGCAGGTGAATGTCAGATGGAAATTATGCCAGAGGGTAACTTAGACCAGTAGGCAGAGCGATGGGGACGGAAGGATACAGGAGCCCACTAGAGGGGATAAAATGTTTAGTTACTTCTTGGCAGAATTGATCCACCTGTGTGCGGTGCCAAGTGGTGTGGATGTCACCACGGGTGTGCTGAGTGAAAAATATTTCATATTTAGTGAATACCATTCTAAGCATCCTATGGCTGCACGGGGCTTAGCGTGATATGGAAACACCTTAATGACATTTGGAAGTGTTGTACAGGCCATACAGGATTTACTGATTATCCATCCATCCATCCATTTTCCTCCGCTTATCCGGGGTCAGGTCGCGGTGGCAGCAGGCCAAGCAGGCTGACCCAGACTTCCCTCTCACCGGCAACATGTTGCAGCTCATTCTGGGGGATCCCGAGGCCTTCCCAGGCCAGCTGGGAGATGTAATCCCTCCAGCGTGTTCTGGGTCTTCCCAGGAAAACCTCCAGTGGGAGGCGTCCAGGAGGCATCCTAATTAAATGCCCGAACCACCTCAGCTGACTCCTTTCGACGCGAAGGAGTAGCGGCTCGACTCCAAGCTCCCTCCTGATGACCGAGCTCCTTACCCTATCTCTAAGGCTGAGCCCGGCCACCCTACGGAGGAAGCTCATTTCGGCCGCTTGTAGCCGCGACCTTGTCCTTTCGGTCACGACCCAGAGTTCGTGACCATAGGTGAGGGTAGGAACGTAGACCGAGTGGTAAATTGAGAGCTTTGCCTTCCGGCTCAGCTCCCTCTTCACCAAGACGGTCCGGTGCAGCGCCTGCTTTACTGCTGCAGCCGCACCGATCCGCCTGTCGATCTCCCGCTCCGTCTTACCCTCACTCGTGAACAAGACCCCGAGATACTTGAACTCCTTTGCTTGAGGTAGGCACTCCGTCCCCACCTGGAGGGAGCAATCCACCGGTTTCTGGCAGAGCACCAGGGCCTCAGATTTGGAGGTGCTAACTCTCATCCCCGCCGCTTCACACTCGGCTGCAAACCGCCCCAGTGAATGCTGGAGGTCACGATCCGAGGAGGCTAACAGGACCACATCATCTGCAAACAGCAGAGAGGCGATCCCGAGACCCCCGAACCTGACGTTCTCCGCCCCCAGGCTGCGCCTAGATATCCTGTCCATGAAAGTCACAAACAGGACCGGTGACAAAGGGCAGCCCTGGCGGAGGCCAACAATTTACTGATTAATACGATTTATTAAGATTTATTTAGAAAAATATTCAATGCCATACTGCTGGACCAGATGAGAGATGAGGGACAATTGTGTTGTTCTGGAAGAGGTGTTTAAGATGTGGGATGCATCATTGATTTTGAGAGGTGATTCTGTGAAATCTCCACCAAGCTGTCAGAGTCAAAACCTTTGTTGAGCTCGCCAAACAACGGTGGTTTTAGATATAAGACTGATGAATGGGAGGTCTGCAAGCTCTAATACATTGTAGCTGATTAGAGAGAAAGTAATGGAGAAAAAAGTTGGGGGCTTCAAGATCTTCTTGTTCTTCTCATAATTGAGAGTGGGAGTAAGTTACTTAATTGTTATATCCATGTCAGACCCATTGATACAAGTCCACTATCCATCTGTATCACTGTTTGAGGATACTTCAATTTGCAGTGTAGTTCATGAACTCAACTGATCAAC
Source organism: Anarhichas minor (assembly GCF_050575085.1). Lineage (NCBI taxonomy): Eukaryota > Metazoa > Chordata > Actinopteri > Perciformes > Anarhichadidae > Anarhichas > Anarhichas minor. Next base: position 3,228,325 of record NW_027466468.1, on the reverse strand, counting down.
CTAGAAAATATACTGAATTACATCCAACAAGAAAAGTTTAAGTTTCACATCTCTGTCCATATTCGTGCTCCCTTCCTCTTGATCACCCACACTTGGACTCTTTTCAGTCCATTCTCAGTGGGATAGTAGTCTGCTGAGTATTTCTTTGATTATTGGATCTTCCAGTCTAGCTCCTCTCAGTCATTCTCCCACCTTGCCTATGCTCCCTGCTGCCAAATGTCCACCATCCTGCTGTTCTGTTCCAACAGCCCACACCTCCTCCAGGACTGGTCGGCGTCTGTCCCAGGCTTTCAATTAGCGCGGTACACCTGACTTGTCCACAGTGGTGAGTGAGGTCTCAAACTCCCTGTTGGTTGCTCGGATAGTAGCTGTATTCCTGAGGCTACAGTTGAAGACTTTGCCCAAGCTCTCAACTGGTTTCTCTTTGATGGAGAGATGGAACTTTGTAGCTCCTCCTTGCCCAGGCGGTGTGCTTTTCCAGCCTCTGGAGGATCCACCTGCTGGCCTGTACTGATTTTGTGGTGACAGTGAGGTCATCCATGAAGGCTCTGAAGGGGGGCTGCCACAAACTGGACTCGGTCAGGGTCCAGTTTGTGGGGTCTGCACCAAGGCAAAGTGCAGACCCCTGCACTTTGCCTTGGTTGCCTTGACCGACATGGTAAGGGAAAGGGCAAAAAGAATAACAGAGATTGTGCACTCTGTTATGATGCCCTTATCCAGCCGATGCTAGACTTATGTCATAGATCCAGATGTGGAGCTAAGATGTAAGTTACCATAGTGGTTGAGGATGAGGTCCTTTGATCTTGCTGGGAACATGGTAATGGTCCAGGGCCTCCTCAATCAGCTTGTGGAATATTGACCTGTATGCATTGACGAGATCTAGCCAAAGCATTACCAGGTCTCCCTTCCCAGCATAGGCTTCCCTGATCAGCTGAGTGACCACTCTGGTGTGTTTTAGGCACTCCAAGGATTCTGCCTTTCTGTGCTGTTGTGTAGATGTGTTGTTGTTCAGGATACTGAAGATGGTTTTTACTCTCCACGCTGAGCAGTGGGATAGATCTGAACATCTCCAGGTTTATGGGAATGCAGAATCCTTCAGCCTGCCTCCACTGGTTCGCAACTGTTCCCCTGTGCCTTATGACCTGCAAGATCTTCCAGAGTATTCAAAAGAGCTTCAAGCAGCGCTTGAACACCTTATAGGATACTCCACAGGGTCTGGCTTTGGTTGTGGTGACTACCCCCTGGACTTCCTTACAGGTGGGGGTGGGTTCCTAAGGACTATGTAGGGGCCCAACTCTTGTTCTCCTGCTGGGTCACTCGAGGGAAGTGGTCAATCTCTTCTTTTGAACAGGCAAGGCAGCTGCTGTATTTATGTCCATATAGTCATTTTATGAACCCAAACGAGTTAGCTATAACGGCAGTCCGCTCCTTGGGTCTCTCTCTCCTCGGTTTCCTGTGCCTGCTTCTTTCTTCTTTTCCATTTTGTCTTTCCTCCTCGGTTGCTGCCTTGAATTGCCAGGTGAGGGTCCAAAGCTCTCGACGCAGGTGGTGGATCTGGGCTGCCCTATTGCTAATGGTGTACTAAGATCTCGGCAGTCTTCTCTTCTGCAACACCAAACCTCTCTGCGGAGTAACTGACAATGATTGTAGTCACTGATGAATGATTGTCTGAAACCATCTGTCAGCGTCTCCCTTGCCTGATGTTTTAGTAATTTTTGGCTGCATTCTCATCAAACTGGAGCCACGCTCTCTGATGGCTCGCTGGAGGTCATTTGAGCCGGCACTGTTGAACTACTTTGTTTGGAGCAGAAGTTTCCGCCGTTTGGAGGTTTTGGGCAATGTGGTTTGCAGGACTCTGGTCCTGGATCCTCCTACGTCTCATCGTGTGCTGCGTTGCTCTCTCTGGCTCCAAGCATTTAATTCTGGCCTGATGGATTTTAAGGCAGCACTTGTTCTTGCAGACCTTGCCGCAAATGCATCTTTCACTCATTGTCAATTCTCCATTTGCCATGGTCATCGTCCTTAGGTCCGTCCAATGTGCTCACCCCCCCCCCTCCTTTTGGACTTCCCTGGGGGCATGTCTCTGTGTACCTTCCTTTGGTTCTTCTTCACAGAAGATGCAGGTTGGGCAAAAGATAGCAAGTGGACATTGAGTTAAGACATTTTTGGCATATTGTTTACTTCAAGGTGCAGTATTAGCAAAGGCTTATATACAAACATAATTTGTAGGACACAGGGTTGATGTGATACTGAAATATACTCAACAAGTAGTGAAGGACACTGCTGGCGCTTAACATTCTGGGTGATGGTCAGGATGAAGACAGTGTACTCTTCATGTAACGGCCCTTTTTATCCCCTCTTCCAGGACACGCGTACTACTGCTGAATACATTTGATCTAACAGAGGACAGCATCAACATGGACAATGTCTTTGAGTGGATCGAGAAGCTGAACACAACATACCCAGCGCAGTTTGCTGAAATCGCCAACAAACTGGAAGGCTGTAACCTGGAGAGCGAGCTAGACACTGTATGTTCCCCATCATTTCAATTTGTCTTAATATGTGTAATTATTAATATATTGAGAATACAATTGATTCACACATATTGCTAGACACAAAAACATGTCAAAAGAAAAACAAAAGAACAGTGCAATCAATGGCAATAAGTTTCCACCTAATTATTGTAAAAATATAGCACCTGCAGTATAAAGATTGCGCTGCTTTTGCTGCCGCTAAACCTTGACAAATGAAACAGAAAACCCTACAATACTCAAAGCTCCTGCAAACGGTGAAATGTACCCCTAACTGTGCTGCCAAGCAAACAGCTCCTCGTGCTCCTGTGTTATTTGCAAATATTTAAATTATGTAATATTCATATAGTTTGCGCAAAATTGTATATTCGTTTGGCCACTTGAAGGCAGCAGAGACAAGTTGTGAGCACAGCAATCGACATATCCTCACCTTTTAAGTCGATATTGCAAATTTGTTAGCAAACAGTTGCTTATTTCCATATCCTGCAGTTACAGAGCAACATTATCATTCATTTGTAGCTGTGTTTCGATCCACCTGACGATTGGACTGTAATGAACCTATTTTAGCTCTGTTTTTGATCTCTACCAACTCCTGAGTCTCTTTAGCTGCTAACTGCTCCACTATGTTCATCGGCTTGTCTCCGATTGTGTCTGATTGCTGTTTGCTGCTGAGCAGGTAGTGTACAGCGAGAGCTTTTTCTCTGAAAACAGCAGCCATGTGCAGCTAAAAACAGCACCATGAGAGCGGCGAAAGTGAATCTGAACGGTAAATTTGTGGGCCGGACAGCTGAACGATTCACTGAAACAATTTATAAAGCTCTGTAGAGCCGAGGGGAGCAGCAGGTTTATAATTACTAAGAGCGACCCCTTGCACATTGTCACATGGTTTTCACATTGTTACAGTAGAAATACTGATTCTACCCAATTTAATATTGCGTATACGTTAAGGTGAGTGGGTGAAGACAGTTTAATATTGTTTAAGGCTTTGATAGGGACAAATGATTATCGATAATGATAAACACTTCCTCTGTGATGATGGGGGTCCTGTATGATTAGTGCATCAATTGTATAAAGACAGAACAAGAATTATTAGATATCTTTGAATTGTTGGAAATCCTTTTAAAAGAGTGAAGGAGAGACGTTTTTGAAATTGGGTGCGCAAAACAAGATATGGATTTTCTTTTAAATATTGCAATAACAGTTGAAGAAGAAACCATGTAAAGCAAGAGGCAGAGAGACTGATTAGTCCCGGTGGACAAAATGTAATGCTGCCACAAGACCTGGTGGGTTTTGAGCAATGTGTGCTAACTAAAGACCTTATTGCTTCTACTTCGTAGAGCAAAAGTCATCTGAATGTAGCAACGTTCTCTGAGCCCAATTCAGAATCCATTCCAGTCATAAACTGTTCGTCTCTCTCTTCTGTTTCAGGCAGTGGAGGGGACAGGTCTGGCCTTCATTGTGTACAGTGAGGCCATTAAGAACATGCCAGTGTCTCAGCTGTGGTCGGTGCTGTACTTCTTCATGCTCCTGCTGTTGGGAATGGGCAGCATGCTGGGCAACGTCACCGCCATCATCACCCCGCTGCGGGACTTCAAGTTCACGTCCCACATCAGCGACGAGTTGCTCAACGGTAAGATCCAGGCTGATGTTGATGGAAAATGTTGCCACGGTCAGCCTTTGTGTCCGTCAGTCCCAAAAAGCCAATCGCCATATTGGTGCGTTTTGGCGGATCAACAAGTACTCCGATCATTTACTCGAGTAAAAGTAGTAATACTAGAAATACTCTGATACAGGTAAAAGTCCGGCATTCAAAATCGTACTTAAGTAAAAGTACATAAGTAATGTCATCAAAATTGATTTAAAGTACCAAAAGGGAAAGTATTCATTATGCAGAATGGCTTCTTTCAGAATACTATTTATCATAGGATTATAATAATTAATGCATAACTGTATTCATCATTTTAAAGATGCAGCTGGTAAAGGTGGAGCGAAATTTAATTACTTTTTTAATTTCTCCCCAGGGGTCAATAAAGGTTTCCCTATAATAATACATCATAATTTATGAGTTGATCATATTTTGTATTTAAAAAATCACATAATATAAAAACAAATTTAAGTCTGTTCAAAGTAGCAGAAAATGAAAAGTAGAAGTACATTATAATTGTACTTAAATATTGACTTGAGTAAATGTTACTTTCAGCCGCTGGTGCTGATCATACTGGTTGTGGTTACAGACAAAGTACTCTACATTATATACATACACTTGTTTACATCCCTTCATATACACATGTCTGCTGCAACATAGTATGTGTTGCTATGCAGCGAATGTTAAAACGTCCTGTGCCCTGTGTTTCGCTCGCAGGTATAGTGTGTGTCTTTTGTCTGCTGCTCGGCCTGGGCTTCACCACCACGTCAGGGAATTACTGGTTTGTCATGTTCAACGACTATGGAGCCAATTTCTCCCTGCTCTTCGTCGTCCTCATCGAGGTCATAGCCGTCAGTTACATCTATGGGATTAAAAGGTTTGTGTGTTTGTGTGCGGCGGCACCAACGTTGCCAGATGTACGATCATCATCGTATTTGTACGATCATTCATTTTGTGCACTGCACGACATATGATCAATAATGCCAAAAGTGCCTCAATTTCACCATTTTGTGACGCTTACAATTAGTAGTTGGTTTTAGTCTGAGCTATTTCATTTGAATTAATTTCAGGACAGCAAACATTGCTACGTCAAGGCAATGTGGGTAGATTTGCAAAATTACAAATGTACACCTAGTTTTTCTCAAGGTTATGACTTGTGTACGATAATCTTAAACCTCTGGTTAGATAGTTTAACATTTCCCACATTTGTGTGCCTTCAGTTGGCTCCACTAGTGGCTAGTATGTGAATTGAATACGTTATCTTCTTATTTTAGGTTTGAGAAAGACATAGAAGACATGCTGGGTCATCGTCCCAACTGGTACTGGAAGATCATGTGGGCAGGAGTCAGTCCCCTTCTCCTTATCACCCTCTTCATCATCTACATCGTCAACTACATCCAAGGAGGGACACCCACCTACCAGGCATGGAACAAAGAGCTGGTGAGCTGTGGCTTTTTTCTCCTCCTTTACTGATGTCTTTTATGTATTACTTTTTATCTTTCTATCTTATCCATTTCTATCTCCAAGCTGGTTCACATGTGTGCATGTGGAGGGGTTAAATTGGGCCGGAGAAAGCCGGAGGACAGATCCGCCTCCTTCTGATGTCCAAATTGCGATCGCACAGCTGTGTCTCCTTCAATATCATATTAAATCATATCTCATGTTATCACCCCACCTAAACAAATGTCATTACAAATAAGACCACGCCACCAAGCCACTTCTTAATGAAGAACTACTACGACTACTACTTATAAATATTATAAGGGCCAGGGCTTCTCGACCTTTTGGAACTTGTAAAAGGCCCAATTCTGATTGTTAAAAAGATTCCGAAGGCCACCTTTCCAAATAAATGAGAAAAAGAACACAACATGACAAAAAAGAGAAAAACTAAATATAAATCATTTACCATGCAATAAGGATGCTACTCTTACTTTGCTGGTGTCATTTTACACCACGTTGTCTGGTACTGACTGCGGCGTAAAAGCATACATGTGAATATGCTACGTTCAGAGCTGGTGATGTAGTATGAAAAGTGAGGATAGCTACTTATGGTGGGTGGGTCAAACAAACACAGGACTTTCAACCAGGAGACCGGCGTTTGTGTTGTTGAGTTGTTTTGAGTTACGTCACAGATGCTTGTGACGTACTTTCCATACTTATGTTAAGTTACTAAGTAACAACGTGGCGTAAAATGACACGCCAAAAGCCTAAAATGTGTTAACTAGTCAGCTGTAAAACATAATCTAAATTGACTTACTAATTTGAATGCAGGTCTAAAGTGTGCCTTATAAAATAAGATTAGCCTTTATTGCCTTTAAAAAGCACAGTATGCTTGGGGGCGGGACTACCTTGTGATTGACATGACGTTGTCCGGTCTGGAAGTTGTCCGTGTTTTTGTCTTAGAACTTGAACCCTTTACAGTGTGTTTTCATGCGGATGATATTATTGGTTTAGAATCTTCCTCAATCACTAAAAAGTATTTTGATGCACATATCAACGGGTAGCAAACTGGAAAAACTCAACATAAATAAAAGGTGTTTAGTGTTTCAGATAAATCTGTCTGCAGTGGTGTAATGTAGTCACGACGGGTCCAAGAGCACGCTGTTATGATGGGCACAGCCCGCTTGCATGCACACACACACACACACACACTTTTCCTACAGCCTCTTATGTTTGAAAGGCACAACTGCTCGCTCGGTTTGACAGATTTTGCGCCCTAAACTAGCTACAGTGTATCTTAGCGTCTCGTCACATGTTTAAATAGAGACTTGACCTTGTACATCAATATTCATACTACCCAGCAATCATGATTGCATATATGGAAAAATACCAAAGAAAATTAGAAACTATTAATTTAATTTAATAGCTTTTTTAAATACTTTTTGTAGTTTATAAAAATGACTGTAATTAACTAACGTGTCAAGTCAAAGTGCTAAATGTAGCTGTGGTTTCCTCAGGGCAAGTCGGTGGTGATGGAGTATCCCGTCTTCGGCCAAGTCTTCATCGGGCTGCTAATGGTGTCGTCGGTCAGCTGTGTCCCCCTCACAGCTCTGTATGTCTACTGCAGGGAGAGGAAACATGGAAACCATCACATGAGGCAGCGCACTGTCAACACGGTATCTACTTAGTGCCCAGATGATACACCGGGGGGTTGATCACCTTCCTTCCTAGGCACTTCCATACATCTGTCCCTTCAGCTGAACGCAGCGACGACACGCAGCGTCACCGATTGGTGTTGGGTACATTCAGGTGAATGTATTACTGTACAGTTTCCATCAGTATTAAAGTCAAACTTCTGAGCCAGATTCCAATCAATACTCTGTGCACTTAAAGAGAAGTTCAAGTTGTATTTGCAACATTATATTACAGTTTGTTTGATTGCCAAACGTTTAGAGCAAATGTAGTTGAATGTAGGACGATATGTAGCTTACTCAGAGGGTTATATGTTTGAGTATGGTATTCTTTTTTTTCATGTCTTATACGTTGCAAAAATGTCATGTTATTCATATTCAGCCATAGATATTAATGTCTCAACGGAGTGAACTAATTCAGGGTCAAATCAAGTTTATTTGTAGAGATGCACATTCCCGAATGGGATTAAAGTCCAGCGATAGGATTATAGAAAGTTCAGCATTACTGCCACTAGTAGTTAATGCTGTTTTTGAGAGTCATTATTGTTGAAATATGAAAGAAGGGGCCATTTACATCACTAGTACCAAAATATGACTTTTTTATTTTAATGTAGTGCTTAAAAAATATCACTCCACTTTGGCTGAAAAGTTGAAATTCTTTGAAGATTATAACCTGTTGGACTCAATAATAGACCGAGTAGTCAACTAATAATAGCTTGTATTGAGTTTTCTGGTAAACGGATTTACACATGTGCTCCAATGTAAGAAGGTTGTACAAATTGTCTGTTTTTCCTATATATTTAGTATTTGTTGAGAAGTAGCTTTCTATCTGTCCTGTCCTGAAAGGGCTGGATATGCTATGAGACCTTATCTGTAATGTGTGTGAAACGGAGAGCAGATAAAGTCACGTGTATTAACCAGTAATAGATCTACTGTGGTAAATATAGTTTGAATACTTAAGTATTTGCCTTGCACAGCCTCAAATATGTAAAATGTGTACATACTGTAGACACGTGTGTCATCTAATGGTCTAATGATTGGAATGCTTCAGAAATATGTGATTTATTTTCTTCTTTTTGTGCAATTGGCTAAATGAAGTGAGTTAGTAGTAACTGACTGTCATAGACGATGAACTAACTAGTTTGATGTTAATTAAAATGTAATCAAAAGTGCCATTAACATACATCATGTCATGAGTAGTATTCTAATCATTTATTGATCTTTCTGCTCTTAACTTTTATGTTGAATGGCGGAAGATACATTTTTTATTAAAGACAAATGTTGATGTTAATAATGGACATGTAGTCTCTGTGTGTGAGTGAATGTGTGTGTGTGTGTGTGTGTCTGTCTCTAATGCAAACAATTATCACTGAATATGATATTCTGATAATACAAATACCTTTTTGTTGTTTGACAGGACAATGAAAATGGCCATTTGCCAATACTCAAGCTACTCTGAGCAACTAAAGCCACAGTGAATTATGTATTGCTTGCTACATTGCTGTTCACACATGAATATAGCGTCAAGAATATTACCACGAAATGACAGTAATAATGTTGATCTTGAACGTTCTCCCTTGACCTCTGAAACAGTGGCTTCACAAAGTGATTGTCAACACCAAGTCCAACCTACTTGTTGCTTCTGAAGCTTTCAAGCGTGCCTCTTGGCTTTCTTCAGCAGATGGAGTGGCTCATGGTGGAGGTGGTTTAGTGATTGGTTGTATATGTGTGGAGGTGATGGTAACCCCTGCCTCATTTCAAAGATGATCTCCCTTAATGCGTGTTTTTGTCCTTTATGTACCTGTGTGAGTCAGGTCAAAGACAAATTCTCATCACCTTGCAATCGGAAAAAACAGAAAGCTATACTGATCATGATTGGCTTCCTTTATCTTTTCTCTCAAAATCTCCCCCGTTGGAGTTAACTTGCGTGTGGAAGATTTTAAACCGGGACAGCGGCTTCCACAGTCTCACACACACACACACACACCGGTATCTAATTTGAACTCTGAGCAGTAGATAATCAAAGACAGCAGTGTGAGGACCCTCATAAACAGAGCACAACATCTTATCAGTGAGGAGGAGGGTAGAGAAGGAGGTGCAGCACGTCTGGGAATCACTTCAGGTCAACGGGTACAAGTAGTGGACGAGGAGAATCCTGCCTCGACTTCAGACCAGGAAGACACTGCTAAGCCAATGGAGAAAACCAGTGTCCCAGTGGGACGCCCTTACGCAAGTAGATTGTCATCTGGAACATCTAACCGGAGCCTTCAATCATTACTCAACAAAAAAACGTCTCTGCTGAGTCACCCTAAAGATAGGAGAGGAAGAACTGAACTTGAAAATGGTATGGCCCTATTATACCTGGTATTAACATGTGATTTCTATCTGGATACATCATTCTTGGGCATTTACGCCTGAATGAGTTAAGTTTGGCTGGCGGACATCTAAATAGACAGCGAAGGCATCTCCAACCCGTGACCACATCACCATTGGGAAGTCGGTGGTGCAAGGAACCTGGGTGCGACACTGGATGACCAGCTCTCCTTCACTGCTGCAGATTGTCTTGGGTAGGACTTCAACTTACCAAAGTTCTCCCACACTACCCCACTCCTCAGCACTGGCTCTCGGTGGCTGCTCGAATTGGATTCAAGACACTGCTACTTGCCTATCGTGCCGTGAATGGCTCAGGCCCATCCTACATCCGGGTCCTGATCAAATCTTACACACCAGCCTGTCCACTACGCTCTGCTACTGCCAATCGGCTTGCTACTCCCTTACTATAAAGAGGGCCCGGCTACCGCTCTACAAATCCACGACTGTTTGCTGCCCTGGCTCCACAAAGGTGGAACGAGGTCCTCATTGACATCAGGACAACAGCAACTCTACACATCTGATCCGATGCAATTCCGATCCCGATGTGTTCTGCATGTATTTACACCTGGCATCAACATGGGTTTTTCCTCATCCACAATACTTGTCCAGTTACAGACTGCATGGTAATGCCAGGTGTAATCGGATCCAGATTAAAACCCCGAACAGCAAGCGAAAGTTCATCGACCAGGAGCCATTAGAGTGCAAAAGAAAAATGAGGGAAGACATTCACAGTTGACTCTATAGACCAGAGAATCCTACTGCAGTTACATACATAGGTCAGGGGATGACAACTGAGACAATTCAATATTTGTTTTGTACTTTAATACACTTAAAGTTAAAATGATCAGCCATTTGGATGCAGTACTTCATTGAATGGAGTGAAACACCTTGGTGTCTCCTAGGCCTCTCACTTTCTGCTCACCGAGGCTAATCTGCACTAGCATTTTAAGCTTGTTGTTTTGTCGTCATCTGATTGGATAAGCATTGTATTGTCAATGGTAGAAACAGTAGTAAAATCATTTACACGAGTACCCAAATGAACACCACAGTGGACTAATAGTACACTAAAACACACTGCACTACAGCGCCCCTATGTCCAAAACAACAATAAATTCCTTTTCGGTATTCTATGTTCCTTTGTAGCTTGTGCACACAACTGATTATTGATTGTAAATATACAGTGGGTACGGAAAGTATTCAGACCCCTTTAAATTTTCCACTCTTTGTTTCATTGCAGCCATTTGCTAAAATCAAAAAAGTTCATTTTATTTCTCATTTATTACTCAGCACCCCATCTTGACAGAAAAAAACAGAAATGTAGAAATTTTTGCAAATTTATTAAAAAACAAAAACTGAAATATCACATGGTCATAAGTATTCAGACCCTTTGCTCAGTATTGAGTAGAAGCACCCTTTTGAGCTAGTACAGCCATGAGTCTTCTTGGGAATGATGCAACAAGTTTTTCACACCTGGATTTGGGGATCCTCTGCCATTCTTCCTTGCAGATCCTCTCCAGTTCCGTCAGGTTGGATGGTGAACGTTGGTGGACAGTCATTTTCAGGTATCTCCAGAGATGCTCAATTGGGTTTAGGTCAGGGCTCTGGCTGGGCCAGTCAAGAATGGTCACAGAGTTGTTCCGAAGCCACTCCTTTGTTATTTTAGCTGTGTGCTTAGGGTCATTGTCTTGTTGGAAGGTGAACCTTCGGCCCAGTCTGAGGTCCAGAGCACTTTACACCCCCATAGCATGATGCTGCCACCACCATGTTTCACTGTTGGGATTGTATTGGGCAGGTGATGAGCAGTGCCTGGTTTTCTCCACACATACCGCTTAGAATTAACGCCAAAAAGTTCAATCTTGGTCTCATCAGACCAGAGAATCTTATTTCTCATAGTCTGGGAGTCCTTCATGTGTTTTTTGGCAAACTCTATGCGGGCTTTCATATGTCTTGCACTGAGGAGAGGCTTCCGTCGGGCCACTCTGCCATAAAGCCCCGACTGGTGGAGGGCTGCAGTGATAGTTGACTTTGTGGAACTTTCTCCCATCTCCCTACTGCATCTCTGGAGCTCAGCCACAGTGATCTTTGGGTTCTTCTTTACCTCTCTCACCAAGGCTCTTCTTCCACGATTGCTCAGTTTGGCTGGACGGCCAGGTCTAGGAAGAGTTCTGGTCGTCCCAAACTTCTTCCATTTAAGGATTATGGAGGCCACTGTGCTCTTAGGAACCTTGAGTGCTGCAGAAATTCTTTTGTAACCTTGGCCAGATCTGTGCCTTGCCACAATTCTGTCTCTGAGCTCCTTGGGCAGCTCCTTCGACCTCATGATTCTCATTTGCTCTGACATGCACTGTGAGCTGTAAGGTCTTATATAGACAGGTGTGTGCCTTTCCTAATCAAGTCCAATCAGTTTAATTAAACACAGCTGGACTCCAATGAAGGAGTAGAACCATCTCAAGGAGGATCAGAAGAAATGGACAGCATGTGAGTTAAATATGAGTGTCACAGCAAAGGGTCTGAATACTTATGACCATGTGATATTTCAGTTTTTCTTTTTTAATAAATTTGCAAAAATTTCTACATTTCTGTTTTTTTCTGTCAAGATGGGGTGCCGAGTGTACATTAATGAGAAATAAAATGAACTTTTTTGATTTTAGCAAATGGCTGCAATGAAACAAAGAGTGAAAAATTTAAAGGGGTCTGAATACTTTCCGTACCCACTGTATTATAAACAGCCAACAGACAATTACCCAATAGTGACCAACGATAAATAAAAAGAGCTATGGACACCGCGGAGGGTGCAACAAGCATCGTTGGGGTACAGAAATGATATAACCTGCCACTTTAACAGCAGAATAAAGCACCACCGAGGCAGCCAACACAGAGATGTAAAGAGAATAACCACTCAACAGCAGCTACAGTTCACAAACACACATTTAAGCAAAAAAAGAACCACAGTTTTTACACAACACATGGTGCAACACGCAACGCCACATTCTCTATGCACTGCAGTTGTTGACGTTCAAGTTCGTTGCTGTACTCTGCTGTCTGAAACGGCTTCCTGTGAGTAAACATTGGCGCACGTCAGGGGACTGTTCAAGGGCCGCTCCTCTTCACTATCTCCACCTCAGACTTCCGTTTTTACTCTGGCTCGGGATCAATAAAGGTTCATCTTATCTTAGCTTAAAATGTGAATCTAGTAACTGTTCAAGCTCCACGTCTGACAGTAGCTTTTCATGGCTGGCTGGCTCTTACTGGCTAAGTGTCGTGAGTATCATTAACGTTGGCATAGAGCTTGTTGTTGTTTTTTTGGCAATAATCCAAAACACCATGAAAGAAATCTTTTTGTCGAGGGATCCAGTGCAATGTTAACTTCCAGGGTATACTTCTGTATACAATGACCAGTCCTCAGAACTCAGCTGGGTGGCTTCAAATGAGCATCGCATTATAATGATAAACACTTTTTTCTTTACAATGTTACAAAGTACATAAGAAAATGAAATCACAAAAGACTCACAAAACAATATAACCGATAAAGCACCAAATATAGAGGCCCAGAAGCACTAAACATACAATAAAACAATAAATGGGGAAAACATCATATATCATAAGATCAAGGCTGTTCAAAGTACTGCTGTCATTATCGAAATCTGATAACACAATTGTTAACATGTTAAAGCTAATAGAAGCTGATAAAGGGACCATGAAATAGTCTCCAACAGTAAACATGGCTCGCGGTTTAAAGGGGAAGGAGCAGAAACGTTTCAGCATACAAGGTGGAGAAAACGCATGTCCTGCCATAAAACACCACCTTTGAGCATCTCACTACAGCTTTTATTGACAGCACATCGCAGAACTATCAGCTCAATTCAGCATAAAACGGTTGAGTCGCTTAGTTTTACCGCGTTCTGTCCGAGCTTTCACTTTAATATTAAATCAGAGCACCATACAGGTGTATTTATGTTTGAGCTCTTTTAATACAAATCATACTCGTACCGCACATTCCACGCACCGTAATCCTCTTTGGCTTCCTAACACCTTCATGAAAGCAGCATTTGTTTCGGCTTTCCTAACATTGTGAAGGCACTTGCTCAATGAGTGAACGGCTCACTGGTGAGATCTACTGTAGCTGTGTCTTTCAGTTTATAGAAGCAATCGGCTGGATGTGTATGTGAACATATTTACTAGAACAAGGCGACAGTATGACAGCTGTGTTTTCAGCTTGCTCAGCTGGCCAGACAAAGAAGATGGCAACGGCAAAAATGCCAAACTCAAGGCTTCAAAATGACATTCCACAAATCAATGTGGGACATCATGTGGCTACGTCCACATCTTCTATACAGTTTATGTTCTAAAGCAAAGCAGATGAGGATGTGAAATTCATAAGAGATATTAAAGAAGAGTGCAACAGCCTAAAGTGATGTTACCACTTTAAGGTGCAAGAGAGGATGATACTAGACAGAGACCTGCAGAGGCAGCTGTCATACTGAGAGAACTACTGTCATGTAGAAGTTCTCTAACAAAATATGCCAAAATCTTTTTCTTTTCTTTTTACTGGCAGCCATGATGAAGATACGAGGAACAGAATATTAGTTTTGCTGTAAGTTTGTCTTAAATATTTTATTTGATCTCGTATTCAGTTTCATATTTAAACTGCAAATTCATTCAGATTAAGGCATAACAATTTTTAAAATCAAAAAAGTTCATGACTCGTGCGACAGGTCTGGACCACAGAAAGAATTCCAAATACGAGTAACTTGGTGAATGCCACAGGTTCCCATAAATCACTTGCATGAGACCCATTGATCAAGAAGCATAGATCTACATGTACAGAGTCAAAGTTATTAATGCATTTGTGTGATCCTCATCAAGTCGGACATTCTCTGAGCACAGGGTAACTGCCCAGAGCCCGGCTGGCGTCATGGAGGGGGTTCAACAGAATATAACATTAAATATTGTTAACGTTGAACATATATTTAGGAATGTCACAGATAACATAACAGGCAAAATCTGAAGTATATCCATGCATCTCCGTCCCAAATCAAACCAAGCAGTTATGTAGAATCAGATTCAGATTGTGCAGCCGAAGCCGACGCTTTGTTGAAACAATATTCAATATCCAACTATCACTGAAGATAGGGTTGGTAATCTTCTTGAAGACCTTTTTGTTATATTTGTTGAAATTCTTATTGCATCCCGACAGCAATCAATAAATCAACAAAAAACTAAAAAAGGTCTGGTATCTATGGCTGTTAGACGTGCTAAATGCCTGTCCACTCATTGCCTGTCACCAGTCTTCCATAAGCTGCTAGCTTGACAGTTTGGAGTACTAACAGCCATCATTGATCATTTTGGGGGCATGGCTTTGAAGGGAAGTGAAAGGACGGGTCAGACGACTTTCTATCTAGATTTAGCGACTTTAGGAGCTAGTGCTGCTAGTTTCATTGAAGAAGAGTTGGCACGTTGGGGCTGTTTTCTAGTGTACTCTTGCTAGTTTCTCAACATTACCAACCCTAGCTTTAAAGAAAGGGCGGGAGGCTACAACAACAAATGAAATGAATGCGCTAACCGACAATGTTATTATGCAGGAATGAACTCAACACATGTTGGTACCTCGATACCTAAACACAGCTGCTAGCCTGCCGCTAACGCTTCAATACACCAACCTGCAACTTCACCCTTTTAAAGAGTTAAAATGTTAACAATAGGTTCCGTTTATTCTTGCTCTCAAATGACTCATTTGAGAGCAAGAATTAAGTAGATAGAGAGCACTTAATACTCGTTTCTGTGGACAAATAAATTGATGGTAAATAAAGCGCCAAGTTCCATGACACCTACGATTACAGTCGGTTGTAATGATACAACACATGGCAGATAACATGTTGTGCAGAACCCGCTCTTGCTCCCAACTCGTCTTATACCGCTGCTTTGTCGGTGCCCCTCAGCGTCTGATACTGACGCATCTTTTAGAAAAGTACGTCTGGATCAAACAAACCTGGGACTTACACCCAGGAGACCCATCTTTGCATCCCCTCTGAAGCAATGTTGACCTATTATACCGTAGTTTTCTTTGTAATTTCCGTAGTTATGTAACATCTGTAGTTATTTTGAGCGCTTTTGCTGCCGGAACCTAACCAAGCAGTTTGTTGCACAAGTAAACCTTCAAAATAAGTAAACCTACGCTGGAATTTCATTTTGAAAAGATACTGTACACATGTAACGACCGGGAACTGACACGTTGTTCCCGAGGCCAACACTGACGCTAGAGGGTTAGAAGCGTCGTGAGTCCAACCAAACGTCAGTAATTGAGGAGTTGGGAGTGAGAAGCTCACTCCAAACCGTAGAGATCGTGTCTGCCTTCAACAGTATCAGCTACATCCTGCAGTGGCCTTTTAACTGATCAACCCTCATATGATGATTGTTCACTGTGTATTGATAACAACCAATGACGCAGATGATAATCACAAACGCGTGTTAAATATACAGCATACCTGACGTATTTCACAACCATGTGAAGTGATAAAAGTGCACCATCCAACAAATCGCCAATAGACATTTGGGATACTGAGGACTTCTGATTATACACTGGCTGTGTAATTGAAGTCGTCGCAAAAGAAGGCCGGATTTCCTGGAGCCTTTGGAACCGGATCGGCTCATCGACCTGTTGCTGGTCTTGAACCATCGAAGCAGGCAGCGTCTAACCTGGGACAGAGCATCTGTGCATGGATGAACATATATTTGGCAATAATACAAAAGACAAAAGGCAAAAGAACTGATCCCAAAACACCCATTAAGGTAATTCAATGGGGCGGACATTTACATTTAGGCCCCACAGCATTCCTCTGAAATCATGGAAACAATCACATCCAGTAAGAACAAACTCCAGAGGTTCAGTGTCCAGTAAAACTGCGGACAGACAGTCCTGTCCACATGACAGTATCTGCAGTGTGGACAGCAGCCGGCAACGTGCGCTCCCAGTCCCTGTCTCTTCCGCCGTTCTCGCGCACGAGGCCCGGCCCCCGCTTCCCACCGCCATCCTCCACTCCACCCCGTCCGTTAGTAAAGGCTCCAGGCCTGCGGGTGCTGATGCTGGGGGTAAAGTGACGAAGAGCCAGAGGATGAGGCGGTGAGATCGCCAGGGCCAAGCTGCTTTCCACACGCACACATTCAGTCCAGCTTCTCCTTCTGGACCAGCTTGGGAGCGTCTACGAAGTCCAGTCCATTAAAGAGGATGAGGCCGCCCGTCACCACGCTGGCTGTTCCCCAGAACAGAATGTAGGCCAGCGTCTCAGTCCACGTCTCACCTGACAGGGGGAGGGGGGGGTAAAATAACAATTAGTAAAATAACAATTACTGCTTAAATATTTTAAGCATGATCCGAATTTAATTTAGGATAACTAAACCCTGATGCATGTCATTACGTTTGCAGTATGACAATGACTGAGTTAATTGCAGTTGGTCTTACCAGCCATTAGCAGGCAGATGATGCACATGGAGAATGCTACCACCATGACGATAGGCAACTAGAAAAGGAAAAGAGTCACATTAAAAAAAAAAAACATCGGGAAAAGAGGAAAAAGGTATCCGTCTATCTTCCAGAGCCATTCTTACCGTCAGGAACTTCCAGTCTTTGGTGTCACGCAGCGGGGTGGCCCAATCAGCTTCGTCCACAGCATAGTTCCCCAGGAACAGATCGATGGAGTCCTGCGTTACAACAGACCAACCGTTTCTTACTGTTTGCAGTGCGAGTGCATCTCATTTATCACTCTGTCGTCTCTACATTGTGTCAGCAAATGAGAGATCTCCAGACTTCGGTCATGACCAATTCTCTTAAAGAGTCTACTGTAACTGAAGATAACTGACAGGTCTACATTTCAACTGTGCAGTACCAAACTGGGTGGCCAAACTACATAACCAATTTCTAATAAATAGCACCAATAGCGGCCTGTACGTGGCACGTCTTAGTTTAAACACTAGATGTCGCTGCCATTATGAACAACCACTTGACCTACGTTGATTACTTTACCTTGCACGCCAGCTGGATTTTCGAGATATCGCGAGGTCAATTGAGAATCGCGGGATCACATATCACACGAAAACCCATCTCGTCAGGCTTCAAGTATCAAATAGTGCGTTTGTGTCCGGTAAGCCGCGCAAGGACCAATCAGTTTCCTGTGAGGAGCTACTGGTAGCTATGGGCGTGGCTTAAGTTTGTGCCAGATGACACAGAGAGGCAAATGTTTGCTGTTCACGACAATGGCGGCCCCTGAAGAGGTTAGTGTAGCTGGAATAGCATCAGTAATATCAGAACTGGAGAGTAACACTGAAGGCTTTTCTAGATGGAAAAGGTGTTTTCGCTCTTCTCCCTACTGGCTTCGGTTAGAGTTAGTTTGATTGACAGATGATTTGTCCAATCACCTGCCACATACATTTTGAAAGTGCCTGCCCTTTTCCAAACAGTTTCCAATGATGGCTTCTCAGCTGGTTCTGTGTAACAAACCATCTGGTGGGTCAGGTTACTGATTACTGAAACATTTACCTCACTAGATTTGGTAAACATGGCGGAACCGAAAAGACGGAAGATAGCGAGAGAGTGCTGAAAATTTCAGAAATGTTGGGTAAACGAGTACTTTGTCACAGAAGTGCAAGTGAAGTTGCAAGGAATCCGTTGTGGCGAAACTAAACGTCAGTCCCACACTTCATTCACTGGCACGTTGGGTTTCTGCTCTAGGAACACTGATGTTCTTGCAGTGGAACTGCTCGAAAACTACACATTTACTATAGTTTGTCCCGTGACTCCTTATATTTTTCTGTATATAACCCACAATGAAAAAAGTTTGGCCACACAAGTTATAGTAAAACACACTAATGCACACATCAAATCCAGAAAGATTTGGACCCACCTGTCTGAACCCATCGGAGAAGTTGTTTTTGTAATATCGGATCATGGAGTTCCAGCCGTCCATCAGCAGCCCCAACTGAGTCCTCTTCCCCGTCCTGAGAGATCATCATGTGGGTCAACAACATGTAGAAAATCACTTACGTCCTCATAGGTTGGATACAAACCATTTTGTTATCCCCCTGACCCGTCCTCTAGCCTCCCAATTTAACACCAACTAACATCTAACCTCATTTACCGAGGCCATTTCATGCTCCCCAGAGGATAAACCCTGTCCATCCAGCTTTCTTATTGCATGTGAACTTAACCCTCCGAACCCCAAAACCCACCGGTGGTATTTAAAAGCATGTTTTCCTGAAACAATTGCCCAAACTACGCGGTTCATCACAGCCAGAAGCTGTAAAAAATCTTTCCGACAGTCTTTGAACGAACACTTCCTTCAGAAAAAGCAACCAAATCGAAGCCTAAAGTTGTGATACCTCATTAAAAACTTGTTATTCTACATGCCTCATTTTAAATCTTTTCCCAAACAAGCCGTTTGAATTGACTGGATCCTGTGAAGAGCATTAAATTCTGAGCTCCTCAGCTTAACTAGGAAGCCATGATTGACTCGGCTGAGACCAACAGTCACATGGCAACAACTCCGCGAAACTTGGACAGAAGTGCAGGCTGCTGAGCACAGAGGAGTTCAATGTATAAAGCATGTGGAGCCTCCGTTTTCCCCAAAATTGGTTAAACTTGTAGACATTTGATAACATGTCGTACATATAGATTCCAGTGTTTTTCAATTTTTATAAAATAAATCATCACAGAAATTCAACTTTTTCTTCCTTATGATTTATGGCATTGTAACTGTGTTATACTGCTCAAAATACATTTTTGACTTCTTGCCATCATTGTGCTGTTTCCACAGAGGTGCAGGACTTATATACTGTAGAGAAAATCAAGGCCACAGAGAGAAAAATGTGACCGGACCAAAAGAACACCCCGAAACTGCTTTGGGTTCAGAGGGTTAATGCTCATAAATCTGAGAGAGCAACCAAAGAATTAACCCTGGGGAAGGACAGACAGTTGAATAGACAAACTAGCAGACACCTCCATCCTTAGACTTTTTCTTTTGTCATTAGCAGGTAGTTAGCATGTGTTCAGCAGGACGGTATCCGTTTGCTGTGTGAAAACTAACCTGGTGAAGTCGGTCTTCAAGGCACCAGTACCGGCATACTGCTTGGCACAGGCGTCGGCATTGTCTGCCCAGGCTGCACGTGAACAGACGGGTGGGGAGGAGGGAAATAGAAGAGAACAGATCGTATTAACATCTCGGACCCTTAAACGCGGGCGTGGCCCGGTGAAACAGGACACTGGTAGTGTGAAACTGGTAGTGTGAGCCCACCGTTCTTGAACATCTTGCCGAAGTCTGCCTGCTCCTCGATCTGCTGGCCCACGTGGAGGATTCCCATTCTCTGCAGGAACACACACGCACATATTGATTTGAGAGTCCAAAATGAACCTTCTGAGTGTTTGTCAAAGGCTACGCTATAAGGCTTGTAGCATATTACATGATGTTTTAGCAAGTTTTCTGACCTGCTCTTATTTTAAGTTGCTGTGAATGCAAACTCAACACTTCCCCTTTTCTTTTTCTTTTTTCCAGATTGGCGTTACGCTACTTTAAATGAAACACTTCCTGACAAGTAGGGCACATTCCTTCACTTTCCCGGTAGGCTTTTAATGTGAAACATCTGAAGGAAGTGTTAAGTTTAATTGACAGGAGTTATAGCAGTCTGTGTTCTCACCGATGCTACCAGACGATGACACCAGAAAAAAACAGTACTTTCACCTCGCAGGACACGGGAGTTGCTGGTCCACCTCTGCCTGTATCCATTAATTTGTTTGTGATATTGTGTGACTTTGGTGTTTTACGGGGTTAGATCAGATTCATCAAAGTCACACAATAACACAAACTAAGCAGCAGCAACTCTCGTGTCTTGCTCGGTGAAATCGCTGATTTTGTCAATGGAGTCTTGTGGCTTTTGCGAGAGTCTTGTTTTGCCCCCGTGCCTGGTACTGCTGTCTGAATCAGACTGGGGGTGTGTCGGCCGCCATCTACTGTAGGTAATACACTGACTTTGGATAAGTACCTCATACAACCCCACTTCATAACAGCCGAACTATCCCTTTAACACGGATCGAATGACATGACCGTGTTTGTGCTGATGATATTAGTGCTGTGGAAATAGACATTATGCTGGATTACATTGAGCTAACCGATACAAATCAAGCTGGGCACAGCCTTGGTTCTCTGTGATCAGCTGTTGTGATTATTACGTCCACTTCCTGTGGGATGCTAGGGTCGTACCCGTAGCTGTGACTGCAGCGAGCGTTGGGCCAGCATGCTCTGGATGACGTTGGTGCGGTCCAGACAGTCCATGCAGTTGCTCCGAAACGTCCCCTCCTGGGTCAACATCTCCTTCCCATCCGCATCCACCAGGAAATATCTGGATCCACACACACGCATACACACCATTACTTCTGCTGCAGAGACAGACGTAGATATTTACCTGCCGCACAAAGCAAAAAAGCGCACTAACCCAAATTCGTCCTGCATTTCGGCAACCATATCCACTAAGATATGCAGGCGGTGCCACCTCATCCGGCTGCACTCCTTGTGAAAGTCAAAAGCTATGTACCTGCAGAAAAAGAGAAAGTGTTTACTGAAACGTAGTGGTGACCTCGAGCTAATATCAGGCGGTGTCAACGCAAGGCCCTAAAAGAACGCAGCAACGCGTGAAGGGTGAAGGACGGAGCTGGCAGTTATCTTACTTGATCATGCCGTTACCCAAGCCGGTCACCATCTTGTCGAAAGCCAGCTCCAGTGGCTGCTCTGAGCCCTTTTGGTTGATCTGTGAAAAAAAGAAGGATGACAACAAAAATAATAATAATTCTAAAAATAGGAATGATTTCTAGTCAGGGTCGTATCGTGGGTTAAAACAGTGTGAAATGAAAACCTAGCTGGCACGTCTGTCATAACAAACTTACCAAGTTCAAAATGACTTGTCTTCCGTAGAGAATAATCTGAGAGTCAAAGTGTCTCTGGAATCCGTCCAACTACAAGAGAGCAACAGAGAGAAACTTTGTGAGGAACGCAAGGAAAAAAATTAACAGGTTTTGTCTCGTGTAAATTAAAAAGGCAGCTTACGTGGTTCACTGTTTTGCTGATCTGTGGTTTGGGCTTGTACTTGAGATTGGGCCTTTGGGACCAGTAGAGGGGGATGGAGCCTCTGGTCTAGGAGGAGGAAAAAAAGAAAAGGGGCATTATGCGTTCAATGTGGAGACGAGTGGACACAACTGTATGTAAGAACTAATTATAAAGGAAAACAAAAAAAAGAGCTGAAGACATGCTCAAATTGTTTTAACTATTTTTTGATGCTTAAATGGGAACTTCGGTGTTTTTCAACCTGGACCCTATTTATACCTTTTATAAGCGACTAATGGGGACAACAGTTGCAGACGCTAAACAGGCTGTAGTGTGATCGCTCGGGGAAACTCCTCACCGTCAATGTACGTCCACTAAAAGTTCTTGTTGATTGGCATCATAAGTGTCTGACAACATTATGTAAAGAACCCTACAGAGAAATAAAACATTTTTAATTGATCCGGTTTGTCTGTTCGCTCGCAAAAAGTCTCGTTCTGAAATCCCACGTCACATTTTCAAAATAAGCTAAACCTTCAGTTACCCTTTAATGTTGTATTCTATTTACATTTGTGTGCTGTCATGATATAACTTCAAACCACTGGATTCTGACTTGACCGGCGGGTCAATTCTTCCTGAAGGCAGACTTCACTGCGTCTCTCCTGGAGCATCAATGCTTTGGCTCACCTGAACAAACGAAGCCTTGGCGCTGTTGTACTGCACGATCTGCTCCGTTTCCACATAGTTAGCAGGATGGCCTTCTGAGTCAATGCCTGTGGACAAAAACACAAACAGCTGTTTGACAGGTTCATCATCGAAATAATATCCGCTGGGTATGTGCCATAAATGAGCTGCGAATGTGTTTGTAAAACATTTGTAAAAGTGTTGGACGCTGAAGACAGAAAACATTTCCCGTGGACGCGTGGGGTCGGTAGCGTTACCTCGGACGTAGTAGCGGACTCCGGCTCTGAAGCAGCTCCTCCTGGAGATAACAATCCAATCAAAGACCTTCCCGTTGATGCAGCCCGACTTCATGGTGATGACTGGTCAAGAGATGCGTTAAGAAAACTGACGTGGAATAGTGAGAAGTCAGTGCTAAGCACTTTTATAAAAAAAAAAAATAACATATCGATGTAGATGTTTCGATGTAGATGGCGGACCCCCCCCCCCCCCTCCTTGTAATATTTAGAATATTTTCCCTGCTTTACTTTGCCGTCATACAGCCCTTTCAGACGTGGAACTTAAGTCGTTATCTGTGCTCTCTTCAAAGCCACCAGACTCCACTGACAAAAACAGTCATTTTACCTCAAAGAACACAGACGTTGCTGGTCTTCCGCTGCCTCCATCGGTTAATCTGTTTGTGGGACTTTGGAGTTCTAAAGAAAGGGTTAGTTTAAACACCAAAGTCACACAACAACACAAAGAGATAAACCCATTAAGGCAGTGGTATACCTGCAGCTTCTGTGTTCTGCAAGGTAAAAAAATACATTTTTGTCAGTGGAGTCTGGTTGCTTTGAAGAGAGCAGAGATAACGACTTCAGTTCCCCGTCAGGGTGCCTCCATCCACAGCAGTACATTGCTTTGCTTCTGTGCTGGTACTCATGTCTCTTACTCCAAACCCCTCTTCTAAACATCTGAACTATCCCTTTGAAGTGAGCAACATTTCTTTTGTTGGCTCTTTATCAAAAACTTTTTTATGGCTACAGTACCTTTTTAGACAGTATTTCTCCACGTAATAGTGATTTAATATTCATCCAGATCAAGGACAAACAAAAACACTATCAACACATTGAACAGTATAAACTTTATACTACTACCTTTACAGTATCAAGGTAGTAGTATAAACTTTATACTACTACCTTTACAGTATCACGGTAGTAGTATAAACTGTATACTACTACCTTTATACTAAAAGAAACACAACAAACTTTTAGAAGTCGTGAATACAACAATACAATAAAGTAGATGTGTCTTATTTAATGCCTCACTCAGTGAGATGGACCCGACATGATAGATCTCACACTCATTCACTAAACCAGCACCAACGAACAGCAGGAAAGGATACAGCCATGGACCACAGGAAACACAAACTTGTGTAACTGTAAGATAAAAACAGTGTTAGATAATGAGATGCTTTGCTTTACTGAAATGCTTGGGTCTAGGGTGTTGGTGAGTTGGGCTGACTAGTGGCTGAATTGAGTTGTTGAATCAAAATGGAAACTAAATGTTGCAATGTAGAAAAATGGCGTGGGGAAGCCAGACTGCTGCTACTATTGCTGTAGTCCGCTGTTTGAACACAGGCTACAGTAGACAAGCACGCTTCCAATGGTGAGGACAGTTACGGACCAGAATCCTCAGGGGTGGAGGGGGGAGGGGCGTATCTCAGAGTGAGAAGGTTAAATAAATGCTGTGAAAGAGAGAACGTTGGTTTGGCCTCACCTCTGGCTGTGCGATGAATTCCCTCAGCAGGTGGCCGTTCCAGACAAAACGCTGATCTGCCTGCAACAGGACAGTCAGCACGAGTTAATACAAAGACAGACAAGGGCGTGGCCTACACCCTGAGATGAGGCTTACTGTAGGGAAAAAATACTTCAACAATTGTACATTTGGAATTATTCATTGAGATTGATGGGTTTTTTTCTCGTTTTTTATTGTTTATGTGAATTTAATTAATTTGTCATTTTATGGGTAACAGCATTTCTAATTGGGTATTTAACTCTGGCCACTGTGAGCTCACCAACTCACAGAGAGACAGGGATGTATTTGGTATTCAACACCCCTTTTTCCACCAACATTAGCGCATATATGCAACTTTTTTTTTTAAAACAGGAAAACCAGCTAAACATAGGCGATGGACTCCTCTCCTACTGCCAGTAGACCAGCATACCTTTCTGGTTTTTTTCTGGTGTTACGTTCAACGTCTGGTAGCACTGAGGAGCGCATGTAACGGCTGTTTCTTTTCACATCTAACTCGGTGAATTTAGGGGTTTACTTTGACCAAACCAGAGCTGGTGATTGTCAGAACGGTAGAAAGACTAACAAAGACGGATTTCACGAGTTGTATTCTGTTTCTGCCGAGTTTGAACGGAGTGTGTTTCGAGGATCAGGGAGGAAATAATGACTGTTGTCTGACTGGAGTCTGGTGGCTGTAAGGAGAGAGGATTCATTGTATGTTGTATATGTTAATAAATTATAATAATTGTCCAAATAGCACCGATCGGAGCTGGAGTCGATAAATACCCGTGACTTCTGCAGAGTCATTTGTCCCGGGACTGATTGTGACCTTTCCCCCCCGAAGACAAAAGCCAGATGTTAGTGGGTTTTTTTTGTCCAGCGGGGGAAAAGGGGCTCGAGGTACATCTCACCCTCTCCAGAAGGCTCATCTCCTGAAACTCGGGGCTGGTGTTGGCCAGGCGCTGCAGGGTGTGGGTCAGGTCGTAGTCCGTAGCAAAGTAGAAGCCGTCTGTGTGAAGCACGTTGTTGATCATGGACAGGAAAGCCTTGTTGTCTTGCATCTGAAACAAAGAGACAGACTCAGGTCCAGAGGTCAGAGAGGGCGGTAATGAAGCCGGTACAAGTGGAAGCCGCTGCTAGCGGATCGGACACCAAAGGGCCACTTTGGGGAACACCTTCTACATGAAAATCAATCATGTCCACCATCGTGAAGGACATTTAAACCCTCAAAATTCTCTGACCGCCACACCAAGCTCGGTTAGATGTCTGCCAGCTCTCCCAGCCACAAGTGCAACCCGGAGCCATGAGATCCCTCACCTGGTTGTCCGTCAGGTGCAGTATCGTCTTCTTGTAGGAGACGATGTCAAAGTCCACGGCCTTCCACACAGCATGGCCCAGCAGGTCCCCCACCTTCTTCTTCTTCGTGATGACAACCAGGTACATGCCTAACACAGAAGAAGTGGTTGGAGATTTTTTTAAAAACACACTGCCTGCTGCTGTAATGTCCCGACGGTCTTCATGTGCTCTTGACTCACCTGCCACCAGGCGGATCGTCCCCATGAGTCCGCATATGGGCCTGGTCTCTGCAGACGCAGGGATGTCCCTCCTCACTGAGGACCAAAGCAGGCACACAGCAAGGGTTAAGCAGCAGTGTGAATTATCTCAGCTAGGGCTGCAACTGATGAGCTACTTTTTTTTTTAATGGCGCAAATGAAAATGATTAGAGAATAAAGGGACACCTTGAAACTGTCTTTTAGATGCGAGCTACACATAATGAGACGGAGTTAAAGTAACAACGTTATCAGAACTGTGCAACTACAACTAGTAAATGTTTTGGGCATTTGTACCAACTACAGCAGTGTTTCCCAAACTCTTTTTTCTAGTGACCCACTTTTAAAAAATGAAAAACCATCACGGCCAAATTCACAACAAACTTTTGACGAATCACAAGTTTGTTTTATGCATGCGTTATTGAAAACATGTACACTAGATAAATACTTCATAAATGACACCAAATAAATGCATTTAGACGGCGTTAACAGGCTCATTCTTTTAATTTTCTTTCATCAGTTAAACAAACAGAATGTACGGAAAGCTTTTCATATTAGATTCAATGTTAGAAGTAGGCTACAGTTATCAAAACATTACGAACATTCAGGCTCCCTCTTGTGGCTCGAATGTGAACTTCACAAAATCTAGATTACGGGAAGAAATTCTGAAAATGTATTTGGCGACCCAAATAACATCTCCTACGACCCACCGAGTGTTTGGCAATGTCTGTACTAAATGATTAACACAACTAACTGATTATGTGTGTGTGTGTGTGTGTGTGTGATTTGAGTAAGACTACTGTGCAAAGCTGGAGAATATCCATTTATTATGGGGTAATTAATGGGTATTATCCACCTTTTTCTATATAAGTGCACATATGTAATTGAATGAGACCACAGAGGAGATAGTAAAAATAATCATATATATATAAACAGTATGTGTGTATGGCTACTGCAGCAGACAGTATATATAGAATAACATTTAAATGATGAAGGCACTTGCAAATGACAAGGTAGTACAAAATGTAAACCATATGTTGGTGTTTAATTTGTACCTCTTTAAACTTTTTTTCTTTTTGCAAAAATGTACCAAAAACAGTGGCAACGGGGAAGATCTTGGGTAGATAATAATGACAATAAATATGAAACAAAATTAAAATCATACCCTCTAAAAAAGTAAATCTGGTTTGAATTGACATCAACACAATAAGCTTGTTTACAATATATTTAATATATAGTAGTGCTGCTACAGTCTCCGCTGTGTTCTCCTTCAATGACACACGTGCTGAGGCTCAAGCCCCTAACCTGAGCTCACCTGTGAGAGTCGTCTCGGTCGACACCCTGTCGATAGCCAGGACGTCCTCGGCTCCGTCATCCAGAGTCTCTATGTAGAACTTCTCTGGTGTGATGCGCCTGGTGAGACAGACAGACACGAGAGCTGTTTAAAAACCCACTAGCACTAACACCATCACCACCATCAGCCCCCACCCCAGCAGCAGCAGCGGGGCTCCGTGTAATACTCCTACAGAAACGATGCGGACTAGAGTCAACTGGCGGAAGACTACACGGCGAGCTGACAGGAGTACCTGTTAGCTACGAGAGCTAATAGAACACTGTAACCGACTAGCAGCAGGTAGCAGTGCTGCATCCGTTAAACCGTCTCATATCTAGCTTCACCCAGTAGCGCGGGACTAGTGACGTTAACGAGGTGCCGCTGTCATACCCAACCCGTTCAAAAGAGCTCATTAGGGGAGAAAACTTTCTGCGGAATCAGGTGCAGTTAGCATTGTTTGCATGGAGCGGTAACACGACGCCTGCGCTGACGAGGTGGTCTACACACGCCGAGCTGCTTCGTCGTTTAGCCGTGTCAGTGTGAAGTCCTGACGGAGGCCCCTCGCCCCTCACTCAGCATGAACAGTAAAAAAGCTACGGTGTGTTATGGTGTTGATCCGCAACACTTACAAGTTGAAACTCTCGTAGGTGCTCGCCATCTTTCCTCCCGTCTGACCTCAGTGACGTGTCACCGACACACCGGCTACTTCCGTCTGCGGCTGTGGGGGAAAGACTCTGCTGCAAAGAGACGCTAGATGGCGCTGTTGCCATGTAAGAGTCCCAAACATCACTTGGGGGAATTTCATATTCATACAGCTAACGTTACATTTCTTAACTCAACCCCATCTTTTAAGTTGTTTTATCATTTAAATTAAATGTTGTTTAGAGCCTCTTAAATTGTTCTCAAAGTTTTGTCACCAAAATATATTTATTTTGTTTTTACTTAATTTTCTCTTATTATTGTTATTGTTATTATATCGATTATATTCATGTTAATATGGTTATTGTTATTATCAATATTATTATTTATTATACCGTCTGATTAAGTTATTTTTCTTCTTTCCTCATTAACTGAATTGGTATGGCTGATAGTTTACTGTTATGTTTACACATGTGCTCTATATGATACGTGTATATGTTGTGTAATGGTAAAATATGCATTTGAACTTTGTGTCCTCGATGTGAACTCGCAGTGAACTCGAAAACTTACGTGTCATCTATTAAGGAAAATGGCTACTGAAAAAGTAGCAAAACTTTTAGAGTGGCAGAACAACTTGTTCCTTATATGGAGTAAAGAAAGTGCAGACTAAGCAGTAATCAGAACTGGTGGTTGAAAACACCTCATGTTACCTTGAATGTATCGAAGCTGTGAAAAGTCAGCTGGATACAGCAGACAAGCCCTCGTGGGGGCTGCACTTTGAATCTAACTTGTTGCTGTATAAATAAAGGAGCCTGTGTGTTACATATTTTGAAGTTTTTACCACAGACTGCTGAATACGTACTCTGTTGTATACTCTTCCCTTGCAAGCAAATAAACGGAAAAAAGACAACTTTGAATCGTCTGAAGACTTTATTATTGATTTGTGAACAAAACTCTCTTCTCCCGATTAACTTAGAAATCTTCCATCACAATTGTTACATTGTTAACACATTGTAAACGTTTGAAGTTGTAAGAAACAATAAATCCCTCCAATCCTCATGACAACCCCATATGGAATAATAAGTATACTTTACACAGGCATCACATTTTATATATTTGTTTCAAGGACGGTGGTTTAAAAGTATATTGTTGTGATTACACTTAGTGGAAGAATGACAGCATTATTCAATTGAATTAGATGTATTTGCTCAGGCACAAAACGGTCAAATTATGTTTGGAAGTTTTCACCAATACCTTAATGGAAAGTACACCATTAAAAGTACATTCAAAATGTTACCTCAGTAACAGTACAGGAGTGTTATCAGCTAAATGCACTTCAAGTGTCAAAGGTACTCTATGCAGCAAAATGGCTCCTGACAGTTTCATGATTACATTGTGATATCAATATTACTAATGTATTTATGTGTAAGTATTTCAATGTTGTGGCTCGGTCGAGGGCAAGCTGATATCAAGGATTACCAACTGGGCAAAGAGGGCAAATCCCCGCAAAACCCTGACACGCCCCAAAGGCATCTGCTTTGATTAATTCCACATTTGTTCTGTAATATCCATAACGCACAATCTAAATAAATAAATAAAGGGCCATAAAGTGGCTCCATCCTGAGGCTCGGTCTCAGAAAAGGGACCATTTAAAGATTTAGTTGATATTAGACTTCAATGCACAATCTTGAATACTTTTATTTACTTTTTGAGTCAAATGAAAAACAAAACAACTTTAGGAACCAAAGAGGGAAAAAGGCCCAGACCTCCCTTTAGCCTCTTGACCACCTTATTCTGGTCCTGACAGATGGGGATGGTTTGATCCATAAGAATGCCTCATTTTTCAGAAACTCATCAAGGCTTTGTACAATCTTAGACTACAATGCAACAAGTAGTATATCGAATGTAAATACTCAAGTAAAATATGACTGTGAAATATGAAAATGTACTTACACTAAGTACTGTACTTAGTAAATGTACTTAACATTCCACCACTGGAATTTGAAAAACTATCTATGTTTGCGCAATAGGCAGTCTGGTGTTAGTGGGCAGGTGTGGGTGAATAGTGGGGTGCTGATGAATGAATTCACTTTATTTTTATAGCACCTTTTATTCACAAAATGCAACACAAAGTGATTTGCAATTCAGCGACAAAAAAAACCATTCATATACACAAGGAGGAAAAGAGACATTGTGTTTCTATTATCTAAAAATGACACCAACAACAACAAATCATAAAAGGTTAAAAACATAAAGCTACTAGTTAAGTGCAATATTAAAAAGACGTGTTTTGCATTGCCATTTAGAACTGCTACTGAGTCAGCAAGTCTTACATTTACAGGCAAACTGTTTCATGTATTTGGGGTGAAATGACTAAAAGTAGCATCCCCAAAGTCTTTTTGTGGCGACCTCGGGAACAGATGTACGGCAAGTAGGGATCAGGTGACGGGAGAACGGGAGGAATCAATTAAGGACTAACGACTGGACGGGCAGAATAAAACAGGATGGCATCTGTACAAAGTAAACTCACACTGTAATCTGCCAGAATCAGTGCAGTTTTGGAGTGAGACGGGAGAAAAGGTGATGTCGTGTTCTTCGCAATAGAACATCTGTGACGTGTCGCGTCTTGGCCAATCAACGTTCAGATGTCTACAGCGTCTTTCACTCCGTTAAAGTTTAAGTTACGTTGTGTTCCGTTACCGTTCAGACTTGCTGGGTTAAGTTAACGTCCACTGCATGGAAAACTGTATCGACTGTTAACGTTCGTCATTATCGCGATTTAGAAGGAAAAAACGTAACGTGATGAAACATGAAGCCCCCCCGTGTTCCGGTTCAGTTCACGCGGTCACTCATTAACGTTAAACCGGAACACCGGCGCATCTGGTTGCAGGTTGTTTGTTTGAACTCAAAGTAGAATGAGATGATTTCGTGGTGATAATAACTTGAAACATGAGGCCCAGATACTGATGCGATGATGAGGTCAAAGAGCTTCAGGGAGAGGAGGCTGTCTGTAGCGCAGCTTGACGCAGGGCTGAGATGTGAGTGGAGCTGGGCCTGGATAAAGGTGGAGGTCTAAACAGACGCGAGTACAGCTTCCTGCTGTCACAGTGTTTTAAATACATTGATAAGGCAGGCTATGCTAAATGCAGCCTCTGCTCCAAGGAGATGAACTACAGCAACAAGGGCTCACATGCCCTCTCATCACACTGTAATGACCACAGCCAGTGTACTAACAGTCCCACGTGCAGCTATTATTATTATCACAGCTATTATCACAGCTATTATTTTACTTTTAGAATGCTACATTTTAAAGCTCATATTTAAAATAAAATGCTCCAGATATGTGTGACACATATCTGGACTAATTTTGTTTAGTTTTGCACAGGTTGCACGTTATTGTTGTTTTGAAAAGATATGCAGTGTAAAACTCAGTAACTCTTTATTGCCAAATATTTGAACTTGTTTTGTTTAGTTTTTCACAGGTTGCAGTTTATTGTTATTATCTTAGAAAGATATTCAGTGCAAAACAGATGAATTGCAGCCAGAATAAGCTATTTTTTGCCAAATATTAGTTATTTTTTGCACAGATTGAACTTTATTTGCATTGTTCTAACAAAGTGATTGCACATTGTATATGTTTTTGTCTGATGGAGCAATCTGGTTTACTTGAAAGTAATTGCAATTTTCTTTATTCTATTATTTGAAAAAGCACAGATGGAGGAGTCACAAAATGTTGTTATTTCAATAAAAGTTCAACATGGAGCATTTTGTTACAGTTTTGTTGGGGTGGTGGGGCATCAACATTTTTCTTCCTCCAAAGTGGGGCGTGACAGAAAACGTTTGAGAACCACTGCCTTAAGTAATGAGGCAGAAAAAATATATAATTTGTGTACAGTTAGTTTTGTTATTGGAAAGATTTCACATTTACAAGAAGAGATGGGCAGACTCAAAACTAAATTGTGGAATTTAAATTTGTTTTTTCAAATCAAGAACTGCATCAATACGCAACACGATAATAAGCCTTAGAATAAGAAGACAATTAAAACTAATGAATGATGTGTTTGGTACATTTCTTATGGATCAATGATACATTATTTTGACTTTGTATTGCTTCTCTTAATACACTTTTGTATGTACCCCTGGTACGATAAGTTGTATCCGCTCAAACTGTTAATGTAGCTATGTTTTCTAAAAGTAGGACAATGGTTCTGAAAAAGTAGAAGCCCTCCATACCAGTAGGTGGCGGTAGCGTTCGCTCCGCTGTTAAACATGAGGCATCATCGCTACAGTAGAAGTAGTGAGTTAGTGTGGTCGCTGCACATGTGGTTACACTACGTTCGTTCAGTGAGAGCAACAGGAAAAGAGCACAAGAGTCCCGTCGGTAGCACCAATAAAACGCCTTACACCAGATAACATGAGACCAGGTAAGTTACAATATATACCAATGTGTTTAGTTGTTTCTTTTATAATTTGAGTGTCTACTTTGTTAAGCTGTCCTCGGTGTGTTTGAAGTTAAAGGCGCTAATAGGTGTTCGGCCTACTTCGCCACGCTGCTCCGTTAACCGTACGACAAACTGTTAGCAACTGAGATAAAAGTGTCAAGTGTGTGTGGCCGCTCTCTCCATTAATGTAGGTGACATGTAACGGCTAAAATAAATTTTCATGTTCGGTTAATGCGTAAATAAGCGTTCACCAGCAGCACGCCGTGCAGCCCACGAGTCGCTAAACACGTGTTCAGCCTCCCAGCACCAAACCAGCCACGAGCCCTCCGACATTATCTGCTTAATGTGTTTTATGTCAAATTATTGCGCGTATGGCATTGTTTACTGTGCAAAGTCGGAGACGTTTGACGAGGCTACCTTCTTTCTCGACACGAGGCTACAGCTCGAAAGTTAACGTTAGCTTCAGCTAACATTAGCCCGGATTGGAACCTCGTGTGGCCAGACTTGTATGCGTACCGTTATTTTAAACTTTAAAACCGGGGTGTTGGCGGCTGTAGAACGTTTAATACATTTGATGTGATGTGGAAAAATAAGGTTGAATAAAATAACACCGCAGAAATACCTTAAAATCTAATTGTTAACGGTACGCTGCGGTGTTTCGGGCAGCTAGCTAACACGGCAACAAAAAACGTTTTTCCTGGGCTCGAGAGTAAGGGGTTCCATGTTGCCATTGGCTACCATTTTGAGAAACTGGCAACCAATTCTTGTCCTTACTTTTCAATATGTAAAACAAAGGACGGTCAAATCGTTCACCCCAAATATGTACAATTTTAAATAGTCAATCAATTATTTAATATAAATAATATTTAGATATTGCGGTTGCAGTCAGAGCCGGAACCAGACAACGCTGCACGTGCGTTCAAGTATCTGTTTTAGACAACAGTGAAGCTAATCGTATGACTAGCTCTCCGCCTGTTAACCACTATTAAAAGTTAGCACTGAGCCTTGTTTTGTGGGAGGTCCATTTTGTATGTCTCGTGGTATTCCATTCCATAGACGTTAGTGTGTTTTAGAAATAAAGGTAGCGGGAAAGAACAAGGCTAACTGCTAAGTGTATGTAAACAATGCATGTTTCTTCAGAAAATAGACTTTGCAAAGGAAATCCACTGAGCATGTCTGTTACTCCTCAAACGATATGTCCACAGGGTAGCCTGAAATAAGCCACAGACCACTCAGGCTTATTTCAGGGTCACATGTGCAGCCATCTTTCTATTATTTTTTTTACCACATCACATTGTCATCACTCCTTGCTCTTCCAATCAACAGCAGTGGTGATGGAGCGCCGCTGTGATGAAATAAAATGATGTTCTTCGTCACTACCGTGTATTATGAATAGCCCCCCGCATCTTTTGAAGAGGTGCACAGGGGCTCTTTGGGATATGTAGAACCACAACCCCCTAATGTCCCCCGTTATCTGTGTTTAATTTTAAGGGTTCAGTCCTCGTGGAGGACGAGGAGGCTTTGGTGATCGTGGAGGAAGAGGAGGCTCCGGTGATCGTGGAGGAAGAGGAGGCTTCGGTGACCGTGGAGGACGAGGAGGCTTCGGTGACCGCGGACGAGGAGGATTCAGAGGAGGAAGAGGTGAGATTGGGGGAAGTGGATGATAATATAAGTGTTGTCGCTGTCCTGCTATCTGTATTATCGCATCATAACGGTGTTAGAAAATATAGAGTATTGGATTGTCAAAAATACTATTACTTTTTAATTAATAGTTTACATGCAGATATTATCCGAGTCAATACTATGTGCAAAGATCAACCCTGCATACGTGAATGTGTTTAACCTAAATACAGACTGAACTGTTTTGGACAGGAAGTGAATTAGGAGTAATGAAACGCATAACCTTCGATAAAAGCATGGGTTTGTTGGTATAACCAGGGCACGGATCTATTTATAATGACTGTTTTTTTTTTTAAGGTGGATTCAGGTCCCCAGAAGGTGGAGGATTTCGTGGCCGTGGGGGCGGCAGAGGCGCCCCGAGAGGGAGGGGCGGCGGCAGAGGAGGCTTCGGAGCAGGGAGGAAGGTCACGGTTGAGCCGCACAGACACGAAGGTTTGTTTTAATATGGGTTATACCCCATTTGGGCACCTACTTGTGCGTACGGGTGGAATGGTACCTTTTTGTACGCCCTGAACCGTTCGGTTCAGCGAGTGTATTCCGTTTGGTACGTCCTGCGGCCCAAATGGTCTGAATGTCTACTCCTCGTGTATACAGATAAAACAATTCTCGAGTGCAAGTTTCATCCGGGAAGGTTTGGCAGCGCACCAGTGGTTGTCACTGTCAGCAGTAGCATGCTAGTCGGATTATCCAGTTTAGCCACATTAGTCAGGCAATTTGTGTCACACTGTATGCTGACATAGTTTAACTGAAGTTGGGTATGCCACTTAAAACATATACAGCATCACCCAAATGTGTAGATTCGCGGAACAATTATTATAATAAATTACATATTAGTCGTGTTTTTCCCCCATACTGTACTCAAAAAATATCGTACCGTGGGTTTTGTGTACTGTGTACTCTACTAATGTAAAGTGATGTAGTATAAAACCCAGTGAAAGCATATATCCACCTTTTAGATAAACGGGGGGGAAACTGTTAGTTTGTTGGTTTCATTCTCTGCACACAAAGGGAATGCAATCTAATTGACTCGGCACTGACTCGTGGTGCGTTTGTTTCCACTCAGGAGTGTTCATCTGCAGAGGGAAGGAGGATGCCCTGGTGACCAAGAACATGGTGGTGGGAGACTCTGTGTACGGAGAGAAGAGGATCAACGTTGAGGTGAGAACGTGGTTCCTCGCAGCACAGCGGTCGGATCCTAACTGCTGACCTTTGCCACATTGAAAAACGAATAGTTTGAAGTGATAACTGTGGAGGAAAAAATTCCTACACCCGCTTTGCGGGTCTTTTACTCCTGAAAACCAGGTTGTCTTTTAAGTATTCTCTGCGCAGAGAAGGTTCAATCATCACAACAGAATGCGTACAGTCTCGGTGAGGAAGAACTGTTATTGTTCCATGGAGATTGTGGGCAGTCTCTTCTCCAATATCCGGATTGGTGACTTTGAGACACACAATAACAACAACTCTGCATCGGTCTTAAAGACTCCTGGTCTTGTGATTCAGCAGCTTTTGTGACGAAACTGTGTTAAATGCTGTTTTTCTCTCCGTCTGTTAGGAAGGAGATGTGAAGATTGAGTACAGAGCCTGGAATCCGTTCCGCTCCAAGCTGGCAGCAGCCATCTTGGGAGGAGTAGACCAGATCCACATCAAGCCCGGGTCAAAGGTCATGTACCTGGGAGCTGCGTCCGGCACCACGGTGTCCCACGTCTCTGACATTGTTGGACCGGTGAGTACTACGAACTCTCAGTGCATCTCAAAAGTTTGAGTTGTCTTAATGTAAAGGAATCCAATACAACGCATCCACATTCAGAAATCACCACGCGGCCCTTTTCCATCAAACGTTTCCAGGAACTTGAAATGATTAAAGTTCAGAATGGCCAAACAGCATGGTGCTAAATTCTCTAGCACACTGACCATATCATCCAGCCAAACTATAAAAAATGTGTTATTTTTAAAGAACCCCCTACAGGTTTCGTAGTAGTGACCTGTGTCTTGTGTGTTACAGGAGGGGCTGGTCTACGCTGTAGAGTTCTCCCATCGATCAGGTCGCGACCTTCTCAATGTGGCAAAGAAACGCACAAACATCATTCCAATCATCGAAGACGCCCGCCACCCACACAAATACCGCATGCTTGTTGGTAGGTAGTCCCGAACCACCGCAGTAACGCCGCAGACATTGTCATTGTTCCAAAAGGGATTTCATGATACGATTTAATATTGTACATTTTTGGTGAGAAGCTTGAGGCAGATCATCAGGGATTAATAATATATTTGCCTATAAATGAGTGCATCTTGAAGTACATGTGATTTTTTTGTTTTTGATTGAACTAATCATTTTCTGGTATCGTGACATCCCTAGTTCCAATAGCAGTCTGTTCTGAACCACAAATCCTACCACTTTACCTACACGATGCACACTTGAACATGTAGCTTGATGTATTGTTGTAAAGGCCAATGGACAGGAAGAAAAGCCTAAGTCAGTGGCCGGGGCTCATCTCAAACATGAAGCCAGAAATGAGTGGTCAGTAATGGTCTCTCTCTCTATAGGCATGGTGGATGTGATTTTTGCTGACGTTGCCCAGCCTGACCAGACGAGGATTGTTGCTTTGAACGCTCACAACTTCCTGAAGAACGGAGGACACTTTGTTATCTCCATCAAGGTACGCCGATGTCCGCAGCCCTCCAAACCGTTAACACATAAAGCATTAAACAACTCCAGCTCAGGCTCACTTAAGGCGGGCTGACCTTTTTTAAGGTGGACCAGCTATTCTCCTTAAAGTGACAAGCTGCTCCTGAGTTTTGCTTTTCTTTTATTGTTTCTACCTGTCTATCTCACATTAATGGGTAAAAATTCATTATTGTTGT
This sequence comes from Anarhichas minor, assembly GCF_050575085.1. Lineage (NCBI taxonomy): Eukaryota > Metazoa > Chordata > Actinopteri > Perciformes > Anarhichadidae > Anarhichas > Anarhichas minor. Next base: position 3,191,605 of record NW_027466468.1, on the reverse strand, counting down.
CAGTTAAATGGTTGATTAACATTCCTACTGCAAACTATGCTCCGTTAGTATAAGGAAAACACAAAGTGAATGTCAGCAATGTGTATATATTAAATTGACCACGTCCCCAGTGTAAAGTACTTTGTTGTAGCTGAACTAAGCTGCTTGTGACTCGTTTTAATCAGTTCCTTCATACTGAGTGTATCATCGCCTGTGTTGACTAAATATTTTTTTTTTTAACTTCAGGCTAACTGCATAGACTCGACGGCGCCTCCAGAGGCCGTGTTTGCCTCAGAAGTGAAGAAGATGAGCTCTGAGAACATGAAACCACAGGAGCAGCTCACACTGGAGCCCTACGAGAGAGACCACGCCATAGTGGTGGGCATCTACAGGTACGCCACATCCCACTGTCCCCGAGCACAGCGCACTCACCCTCCTCCACTATAGCACAGTTTTAGTCTAAAATACCTTCAAACTGTTGTAACAGGTAAAACGGTTGACAGCGGAAGTACCCACCCTGTTTACCAAGCCACACTTAAATGATCACTAATGAAGCCGACGTCTGCCAAAGCGAACAGATAATCTTAAACGTAGCAGTCTCACCAGCTACTCTGATAGCAAACCAGACCAACTGACCCCATGGTGGTGGTGCTCAGACTCTTATGTTGTTTTCAGTAATTTATGAACAGATCAGATTAAGTATAACTGCATTATCGGCTTGCTCCAAGGTTCACCGTAAAATCTTGGGTCACTCTAACCTCTAGGCGACACCCCAATTTCAAAAAGTTGATGCATCATGCAATCAAATCGACAAGATCTTAATTTTCTGATGAAAGTGGATGAAGGTTGTAGACTTTCATGTTTTTGTAACTCATGTAGAAAATGTGGCTCTCTGAATCCCATGTCAGGTAAAAACCAACCAGTTAGTCGTAGTTGGACTGTCTAATAACTAGCTAAACCCCCCTCTTCTTTGGCAGCTCTAGTTTTCTGTCCCAGCTCATATGTATCTAGTTAATAAGTTTGGCCCATTCCTGAAAGGATTTTAAAGCCTCTCTTCAGGTATTGACAGAAAAATAAAATCTGTGGTAATATTTTCATCTTAATTGATCAGTGATTAAAGTAGGACTTACCAGTCTGCATTAAGCTGCTGCATTGACTACAGCTCCATCTGGTGGATTGTTTAAAAAGTTAAATTCTTACATTTACACCACATATGACACACATGAGCTAAAATAGGACTGCTAATTTCTATGGATAAGTGTGAATAGAGAGCTGCTTCTCCCCAGTCCTGTGTTTATGTACATGGACTCCTTCTTACAGGGTTTTAATGAGTCCGAGTTCAGTCGAAATAGATGTTTCAAGATAATAATGTACCACACACTATACTTGTAATAATTCTTGACAAATCTATATTCAAATATAGACCGTCATAAACACACACCAGTGCAGCTGAAGCTCTGTACACGTTACTCCTTGAAGGGATTTTTTTTTTTCTTCCTTTTTATAGTTTAGATCTTATTTGCATAGTTTTGGCCATAATTTCTATCGGTTATGGCATTGTATCACTTACTAAAGTCATGTTCAGATTTGTTGGATTCCAACCCATCGTTTATTCAGATGATCTAAACTACTTTATTTGGTGGAATGTTGCTAAGAATCCCTCATTGTAAATTGGGGTGTCTACAGTCGTTCTACAGTATCTGCAGGTGAACTCTAATAAACGTTAAGCAGTTTGAGGTAGTGAGTACTGTTTCCTGTTAAAACAAAAAGGCGTTAAGTTGTGAATTAGGAACTATTAAACTGACATGAACAAATGGTCCCTGTACTGCTCCATGACCAGGTTTATGAGTTTAGAAGTCTTCCCTTTCCTACTAATGTTCCCAGAGTTGAGTTACAGTGACAGGGTTGACCCCCCCCCCCCCCCCAAACCGCTGCAGTCAGCTGGACACACAGCGGCCTGCTCTTTTTCGTTTTGTTTCCTACATATTGTGGTAACGCGCTCTTCTGTCTCTCCTCAGACCTGCACCCAAACAGAAGAAGTGAGGCGTGCTGAAGAAGGCTCGGGGATTTCCAACCACCATCTTCTTTTTATTCTTGTCCATCGCTCTCCTCTCCTGCCTCTCCTACCACGAGACCAGCAAGCGGACTCAAACATGTCTGGGTTTCCTTCTTTTGACTTTCACTGACCAAGCATCAGCTGCTGGAGTCTTTCTATAAACGATGAGGTTGGGAGCACATCGCATAACATTTGGTTGCCAGATTGGAGTATGTCATGTCAGTAGTGCAAGTTTTCATAATATGTAGAGCTTCACCACCCTTATTTTCACACCTGTTCTGCACAAGTGATGCGTATATATCCAACTGATAAGGATGTTTCTGTGTAACTGCACACCAGGAAGACGAGTAGAAATTAATGACACTGTAAATTATCCAGTCTTGTGTGGTGAGTTGTAAGGGAATTATTTTTTTAATTCACCTGCTGCTTGCTTGTGAACAGTGTACTTTCTAAGAAGTATTTCAAATAACAGAATAAACTGCTGCAAAGCTTTGTTGAATGACTTTGATGCTGTTAAGCAAGTTTAAATCTCAGCTACATGGTTTTATTTTGGCTCCAGTGAGGTTTTTTGTTTGGTCAGTGCTTTTATTTCGATTTTTTTATCACTTATTAATGCTCTCCATTCTTTTCTTATAGAATGTCTTTTTTTTCTTTTCTGATTACCGCCTTTTTATCTGGGCGCTTCAGAATCCAGATAGCTCAACCCCGGTTTGGTACGGATTTCCCAACTATCCACACATCAGATGGCTGGTGTTGGTGTACAATACGATATCTGTCAGAACTTGTCTACGGCTTAATGTTGTGTACTTATTGCACAATACCCACACTTAGTTAAGGACCCTTAATGCTGATCTGTTTAGCGGTAAGGTGGTAAACGTGTGTACAGACAAATAGAGATGGTGCCTTTTCTCCACTCTGACATGTAGTTTGATAGCAGAATCCTTTGTGTTCACAGAGTATGAAGGAGAGCGGTTGTAATTTGCAACAATGTATGCTTTGAACAGTTTATATATTTGTTTTTTGACATAATGGCAACTTTGTTTTAATAAAATGTTTGATTGCTATTTTTGATTGTTTCTGACTACACAAAATATTGCCCTTTTAAACAATTACGACCAATTCGTAGTTATTAAAAACAATGGACGTCCTGCCAAAAGTGGCAAAGTGTCGGTTCAGGTCCTTGGTGCAGCACCAGCATGTCTGAGATGTCTTTGGTATTGGTAAAACCTGGGTTTAGAACTAATACATTTGTCTTCTGTCCGCTAGTTTGAGTGAACCAGTCTTCCGATGCGGAGTGTTTGCTGTAAACGTTATTAAATGTAGCCGTTAAGCAACACACCGTTAACTCCGCCGGCTCGCGACAAGCTGCCTCTGTGTCCTCGAAACGCGGACTCCGGAGAGTTCCGGTAGAGTTTTTGGTACATGAAAAGAAAGTACAAACTACGTTCAATACCAACTTTTGGAAGGTAGTTGGGTGACTGTCCGCGGTGGATTTGTTTTGGCAGCCATTTTGTGGGAACATTTCTCTGGAACGCGCTGGGCCGTACTTGCCTGGTGTCGGGAGTGCGCTCTCAATGCAGCCCCTCTCCTTTGACCGATATTAACATCACGGAGGGGCTGGCCAGCTCAGAGCTAGCTGTAGCTGTGCCTGCTAAAACACATTTACTTCATAACGCCTGCCTGGATTGTCCAGCGGCCAATCGGCTGGACGTTGCCCGACAAGCAGCCTGCAGTGTGCGGACTGTCTTCCTCTTAATTCCAATGGCAGTGTTTTATTAGACAGCTAGCATGCTAGCTAATAGCTAGCTAATGTTAGCTTCTTTCCTTTTAAATTAATATATAAAAAAAGCTGACGGCCTTGTTAACCCGACCGGCCCACGCTGTACATGTATGGTAGCATCTTGTATATCTGAGAATAAATCTCGGAACAAGTAAATTACGTTTGCTGAGTGGAGAGAAGAAGAGTTGGAGGTGGTCGAGGTGCCCACCTCCCCTTAGGCACGGCTAGCTGCGCCGGCAATCAGTCCCCATCCACAACCCGCTCTCTGCGCTCCGGAGAATAACGCAATCTTACTGGAAACTAATTTCACAGGGATTTTATCGGCAAACAATTCTGCAACACATTACTTGGATTTGTGCTGTGGAAGAGGGCTGCCTGACCCGGGGGAGGGGGCTCGGTTCGTGTGGACGGAGAGAGGGGATCCGAACATGGCTGCTACTGAACATGGCTGGAGCTTGGTTCGACACACCGCCTGAGGTAAGACATAGCCGGTCGTCGGTATCTTTTTTTTCCCATTGATGTATGAATTTGGGGCTGGTTGGGTCTTGTCTCTAATATCTGTGTTAGAGGTGTGACAGTCCATCAGTGGTAACAGTGCTTGGTAGCATGATGTTACCGCTTCCTTCGTTATTCGCCCCTGTCACCCGGCCTCGTGTCCCCATTCCTCTGCTGGTCAGATGGCTAATGGGGGGGGGGGGGGGCAGGCAGGCTTCGGTGATATAAATGGGTTAATGTCGGCGTTGGACAATGGGTCGTGTTGAACAATTAAGGCTTGGCTGTCGTAACTACAGTAGCGGAGACGTGCAGTATGATGATGGACTACATAACGTTACCCCGTTTAAGCAGCATGCAATGTCCTCTAAGTCTAACGATAGCCCCTTCTAGTGTACCGTGTGACCGTGTTGTTTCTAACAGCTAACCATCTGGCGACTTCACCAAGTGTTGGGTTAGTCATAAAGAGGCTAACAATTGATGCGATCAGTGTGTGTGTGCGTGTGTGTACGCGCGTGTGTGTGTGTATCTAGGCAAGCTTCAGTAGCAGAGGTATCGCGACCTGCCCTGAGTCAACGCACGACACCAAATAGAATGGAAAAGGATGCCGGTTAATAATGGGAGACATGTGAGATGGATGGATGTGTTGCTTCATACATATTGTCTCGTGTATAGTAGGTGGTTATACCCCGATGTGACATGTGGATGGCCAGCCGGCAACCCCCGACTGTCCTCTGCAGATCTGCAGCAATCATCTGCTAGAGCAGCTAAAGGCTAGCCGCTAGCTTAGCTACCGCATCAGCCCCAGCCCCTACCCTGCCCTGGAGTAGAGGGACACAGGCGCTCAGCTGCCGGGAGATGGCTGCTCCCAGGAAAGGAACAGGACTGTGAGGATGAGACCAGTGCTGATGCACAGCTGGAAGACATCTTGACATCTCCTCTCTGTCTTTCTATATATGGGGTCTCCTCTTTCTGTCAATGACTAACTAGAGACGCCATGGTCTGAAATTTTGCCGATTTAAATAAGGAGGTTTGTAACGAATTATATCCCCCCCCCCCCCCCCCCCCCCCCCACACACACACACACACACACACACACGCACGCACACACACACACTCTTGCTGAAGTTGGGGTTACTGCTTTTCTTTTTTTGATTCTCAAAATGGACATTTTCCCCCAACCTCTTCTTCTCCATCTCATTTTTTTCATTCATTCTTTCTCTTCTCAAATCATTTCTTGCTGCTATTGAACCATAAATAAGCATGATTGTGTAGTCATTCATCCACTTCCATCAAGAGGGCCTCATATAGGCCATTATGGGAATATCAGATGGGAGGAGGGACACGTTCCCTCAGGTTGAAGCTTCCCTCAGAAGTGTCCTGCTGACCAGTGAAGACGCGCTTACTCGATATTTGAGGTTCCAGTAGAATTTGACTTATAAATCCAGGCAGTGGCACTGCCATTTACCTACATGTGACTTATGTTGCTGGAAAAAGTCGTTCCGAAAATGTTCTCAACTAGCACGGAAAAAAACTGAGTGAAATAAATCTGAATGTTTTTTCCCCCGATTGCTGCTAGGTTGTCCTGTAGACATCCCATCACAGCATCAGTTGCACCGTCACAGAGGACTCGACTCTGACACTGGTAACAACACTGTGGCCACAATGTGCATGAGGACACGATATCAAGTCTTGTCAAATGGATCCCAGACTGGGTGCATAGTAGGAGTGGAGCATCTAGGAGCGGCTCTCTCTCTCTTGCTCCAAGATAACGCTCCATCCCACTGACACAATGTTAAGTCCATTCTGTGTCTTTTGGCCTCAAACAGCCAATGGACTAGATCCTTGACTGACAGCACAGCTGTGACAACAAGCTGTGTGTGTGTGTGTGTGAGAGAGTGTGAGAGAGACGGGCAGCTCTGACACACTCATTTAAACATGTTCTAGTCTCCGATAGACTAATTCCAAAACTTAACCAGGAACTCTTGTGTCGCTTACCTTCCTCTTCATCCTCTACTTCCTGTCGTGGTCCCATTCCGCTCCGCTCCCGTCTCTCTACCACTCGGGGATAATGCCGCTGAAACTTTGTTCGACTCGAGCGGATGCGTCTTTGTTTCCGCCGCTGCCTGGTGTGGATCTGTATCTGTTTGCCTCTGTTCACATCTGTCCATTGACTTTGTCCATTCATGTCCCTTCTTAATATTGGTCACGTCTTATAATACAACAGAACTTTTTTTTCTTTCACTGTTTGTGCGATTAATTGGTTTTTGCACACAGGTCCATTGACTCACATGGCCTCACCCCTCTTCATCATGAGGCCTCGTCCACAACATTTTGTCCCTCTCAAAGATGCGACCGTTAGGAAAGCTACAAGTTAGCCAGAGCGGCTAGCTTAGAATTCAAACGTTAACATTATGAGCCAACTGTTCTGTACAGCCCTGGAATAGTCTTCTATTGATGAGTTTCACATTGTGTACACTGATTAGAGGGCACTCCTGATAACCGATGTGCGTTGAACATGTATGTTTGTGCGTTGAGCTTTATGTGCTGTGCACTGGATGTTAGATAGGGCCCATAGTATATATCATGTGTATAGTATTCTTTTTCATTTTATTCGATTCCAATTTAAATATGTTTTATTTGTGTGTAGCGAGAATGGGCTACAACTTATATTTCATTGTGCAACCCTGTGTTGTAAAGGGACAAATAAATGAACCTTGTTACCTTGTATGCAGGCTTCTCATATCAGCCAACTTTTGAAGTCGCAAATTAGATCAGCTTTAGCTGGTTAATGTTAATTCAGTAATGGCCAAAATGCTTGGCTGAGGTCTGTGTTTATTTTATTAAGATTGTAGTTTTTGTAGTTCAACAGGTACAGAGTTGTGCCTCCTCTCTATAGGAATGATCATCTGATCACATCACGTCTGTTTAACAATCGCCACCTTAAACTTTGACTTCCAACAAACGTGATCAACTTCATAGTTCTGAATCTGGCCCTTTTGGAGGAAGGAGCTTGTGAAGGACAGTATGCCACAGCTGTTATCTGAATGAGTCCGAACATTTGAATTAACATTTCATATATTCTGCTGCTCGTACTGTACCTATGCTGCCACTAAAAACTGCAGTGTTTCTGCCTTCTCAGCCAACAAGAGGAGATTTGATGAATGGATTTGATACTGGATTTTAATTCAATGACATGCTATCAGATCCCATTCACAGACCGAGCATGTGGCAACTCCTAGATGGATGCACATGCAGCCTGGCTGTAGTTACTCTTTTGGAGGAGATTCCATCTTGGTTCCCTCCTGCTTTGCGGGCAGAATTAGCCTTTAGCTGTCAGTGAGGACTCAAACAGACAGAGCGACCTTCCAGACGCTCTGTTTTGGGGTTTGTGTGTAAATAGAAGAACATAAAAGGTGACCAAAAAACGGCGTTCCATCCACCCACAGTGTCCAATGAGGGTATTAAACCGGCAGGATTAATATGCCGATTATCATTATGCATGCTGTTCAACATGACCCCAGAATTTGGTCTACAGACTAGCCTTTAAAAACGGTCCTTCCTATCACCAAAATACAAACCTACTGTAATGGACTGGGGATGTCTTTCTTTTATTTTCTCCTCATCACATTTTTAAGATTTCTTCGGTCTCAAAGTAACCCAGTGATAGTTGCCTCTACTTCCATGGCTACAGGAACTGCTTATAGCTAATTTGGTATATTTCGAATGATGCCAAATACAGACTTAAAAAATGTAGCCCGCAGCTAATTAACTGAGTCCTTTGCAACATTATACTTCCTGGTTCACATCTGCCAAAGCGCCCCCATATTATGGAAACCATAGTTCCAAAATGAAGAGCATAGATATCCCCCAAATAGAAGAAGAGGATATAAAAACAGGTGCTATGACAAGTGTGTGCATCCTTGTCATAGTTCAGATAGAGCCGGTTCTCGTGATATCCTTACAGCGGGCGATAACCTTGGTAGCCGACTAGCTTAGTTAGCTACTGCGCCTATCAGAGGAGTTAGCTAGCAACCTGCCAAGATAGCGAGGCTGCAGGCTAACTACTAAAGCTGAATTTAACCGAGGTTCATAAAACAAGGTGTTTAACCAAACCATGTACACTTCTCATGTGGCGTTGTGGAAAATAACAACAACAACCTTCTAGTGCTTCCCTGCCTTAGTAACGTTAGCACTACTAGCAGTCAGATTGGAGTCAGACTATCAGAACTACCTGCTCAATTTTCTGATTGACTGTAATTGTGGTTCGAGCGAGGGCCAAGAGAAACACCGAGTGTCCAAGAGTCTGCAAGGTCACAGAGCAGGGACCGTGAGATGGGCAATAAATTGATTCTTATTTGCACAGAATAAATATTTTATTGTGCTATAAATAGCTTTGCTACAAAATATTTTGTACGTTCTTGCAAAAATATATTTTTCAGTGCTGAAAAGGAATATAACTCCATGCAGACCTTCCTCCGTCGAGTACACTGATATAAATGAAAACCCAAATCTTTCCTCAGTCCTTGTTCTGTGCAAAATTGCATTTTTTAAGTTCAGCTGGAGCTCGTCACACGCTTTATCCTCTGTTGCAACTATTTGCCAGGTGAACTGCAGGATGTCGTTGCATTGTGTCGCAATGTATTTATTTGTTATTATTTTTTTGCGGTACAACACTAGCCCCCTGCGTCGGCAACCCCACCGTGCCAGTGGGTTCACTTCTATGAATGACGAATCTTTGAATTTCTTTGTGCTTAAAAACCTGCAGCCAGATGAAGCCTGCGTGAGGCCTACCTTC